>NC_037683.1:61025612-61347552 GCF_003255815.1 Theropithecus gelada | reverse complement strand
ACACACACACACACACACACACACACACACACACACACACACACACACTTTAAATATTTTACTTTAACTGAAAATTCATAAATACACATTAATCAACCAATCTTCTGATGCAGAATCAAGCAGTTTTCAGTGGGGTCTGAAAAACATTTCTTACATAAATTACACTCAATGCGTTATCTATAATCACCATTTATTAGCAAGAAGCCAGAGACTTGTATAGCTGTTAGAATGCAGGAGTCCTTCTAGAGTGTCATAATTTTTTCCGCCTTAGTGTTTTATACCTTATTTGAAAGCATATTTTTTCAAGGGATTCCCCTTCAGGTTTCAACTTAGTTTTCACAGAAACAATTGCTTTTTGTACATTATTGGTTGCTAAAATATTTAATTAACATAATTAGAACAACTGATACACATCTTTGGGAACAACTATATTGGGTTCTCAGTGAGTATAACATTCAACTTTTGGGAGCAGAAGTACACAGTATAAGCTAGCACCCACCAGCGACTGGCAACAGTGAGTATGCTTTACAGGCGATTGGAGATAACTGTTATCAGTGCAGGCTCATTACTTGAGCTTCTTTTGACTGCAGAACATGTAGGGCCCTATAAAAGCTGGGTAGAAGGGCAGCTCTGCAGGACACATCAGCATGCAAATTACAACTTAGGGGATCTCCAGAAGTGAAAACAGGAGGCAACCCATCAATCTATATTTACCTAAGTTTTAGGATATCTTAATAGGGTTTCAAAGTACATGTGCTGAGGCTACACATTTCCTTAAGAAAAGAGAAGATGGCTGTGATAACATCTTCTTTCTAAAATGATGACTGCTGTCTTTAGGGCTCATTTTTTTTCTCTTAATAATCTCAGCCTCCCACAGTGATAAACTATATTTGGGTATAATTATTGTCTCATAGATGTAATGGCTTTTTTAAAATCACTCTTAGAAATGCTACAGTGTATCCAATGAATATGATTAAATATATATATATTTCCAAATACAAGTGCCAACAAAGACACAACTAAGATCCTAATTTTTTAGGGGAACTAACTTCATCTTCCACATCTTGTTTCTCTCACTATGCTAGTGTTCAATATAACTCTTTTTCACAGTACTTGCCCTTTGTAGTTAGAAACTTACATATTTTGCATTTTTTTCATTCATTCTTCTGCATATACAATGAACATTTTTAATTTTTAAAATTTTTGGACAGGGTCTCACTCAGGCTGGAGTGTAGTGGTACAAGGACAGCTCATGCAGTCTTGAACTCCTGGGCTCAAGTAATCCCTCACCTCAGCCTCTCAAGCAGCTGGTGTGTGCCACCACACTCAGCTTACTTTTTAGTTTTTTTAGAGAGTCTCCCTTTGTTGCACAGGCTGGTCTCAAACTCCTGGCTTCAAGCAGTCCTCCTGCCTCGGCTTCTCAAATGTTGGGATTACAGGCATGAACTACATGGCTACAATAAACATTTAATTATATGGTTGTAGTTACTCAGATGTGATGATTTAATAAATATTTAACAGCCAAATTAAGCTTATTAATTTAAAGCTATTCTGTCTTGACAATTATGGAACCTGAGGAAACAGAGGTTGGGGGAGGTGGGGGGAGCAAGCCCCTTTTACACGGTATACAAGTGGCATTTTACCCGTTCCAATAATTTCAAGAGCACTGTAAACATTGGAGGGAATATAATCATATTTCATGATCACAAAGACAGCAAAAACAAGGTGGCCATATAACTTTCATGTTATCATGCCTCTGCACAGCCCCTATAGGAAATAGGGAGGCAGAAATTTCTTTCACTGCAACATCCTGTTATTGAAATTTCTCTGAAAACTATTTGCTTTTTTAAAATAGAGAAGCAAATGTTTCGAGATTTTAGACTCTGACATCCCTCTGCTGTCTCAATAAAAGATTAGTTTGTGGTCCTTGCCGCCCCTGTGTTATTTTTGTGGTTTAATAGCCTTCATGGTGAAATAAGCTAAAAAAAAAATTCTCTTGTCTTTCTGTTGCAGTTTTCAAGAGCTACACACTCCTTGGCTGGCTTATATACTCCAACACAAAGGCAAGGGGCTGCGAGGGCAGGTAAGCGTGAAATCCAATTTATGCAACTTGCTTACTGTGACCTCCAGTTTATCCCAGGATTTTGTTATATAAACTTATTTGCATAAGGGTGGCTTACACCCTGTACTGTGTACCTCTGAGAGGGTCAAGACTTGTCTTGTTTGTACAGGGAGCTCTCTCACTCATATGACCTGTCTACTCCACCTCCATAAAGAGGACAGACAAAAAATCCCATCTCCAGATTACACAGACATATTTATAGTTAAGATTCCTCGACTAGACAAGCATCAATGACTTAAGAGAAGTCTTAACTATAAATACATACACATATATTAATACATCTTAGCACTATTTAACTGAATATTTCTTGAGTGCCAATTAAGTGCCAGGGACCATGCAAAGAACTGTGAGATTAGAAAATTAAGAGACAGAGTCTACCCTCAAAATAGTCCACCGGTCAGGAGAAACACACTTTAACATGAGGGAAAAACAATCATCATCAAAGTACACATAAACTGTATAAATGGTAGATGCACAAAGGAGGGAGGGGTTAGTTGGGGTGTGGCAGATTATTTAGAAAAGCTTCAAAGAATAAGTGAAAGACAACCAGGTCATAAAGGACTAAGGGTAATACACTGGGACATAAAACAGCATGGAACAGTCAAGGAATCATGGATTGTTAATATTTTAGGATGACTAAAATACAGGGGAGATGAAAGAAAGATAAGGATGAACAGGTCAGACTGGAGAAGGCTTAAAAGCAATACTTAAAAAATAATTCGAAGCATTTGAAACTGTTGGAGGCTGCTAGGGAACCAAAGTCATTCTTTTGAAACAAATAAATGGAAAGAATCAAGCACCGTGTTTTACTTTTCTATACAAACTACTGCTGGTTTGGGGGGAAAATGTAGATAAGGGGCAGTTTCTTTTTATAGATGAACTCCGGGAGATAAATGAAGGAACAATGATGGAACAAAAATGTCAGCATTTCACAACCCCTAATGAATTAACACTTATAGCAATGAGCATCAGTAGTTGCTAACATCATAAAAAAAGAGATAACCTTACATTATAGGCCTCCTAATGAAAGAATATAATCTACCCATGAGATGGTCTGGCCCAGAAAAACAAAACTAAAACAAACAAAAAAACCTAACATGACTCTGACCATGATTCTAACTTTGACTACTGACTTACAGAAAATACACCATGAAGATACTGTCAACAAAACCCCAAACCAGAAATTCTATGACAACCGAGTTTTTCTCCTCTTGTACCTTCATGTGAAAAAAGAGAGATGAGGGAGAACCTATAGATTAAAGAAATGTAATACTTTTACAAATTGCAAGATGTGAACTTTATTTAGATTTCAATTCAAACAAAACGTAGAGAAAAAGAAACTTATGACATTTTGATTCCATTGGAAATTTGTCCAGTGGCTAGATATCTGATGATATTAAGACTTAACTAATTACTTTAGATGTGATCATGGTATTTAGTTCTGTTTTTTAAAAAGTCCTTATCTTTTAAAGACTCATATTAAAATACTTATAAGTGAAATAATATGTCTTGGATCTTATTAAAAATCATACCAGGCTAGGAGAAGATGGCACTACAGATGAAACAAAACTGACCATCCATTAATAATTGTTGAAGCTGAGTGATGGTCCATGAAGGGTTTACTATTTTGTGTATTTCATGTATACTTGAAAATCTTCATAATGAAGGATTACAAAAAGGAAAAAAAAAAAAAAACATGTTGAAGAGAATTTGGTGCTTAGTCCATAGTTTTGAAACTATGGAATGTTTCATTAAAATGCCAATTGTGAAGATAATATTTTGAAAGTGACCCATAACACCATCATTTTAACTAACTGATTTATATCCTTTTGCATACTTTCTTCTAGAATTTGTATTTTAGAAAGTTTTGTAGAGAAGAACCTGAGAAAGGAAAGAGATAGGAGATAGGAAGAACAACTCAAAATCTCCAACCTCAACTGAGTTAATGTGATGAGAATCCAAACCAAGCACTGAATAGAAGCAGGAGGAGGAGAAAAAGGGAGAGTCACAGATATTTTTGGAGCAAACCTGATAAGAAATCATAACCAAATGAAATAAGTTATGAGGGAAAAGAAATAATTTTCATAGCATCAATCACTACCTAAAATTATAGATTTCCTCTTACATGAAGGTAAAGCTCTGCTCCTATCTTAAGCACTGTATTATCTCCAGTGCCCAATAACCCATAATAGACAATAAGTATTTTTTGAAAAAATATGTTTAATAATAACTGATATTTCTAATTTAGGTTAATAAAAATAGACAGAATATATATTTACCTAATTAGAAAACACAGGAAGGTGTTTTGGGATAATGGGTACAGCTAAATCAGTTAGGGAGTATGCCCACCTGGTAGTAATGTATATATGAATTAACATCGTTTTTTTCATTAAATGAGAAACCCGGTATGATAGACAGGATCAGCATGGCAGCTCTACAAGGTCAAGAATCAGGAATCCAGTCTCTTCCTTTGTGTTCCTCCATACTTTGTGTATGCTTCTAACAATGTGGCAGCTACAGCACCAGCCATCACTTCCAAGTTCCAGGCAAGAAGCAGAAGAAGGAAAGACAAAAATGGTACAAGCCAGGTGAGTCAGCTTCTTTTTAAGGAACTTCCCTGTAATTACTACCTAGTAACTGCCATTTATATCTCATTAGCCAGATTCAGTCACAGAATAGTGTCTAACTGCAAGGAAAGCTGGGGAAATTTTTTTGTTAGGCATATTACCGCTCTAATAAAATGAAAATTATGTTAGTTAGAAGAAGAGGATAATGGATATTAAATAGATAACTAGCAGTGTCTGCAAGAGATATTTTAGAATATGTTGTACCTGGGTATCTGTTCTATTTCCAGTACCTATTGATCAGAATTGTCCAATTGGTAGCTTTTGAGAATAGTTGGTGTTGCAAGAAGATATAAAAAATATATTGGTAACAGGTGATTGTCTAGGGACCAACTACATAATAGAAAAGGAGAAACTCCGAATGGCTAACTTAATGGTGGTAGAGGAAGGTCAGGAGGTAAAGAAGACTCACACAGAGTGAGATTAAGGTAGGTATGATAGAGTCAAGGAATCAAGCAAAAAGTAAGTCAAAAGTGCCAGTAAGGTCAAAGTCAATGCTTAGGAGATGGTTTCTACATTAGGATCTGGAAGGCACTAGTGAACTTTTCCAGTGGTAGTTTTAAGTACAGTTTCAAGAGCAAAAACCAGACCACAATGGGTTGAGGAATAAGGGAGCTTTTGAGATGTCCATCAGAGAAAGAAAGGAAATGAAGGCGCCATAATCTAAAAAGTACCAGAGTTCACTGGGAAAGTTACAGGGAGGTATGTTTGCTCTGAAGGATGACTCGTTATATTTGTAGATAGACTAAGGAGAACCATCCAGGACAGAGTCAGATACTGAAGAACCTAGAGGGTGGAAGAGAGGAGGATTTGGGTTTCGTCTGCTGAGAACAGCAGTTTGTCCAAGTAAAGGCTTCATTTACACTGGAGTTTTTAAAACCTCTTTCCATGTTTTTATTATGAAACAATACTAAGACATTTGATTTGCCAGATACCTAAATGTGTCATTTTCTGTTTTGCCTAGTGATTTTTTTTCCCCCTTAAATACATCAAGTCATGATTATTCTGGTTGGCAATACCCCAGAGACAATAAAGGATGACCAGGACACAAAGTCTATCAAATTTCTCACCAATTAACTTCCATAACACCCTTTGGGACTTATACCCTACCCCTTTTTAGACAAGACGTGAAGCACTGCAGGTGGAATTCCGCTGGGGATATGAAATATGAGGTTCATTCATTCAACATAGGGGCACAGGCTGAGATGCAGGACCAAGAGGTCACATTGGTCATATGCTTGACAGGCTTAAATAAGTGTGTAAGGGCTAGTTTTTAGATGGTAACAACTCACTAGGAACCACTTTAAAATGTTCTAGAGGAGGAGAGTTTGGGAAAGTGAGTGATGGATGTGCGAACCACTGCAAACTGGAAATGATCTATAATGGCATGCCAATTGGGGGCCTGCATCCTAGGGCCCCCTTTTTTTTAAAAAAAAAACAATGAGACCCCTAGGATCTTGAGCAAGTTATTAAACTTGGCTTTCAGTCCTCTTCTGCAAAATTCAAGTTGTTGAATGAGATTTCTGAAGTTCCTTGTTCTAAAAACTCTATGATTATCTAAATCATGAAATAAATGCTGTATGAAACTGTATGTGATTTCTAAACTTGTTCTTAAACCTTCAAAAAGAGTACCTATGCCTTGAGAGGTTTTCTAAATACAGAAGAGAGACCACAGAGCTGTTAATGTATCTACAGGCCCAATGAAGATAAAGAGATGGGTGGCATATAACACACAACCTCCCTCCTTCAAATCTTGTTTTTTTTGGAGGAGGCAAACTATGAGGCTCATTGGTTTATTATACAAAACACAGAGGACTCTGCATGACTTATCTTTAAAGGGGAGGAAGTGACTTGCTACAAGTCTCTGAAAGCTGGTGGACAATGACAGCAGGCTTGGTAAACAACAGTAAATGTGCTAGCCCTGTCTGATTCTTAACTAAGATCATCAGACAACCTAGCACTTTAAAATAACCCACCACAAGATCAACAAGTCTGAGGCTCACTTTAAATTAAAATAATGCTGCAAAATAATGTGAACTAGAAGGACACTTGAAAATAGAGTGAATACTTTATATTACTAAAAATGCATTAGGTTATTTTGAGTAGAATTTATCAGATACTAAACTTTTTTATTGTTTTTAAGAAACAGTATCTCACTCACATTGACCAGGCTGGAGTATAGTAGCACAATCATGGCTCACTGCAGCCTCAACTTCCTGGGCTCAGACAATTCTCCCACCTCAGCCTCCCAAGTAGCCAGGACTACAGGTATGAACCACCACACCCGGCTAATTTTTGTATTTTTTTGTAGAGATGAGGTTTCTCCATGTTGCCCAGACTGGTCTTGAACTCCTAGACTCAAGCTATCCACTCACCTTAGCCTCCCAAAGTGCTGGGATTATAGGTGTGAGCCACCGCGTCCAGTCAGATACTAGGGTGGACTTTGAGAAAGACTCTGCTTTTATTCCCAATAAAATGAAGGGTTAGGCCAAATAGGAAACGATGTTTTAGAAATACATGAAGGAATAAAAACACATTCTGTGGGCATGTATTATAAATCACTAGGTTCCTAGACTGCAGCTTTGCCTCCCAATCTTTACAAGAACCCCTGCCAACATCAGGTCTTCACAGAATGCAGTTCATAAAATTACCAAACAAAAGCTGTCTTCATCTATGACATCATTAATATTTTGCTTGAACTAATACCTGAATGGCAATTTGCATCTATAATAAGGTGAGCATTATTGATTATTAAATCCACATTTTATAGTTCTCTACTATTAAGCTAAACCTGTTTAGTTTTAGTTTTTGTTTTTGAAACGGTCTCACTCTGCTGCCTATGCTGGAGTGCAGTGATGTGATCATAGCTCACTGCAGCCTAAAACTCCTGAGTTTAAGCAATCCTTCTGCCTCAGTCTCGAGTGGCTAGGAGCACAGGCATGCACCACCACACCCAGCTAATTTTTAAATTTTTTTTGTGGAGACATGGTCTCGCTATGTTGCCCAGGCTGGTCTTGAACTCCTGGCTTCAAGCAATCCTCCCACCATGGCCTCCCAAAGCACTGGGATTATACGCGTCAGCCACTGTGCCCAGCCTGTCTAGTCTTTTTATTCCAAGTGTAGACTCTTGTGCTATACTTCCTGGACCACTCCTACTGAGCCCACAAAGATAACTGACTGGCCAGGTATGGCTATGTTCCAGGACACAGAAGCCCTACCTTCCTTCCTCAGATCCTTCATGAGTGCGACCTTTATTTCTTTTATTATAATGTTTTTTCTGACATAATCTACTTGGAGATGCATGAATGCAACCTTTAGAAAACACAATATAATATCAATACAATAGGTGGGACCCCTCATAGTAACACTGGCCATGTCCTTGGCCCTAGAAATGAGATATATGAAACAACCTAATAAGATACTACATTACGGAAAAGTTCCCTTAGACAGAGTCTAAGGTACCACAGCTTTTCAGTACTTTCTGCAATTCTGCTTCTCGGAAAATGACATTAGGTTATATAAAGCAAGACTCAATTAGCATTTTAGAAATCATGCCAGAGTCTCCTCTGCATCCATTACTCACACCCAAGTTTCCAAGTACTGTGGCTACATTTTATTTCTTAGTCTTCCCTTTTCACAGGAATGTGGCACCACTACCGGATGGTCAGAGGATGTCAGATGATGGGAAAGTTAACACTACTAAATTTTATGTTCTCAAAACGGTTAGTCAATATTACAGTGGTTTTAATTCGACATGACTTCCCTCTGAACAAGCTTTAATCAGTGGTACAATACAAGAAGCATGAATTTTGACATTTTTCAGACCTGGATTTGAATTCTTGCTCTGTCACTTCCACACCTGTAAGATGAGAACAAAAGCTATCTTACCTAGTGTATAGATTAAGAATATATAAAATAAAAGAGTCCTGCACATGTCTACCATGGAGGGAGGAAAGTTCAATAAGGCTTCTTTCGTTCCCAATAAACTCGTTTGATAAATTAACTGCAGGATTTTATTTATGAGATTCTTCTTCATTCTCAGAGAGGACAACACAAACTATTTACACAATTTGTCATCAATTTTTTTTTTTTCCAAGTTGTTTCCTCTTATCAAGAATGCCTTCTGGCCAGGTGTGGTGGCTCATGTCTGTAATCCCAGCATGTTGGGAGGCCGAGGAGGGTGGATCCCTGATGTCAGGAGTTTGAGACCAGCCTGGCCAACATGGTGAAACCCCATCTCTATTAAAAATACAAAAATTAGCAGGGCATGGCGGTGCACACCTGTGGTTCCAGCCACTCAGGAGGCTGAGGCTGGAGAATTGCTTGAACCCAGGAGGCAGAGACTGCAGTGAGCCGAGATTGCACCACTGCAATCCAGCCTGGAGAACAGAGCGAGACTCCACCTAAAAAAAAAAAAAAGAAAAGAAAAAAAAAGAAATAAAGAAAAAGAAAAAAAGCCTTCTCCTGTAGCCCCAGCAGCTACCTGGGAGGCTGAGGCAGAAGGATCACTAAAGTCCAGGAGCTTGAGACCAGTCTGGGCCATATAGTGAGACCCTGTCTCAAAAACAAATAGAAAGTCTTCTCCCACTGACCCCACACCCTCATCTCTACTAATTCATGCCTCTTTCCTTCAAAGACCAGCTTAAATTCTAACTTTGTACTATCTGCACCACCTAATGCAGTGCCCGTACATAGGAAGTACCTACCGCATACATATTTTTAAGTTTTACTGAACATCATTAATCAAAGAATATTACAATCCATTAAACACATCTAGAAGAAAGTGTTTTCAGTAACTTAAAGTGACATGATGGTTTATCATACTTAAAAAACATAGGAGGGTCACATAATAAAGCAAAAGTCAGCAATTTATTTTTTAAAAACCAGTACTATGATTCTAAGCACTGAGGTCTCAAACCAGGGGCACTCTAGTAATTTATTTCTTTCTCTACTTATTTAAAGTAATATCTGAGGCCCACATATATGTATTTTCCTTCTATGACCATGAAAGGCAAGAAAATTACCTTTTCTGTGTCACAGATTCTGAATATTTCTTCCTGTCCCTGTATTCCCACATCCCTAACCTCTATATTTTCAGAATTCAAAGATAAAAAGTGTTGTCTTCAAACATTTTAGTAAATGCTTCTCCATTTTATCCTGCTTAATAGAAGGATCTTTGACTTTATCTGGGAATAGATCACTGCACAATCACCTTTGGTGACCTAAGGAAGCCGCTTGGGGTGATTTTTCTTTGTGGACCTTGACACTGCTTGCAAAGTTTACAGTCATAAATTGTAACCCGCTGAGAACAATTTCTCAAACTTGGTTAAATAATTACATAGACACTAAAAGAAAACAACCCTCTACTCCTACCACTGCATCATCTTGTCTCCTAATTCAAAGAAAGCACAGCCTACATTTTTAATAACTTAGAGAGGTTATAACATGAATTTACAAAATTTAACTAGAAAATTCAGAAAGGAGTCTCCAAACTGGAGGACACCATTTGTTATTTGGTGGCATCTTCTGGGAAAGGTTGATATTGCAGCTCAGCTCTGTGAAACATAAATTCTCTTGCAAAAGCACATGGGAAAAACTCTGGAGGCAGAAAAATAATCCTGATATAGTATAATAAAGTGGAGTCTAGACCCAAGAGAGTCAGTTTTATTTTAAGGGGGACGTATAAGAAGCTAGAGGCTCCTGGATGTTTCATAGCTCTTCCCTCAATCCTGGCTGTGCATGCCAAATCCACCTATGAGGACAACCTGTCACCTCCTGAAGGCCACTGGTAAAGCTCAAACCAATAGGTCAAAGAAACAGGATTCATATGGGGGACAATATGAGATATTGAAGGCTTTCCCAGCAGCACTGCCAACTTCATGAAGCACACCTCTACAATTTTAGTAAGAATCCAAGGAAGAATAAGATTTGTTTTATCACCAACCTCCTCTTAGGTAGGTACGCTACCTACCAAGTGGGTTCAAATCCTAGCTCCATCACTTTTAAAGATGGCAACCTTGGGGAAGATTCTTCGTCTTGGAGGCTCAGCTTCCTCATCTATAAAATGGCAATAATAATAATAATAATACCTATTTTACAGAGCTGTCTTGAAGGGTGAGTGAGTGAAATCATGTTAAGTACACAGAAGGGTGACTAACACAGGCTAAACACTCAAGTTTAGCTATGGCTATAAGGCATCTCTGTGGTATGGTAAAGCTAGTCTTGCAAAGGCCATGTTGAGTCCCATTGTTGGCTTTATGTCTAAAAATGACAAATGGGATAATTCCATCAAATGCATAGGTCATAAAGCAAGAAACAATAATGCATTGAATAGGTGATGCAGCTCTCTTCAAGAAGGCTCACAGAATTTATTGGAAGAGAGATTCTGGCTCAATACATGTGAGTGGAAATGCTGAGTTTTGCCAATTGTTGATGACAACCAGCTCTGCAAAGATAGAGCCCCTGTGTATTCACAACTGTCTGCTATCCAAGGGCTTCTAAGGAATCACTTAATTTAAGAACTGAGATACCACACTGGGCCTAGTATGTACTGAAACAAGGAAACAAAAAGGCCTCTAACTGTTTTTTTTTTTTTTTAATCTCCTTTTTAACTGCTTTTTTCAAATAAACCAGGAATATGGATGAATAAATGAACAGCTGGTTGGCGAGGCTGCCTCCTCCTCAGTGTGTTCACACCCAATACAGAAAAAAAAAAAAAAAAAGTGTTAGAAAATAGGGACAGGTGAAATATCTCCATGCACCCAACAAAGTTAACTTTTGTTCGGTAATTTTAATTAATGTTCCACATTGAGCAGAATTTACCAGAGGAACTGTAACCCTTCAGGTATTTTTACCTCCAGTTATAAAACACAGAAAACAGGAGCCTCCAATGAGAACCTGCCCCCTGGAGAGTTGGGGCAGCCCTTTAATGAATGGCCTCTCCAGCTGCTCCCTCACCATACTTACAGACTTTACAGCTCTTGCATGTGCTGGAATTACAAGTCATTAAAAAGCCACTTTGAAAACACAATAAAGACCTTCTTCTCTGACTGCAACAACCTTCCATCACATAAAAACCTAAGGCCAATGCTTCAACAGCAGGACATTTACTACCAGATCCAGACAGTTTAAGCAGGGCAATGAACAGGGTGGGGCGGGAGGAAATGAGAAACAACAAAAGAGGGGAAGTTTTTTTTTTTCCTTCTTCCTTTTTTTCTTTTTGAAAGAAATTTCTGGTAAGGTAGTTTAAAGCATTTATCCTTTATCGGAATCACCATCCATCCTTGGGAAAAATGCTGCCATCTGATGAGATTTTGTTTTTCTCCTTCAAGAAGGTTTTCTCCCAGAAAACCCCTTGGTAAGCTCAAACTATCAAAAGACATGACTCTCTTCTCACACTGCAGGCTGAAGGGTATAACATTTTACCAAATGTAATTTGTTCATTTTCAGGGAAAGATCATTAAAACTTTTTACTCCTTCACTTTAAAATTATGATTAAATCCTCAAAGTCAGGGAAGAAAGAGGAAGGCAATGATAAGAAAATTACTACCATAACTGAATGTGATCATATGCGGTTACTTCAATTTTCATTTACTGTTTTTTCCTCCTCTGCTGTGAATATCAAACTTCTTCATATCACAAGACAGGATCAACTCTATACACTTCTCTTCAGGAGCAAGATTATACAAAAAACAAAAACAGAGGAATTACAGAAGAAGTGAAAGGCAGTTGTTGTTTTCCCTATTATCAACTAAAGTTTAAGCAGGTTAATAAAAAACACAGTTATAAACCTTTACTTGACACTGATACACTCCCTTTGCAACTGTCAGTGTCAGTCACCACTTACCTACTAAACAGTAAGTACAGTGGAACATTATGTACCCCAAAGAGATGAACTCCTAAACCAAGAACCACTGTACTGTAATGCGAATGGCCTCAGTTCTTGAATATAAAATATTCTTAACAAAAACATTCCCCTATCATGCTTTCTGTATTTGTTAAATGCTTACCCACTATAATACAGTCCTTCTGCCTCTCCACCTTATCCGAGCCCCTACCAAATTCTTCTGTAGGGGAAAATTATTGACAAACTTTCATGTGACAGTATTAGATCTCTTTATGAGAAACATTTCAATAATCACAAAATGTATTTAAAAATTATTCTTTCAGTTATATTAACAGTAACTCAAAGACCAATCATTTCTTAGGATATTTTAACAGTAACAGCAAAAAACAAAAATGAAAAAACAAAAACCTACCAAGTGCCTACCCAATGCAGTACATGGTATGTTCTTCTTCTTTATCTCATTTAATTAAAAAGCTGAAAGATCTGAGAAACTTTGGCTTATCTTTCAGCTTAAAACTTAGCCTTTTTATCTTGTACTTTTACACTGATCATGTAACAGAAACATATCAACATCAAGACTATATACCCTGTGATGACAAAATCCAGAGCAAAGTGACAAAAGACAAAATTCAAAACAAAGTGGCTTAGAGTACCAAGTATTGCAGCATATAAACCCACACCCTTGGAAAAGGACACCAGAGTTCTGCAGTATTTTTGAATATCAAAAAATCTCTTTCAAAGCTACAGGTTATATAGGTTCCCAGAAGTCAAGTCATACATAGTAATAGGTAACTAACATTTTTTTGACTAGTGTGTTAACTGTTTCACCCAGATTGATTTATCAAATTTTCATAATAATCCTACAAAGAAGATACTACTATGATCTCCATTTTACAAAAGAGGAAACTAAGAAACAGAGAAAGTTAAATTATTTGCCCAAGATCACTGGTGACAATGAAATTTAAAACAGCCTGTCTGACAACAGATGGCAGAATTCTAATTACCTATCTACTTACCTTTCACTTATCAACAAATAAGTGATCGAGCCCTCAAACACCAGCCAGACATACAAACTATGGATGTCCAACTTCTTTCTCTCTTCTCACATACGAAGTATACAAAAATCTTACCAAAAAGAACCGTATCAATTAATAATCTAAGCTTCCTAACCCATCTTAATACTACTGACATTTTTATATAAAACCTGAGTCAAATTTGATTCTAGAAAAGGTTCTTTAAAATGTTCATCTTTTTAACAATAAGACCTATACTGAGGCAAGATGTTTTCTTTATAGACATACTAGACAAATAATCATTCACTCCAGCCTTCCTCATTCTTCAAACTCTTCTGATTTAATTGTGTCTTTTTTCTGTTTCCAAATTCCAAGATCTCTGCCCATTATATCTAAAATCACCCACCACCCCATGTCCCACAAATGAATACAAATCTGGCTCATATTCAAATAATAAAGCTGGAAAGGACCTTAGAGAGATCAGCTCATCTAATCACACTTACTCAGAGGCAGACACACAACCAGGACAATGTGCACAGTCCCCCTGAAGCTGGGCCTGCCCCAAGCTACCAAGTCAATTACTGGCCAAGGTTACAGGGGATACTTGTAATGAATGGAGAGCACCAGCAGTCCATAGCAGTCCATAGCTTAGTGCTCTCCATTACAAGTGTCCCCTGTTCCTTTTGTCCTGCTGGCAGGAGGGATGCCAGGTAGGAGACAGTCCAAACAAAGGCTATCTTTTCTACTGGATAAATGGAATTTCAATTCTCTCTTACCTTCCTTTGCTCATAGAAAGGTCTTTGGGTTCATGGTTTACATGATACCACTTTTGTTAATTCTCTTTTGTTATGCTACCTACTTTTCAAGTATTGAACCAATAGCAACAACAATAAAAGCATTACTAGTACCAGAAGACTAATAAGGAAAGTACGGTTGTTGGGTTTTATACACAAATAATACCTGAAAGTCTTTATGGGCTTTCTCTGCAATGCTATGCAGAGTACATTACAAAAACTATTGTTGTAATCACTGGATTTGTGGCTCTAATATGTCATATACCATTTTGAAAATTTACTACCTACTGTAAAGTTTTCCAATTATAACTCTTCATTCCAGAAGACTTTTCAAGGTATACCTTTGAATAAACACATCAAATTGAACAAGAATTTTATTAAAAGAAAGACATACTTTACAAATCATATATAAATGGGAGGGAGCAAGAGGCAGACAAAAGGAGAATAAACAAAGTTACCTAAAGAGAAAGACCATCTGTGACAGTTTCATGTAGAAAGAGCTTTCAATGGTGCCTTATGAACGCCATTTGGTCTTCTCATAAATCGGTAAACATTCTAAAAAGGTGCCTTTTAAAATTTTGACCACTATAAGAAACACACACACCTTCTCAGAAATAAAATTTTCATAAGCCATTACTTGCCCATACTAATTATAATGTTTTCTGATTTATTTAATGCTAGCAATATGTTAATTTATTTCATAGCTCACCAGTGAGTCACAACCCATGATTTGAAAACCTCTATACTAGAAGAATTGCAAAGTGTCAGAATATAAAAAGACAAAGCTGCTAAATGTGACAATTTTGATAGACTAATTAATCACAACCCAAAAGCATTTCAGGGTGATTCGAGACAAAAGTCAAACACACAAAAAATGGTCCAAGTAACTTCTGCATTAAGAATAAGTTTCGAATTAAGAGGAAAGGTAAAAAGCAAAGAAGGAAAAATAAATAATTGAGATATTGGAACGAACATACTCAACTCTCATCTCCATTTCACAAACTATGACTATAAAGCCTTTACCAAATACTGGAACAAATTTTCCCAGCGTCCAGTATTTTATATGCTACTGTCCTAATCTGATCTTCTACTAAAATTTCGAGATTAGCTATAGAGAGTAGGGAGGTCTGTGGACCACTGGGGATCAGTGTCAGCACCATGTCCTGACCCTGACTGGCTTTCTACCCAGAACAGTGCAAACCCGGGACAGCAAATCTGCTACTACAGCCTTCTAGCCTTTGCCAGCATTTAAACTAGAGACATCTGTGGGCAGCCCAAGAACAGAAAGAAAAGTATTCTAAGATTGCCAGTAATTTTTTAGCCAGATAGCTTCCTTGACCACTGCCTGGAAATACAGTCAAGCCAATGTAAGGAGATTATTGGGACTAATCATTACTAATAAGTAACTGAAAAAAGGCCAAAATTAGAAAAAATACGAAAGTAAGGAGATAACTTCAAAGTAATGTTTATTCTTCAAAAACATTATGAAATACTTTTGAATTAGTAACAACCCTGTCACTAGAAGCGTAAGGTTTATTACAGAGGTTAAAATAGATAATCGGACAATCCCTTCCACTGCTGAAAATCTGTAATTATAGGTTTAAACCCCAATATCAAAAAACACCTTTTAGGGGTATTAGATGGTCAGATGCTCTCTTAGGCCTCCACAAAGGATAATCCTACTGATCAGCAAAAACTTGTAGTGAAGATCACATATCCCACCCCTTCCAAATCAGTGGCTAAACAATGAAGAAAAAAATTAAATATTCTCTTTTCAAAATACTACTGCCAGGTTTTACAGGTATACACAAATGTTAAAATTTATCAAATTATACATTTTAAATATGTGTAGTATATTGTTACATCATTTTGCCTCAATAAAACTGGTTAAAAAAAAATACTGTCACCAGCCTTCTATCAACATAAACATGTCACTTCATTCCAATGATCAAAACACCAATATTATAGCCCTAATATTTTCTAAGTTTCTCTTTTAAATTTATTTTCCCTTGTATTCAAGTCTTATTATATTCTTCTCATTTTCCTAAGTCATCACTCATTGGAAAGCACAGATACCAAGCTTTGATGAGCACCGAAATTTTCTGCTGCTATTCAAATGACCCATTATTATGCTATGGAAATATCTTTCCTTTAACAACTTAAGTAACAGCCTAAAAATCTGCAGATTCCTTAATGACTTCATTTCCTCCTTCCCATTAATTAAGGAAATGCATTTCTAGGCCAGATCTACCCCTGCGCTACCACTTTATGGTTCAGCATTCATTTTCTTCCCCCATTCTTTATTACAAAGCTATCTGAAATAAAATCTGAAAATAAGGGAAAGGAAGAAAGCCAATAAGAACTACTCACATCAGATTTAGAGGATATATTCTCCTCCACATCTGAATCATTGGGATCCACAATATCATCAAATGGCGGTAATGTTGATTTCTTCTTCTCTGATGGCTCACTTTCAATTTTGACCTTTCCCATCTTGACATGAGATTTATCTTTTATCTGTTTTTTGTCAGCAGAACAAGTGAGTATCAGTGGTGGTGCGCTAGAAAAATTTTTAAATAAAGCCTCTGAGCTACTCTTTTTCCTTTTTTTGGCTGAGAGTTCTTCAGAATCTGAAATGGGTGGCCTTTTACTAGGAGCCTTCTTATCTTGTCCACTGGTGATGGTGAGTAAATTACTGTCTGGTTTTGGCTCTTTTGACATGGGTTTAGGTTCCTTGAAGGCCATCTTAGGAACTATTTTCTCTTCTTTCAGTGGTTTATTTTCTTTGGGTTTCTTAGAGGATTCTTTGGAAGATTTGTTGTGATCCCTGGAAGGTTCTTTGAAGGCACTTTTATGTTCTCTGGAGTCTTTAGAAGGTTTTTCCTTGTGCTCCTTCATTAATTTGTGAGGCTTTGAAAAACTGGTACTACTACTGCTGCTGCTGCTGCTACTGCTGCTGCTGCTGCTGCTGCTGCTGCTGCTGCTACTGCTGCTGCTGCTACTGCTGCTGCTGCTGCTGCTGCTGCTGCTACTGCTGCTGCTGCTGCTGCTGCTGCTGGTATGAATACTCCTATTAGGGTCCTGCAAAAAAGGGAGAAGAAAATGAAACTCTCAAAACTAAATAGCAATGAAGAGTCAAAAGAGATCTACATAAAATGATCCTTCTTTTATTGCTCTCAAGCTATCATTAAAATACCAAAAACATTTTAATATAAACCAAAAACCACAATATAACAGGTGAGAATAGTGTATGCGAGAAACATAGTGACAGTAGGTTATTATCAAAGAATGTAATGAGGAAAGCTGTTTTCTTAATCGTTTGAAGCATGGAGTTTTAAAACATTTCGATTCAACAAATGTTAACTGCTGCTTGTCCAAGAAGATACAAGGATGAATAAGACATGGCTCCCACTCTTAATGACTATGACGTATCTAAGATTGATAGTTGTCGACAACCAAAAGAAGGGAACTATTTAATTCTGTTGGGAGCATAGGGCGAAGAATAGTTCAAAAATTCATAAAGAAGTAACATCTGAATTAGGTCCTGGAGGATAAACAGGTAATTACTAGAATGAAAAGAATGGAAAAGTACTTAAGAGACCAAGGACCAGAATAAACTAAAACAACAGGGAGCAAAGCACAGATTGTATTTGGGGAACAACACCCAGCTATAGAACAAGATTGAGAAGGAGGCAGAAAAATAGCCCAGCTTCACACAGTAAGGTCAGATTACATTAAATTTCAAATGGCTTTGCAATATAAGGAATCATAAAACCCCCCAAAAGAAATAAAGGAATTCTCAATTTGAGATAAAAAGCAATTATTTTTATGCTGTACAAAATTTCATCAATTAAGAACTATATCTCTCACCCACCAGGAAAAAGATAAAAGGAAGTTAATAGAACAAAGACTATTGTTCACCTAACCATCAATGGACTAGAAAGTCTTTAGCAATTACTGTGTTATGATCATGAGAAAAGAGGTAATAGCTGCCTATTTCATTTTAAATGTGATCAAGTTTTCCACTCATATAAACACATCAGAATATATAACCTATATATAATCTTTCTGTTTAGGAACAAAATCTAAGTCCATACTTACCATATTTGTGAACCTCTACCATTAATAGTAAGAATAAGAAACAGAGTAGATCCTGGACATGCAAAAATCCACATCAATACTAAAAGAAGAGCTCTTTCTTGCTTACTTCCACCTCCTAATGGAACCAAAGACAAATAAATGTCCAAATTTTCAACTAGAATTTACATCTTCAGGCTTGCTTATTATCTTTCACCTCTAACTCACCCACTTAAGCCCAATGATATGTAAACCAATCCTATGTTCCTTAAATATCTAGCATGACACAGGACAGTAAGCAAGCAGGGGCTATGCTTTTCACTAAAATGAACAATCTACTTATTGGGTCTACGCAAAAACAAAACAATGAAAAATATATACATAGGTACATGTATAAGCATCACAAAATAATATCCAAATGAAAACTTATTGTTCTATATTAGTAGAAATATATTTTTTTGTTTCTTAATACATTTTTTGTCTTACTTGCTCAACAACAAAATGACACATAACAAAATTATTCCATTTATTTCCTGGAGTGGTTTCAAAATTCTAAAATGGATGAAGTTACTAAGCAAAGACTTGTTTTTATGCATCAAATTAGATAATTCCTTAGAAAACATCATAATTTGAGATTTAAAAGGAAAATTCTAAAGATAGGATTCATATTACTGAAACTTCATTATTTTATAAATTCTATTACAAGACATTTCCTGTCATGTTAAGCAATACTATGAATAATTAAAATAAAGTATAATGGACAAATTAAATTAAGGAAGAACATTTTGAAATCTAATATCCTTGAGTTTTTTTCAACTGGCTTGTTGGCCCACTGAATTTTGAAAATTTGCAGTCAGTATTCTAATGATGGCTCTAGAACACTCAAGTATCGCTGTTTAATATTCAACCTATATGAAGTACTATACACATATTTTGTAAATAAGTTTTAAAAGCATACAATTTTTAACCTACCAACATATCTCTAATGTTAAGTATTAAAAAACAGCAATATTCTAGTACCAGGAAGGAAAATAAAATTTCTGTATAGGACCTTCCATGATGTATTTTTAAAATCCTTCTTTAGAACAAACTGGAATTCTTAAATTTACGGTACACATTAGTATCTGACGCAGCTTCTTGTGTCATAAAAAAGTTAAGTTCCTTTTTTAATTACATGCATATAATGCTAGGTACAAAACTCCAGAAATACATCTTTTTATAATGTTTTACTTCTCATGTTGGTTTGGGTATTGAATGTCTACTGTTACCTTTTTATCCACTCAACAAATCTTGGTATAAGCAAGTGACCCAGACATCTTGTTCCTTCCTTTTTTGTAATTACCACCTCAAGAATCTTTAAGCTAAGAGAACAAAAGTTATGAGGACAAATACATTCCATAACAATGTCTTAAATAAAATGTAAAAAATAAAAGGAGAGAGAGCAGTTTTTAAGGCAGCAGTTTCTTTGGCCTGGGCCCATGACAAATGTCAAAGTTCAAATATATTGTCACCAGTCTCCATGTTTGTACATGTAATAAATGTAAAACAGTAGCTCAGATACACAGCCAGATATTAAATTGTCACTGACACAGAATAAAAGCTTTCACTGATTTTCAGTCTATCTATCTGATATTTATATCATATATTTATATATTTTATATATATATTTTATCATATATTTTATATATATATTTTATCATATATTTATATATTTTATATATATATTTTATATATATATATGGGGGTCTTGTCACCAGTCTCCATGTTTGTACATGTAATAAATGTAAAACAGTAGCTCAGATACACAGCCAGGCATTAAATTGTCACTGACACAGATTAAAAGCTTTCACTGATTTTCAGCCTATCTGATATTTTTATACATTATATGTAAATATATAAAAATTATAAATATATAATGTATATTTGATATATATATATATAATATATTATATATATGGGGGTCCTGTCATTGGCTTTTTAAATTTTTCAATTAACCATTAACCTCAATATTAAGTACCACCGAGCAGCGCAGACTAATTACCATTCAATGCAAAGTTTACACATGTATAATTCAAATTCTCTTTGCCTGAGGCTGATTAGGACAAACTGAATATCAAGCAATGTAACACAGAGAGCATGTGTGCATAATTCAAATCTCAAATATTTAAGGCAAATGATTGTTTAAACATAAATATACATATATTTGCACTAACTTTACAACCTGTGACTATAGGATATAACATTTTCTCTCATCTATTCAGATTGCACTGAATGCTTCCTTCTTTTAAATTTTTGGAACAGAATGGGTATCTTTAATGTTTAATCTCTTCTAATACTACCTGTCAGCAACTCAAGTAGAGGACTTAAGAAAAAAATCGGAACTACTGGCCAGAATAAGGTTTTCTGATTATATGTGGCTTTCAGTTTCCATGTTATCTTCATGTCTATTTCTAAGAACCACTGACAACTCATAGCTGATTCTTGGCTCCTGTTTCTTCCCGCTGGCCATCCCTCTTATTTTTGGTCTCTGTCCTACTTTAACTGGCTTCTGTCTCGTGAAAGATTTTCAGATCAATCATATTTTGTTCAATGAAATTTGCATATAGACAAATAAACTCTCTCAGAAGAGTTTTACTTATCGAAACCAACAAACTCTCTGAGAAGTTTATTTGTTCAAACTGCATTTTTACAAGGACGCTTCCTAAAAACTGTAGTGTGGTCCAAGAGGTTATGCATATGTAGGGATAGGAAAAACCATGATAGTCAAAGATAAGGTTCCGAAATAAAAGTCTCCTCTTTAATGTCATTGAACACACAATGAATAACACAGAGGGGTGACATGCCATCTGAAACTACAAATAGTTCTGTGCAGTGGCAGTATCGTAGCCAGTGAGGTTTATGCGAGGCACAATTACTGCTAACTGAAACTACGAATGGAGTATTAAAATTCAGAATTCTGGGGTCAGGGGAAACCTTGAATTTGATTTACTTTTCCCACTTCAATCCCAAATCCAACCCCATTTACCTCTCTTGAACTAGTCAGCTTTGCGGGTAGCAGGCAGTGGCCTGAAGAATGTGGCCACAGGCTTATGGGCATCTTGAGAAAAATAACTGGTGCAGGATTTGCTCTGCTTGACCCAAAAGAGTTTGTTTGTTTTTTTACAGATGGGGTCTTGCTGTGTTGCCCAGGCTAGAATGCAGTGGCTAGTCATAGGCATGATCACTACATGCTACAGCCTAGAATTCCTGGGCTCAAGTGATCCTCCTGCCTTGGACTCCCAAGAAACTGGGACGACAGGTACACGTGCCACCATGCCCAGCTTCCAGAAGAGTTTTGCATACACAAGTATGGCCAGCCTTCCCAGCAATCAGAAGGCACTTGATACAGGAGGAGAGTCTGCTCTTAGGGCTGCAGAATGTAAGGAGATCAGAAGGAAGGCACAGAATCCTCTAGGTGTATAAACAAGAAATAGATAATACGCTTGTTGCTACTGTGCAGGTTGAGATGCCTGTACCTTTAATCACTTATAGAGTTCCAACAGCCTAAAGTCCCCTAACAGCTCAACCTCAACCCCAATGCACATATAAGTGACATACTTTAGGGTAGGAGGAAATAGGAGAAAGCAGATCTAACAGATTTTCTGGAGGCGAAAGATGAAATATTGAGGTCAAAAGCAGTATGGCTACTTAAGGAAAATCAAGTAAAGTATAAAAAATAACTTCTAGAAAAAATGTTTAATTAAAAACTAAAATTTAAACATTTATATTCTCAAGCTGAATAATTCAGTAGATAAAGTAGAAGATCGATGCTGACTGGCAGTATAAAAGATCAAATGAATGAAATCTCAAAGCATAAAGTAAAAATACAAAGTGGTGAAAATCATAATGAGAAAAGAGAAGAGCCTTGAATGGATCAAGGAAACAGAACATACAGCCATAAGAAGAGTTCTGGAAGAGGAAAAAGAAAAGACAGAAGAGGTAATAATTAAAGCAATATGGATAAAAATTTTCACAAACTAAAGAGAGGACTGAATTACAATCTCACAGAGCTCTCCGAGATCCAGGCAAAGATAATGAGAAATGACGCCCAGGAAAAATCACACTACAATTCCTATACTTTAAAACAAAAAAAAAAAAAAAAAGAAAGAAAAAAAAACCTGACAAGTATTTAGGAAGAATAATTACTTAAAATTGAATAACAATTAAATTCACATTGTGCTTCTCATTTGTAATACTGAAATCCAGAAGAAAGAACAATAACATCCAGACAGCTGGGAGAAAAAGTACAACCCAAATATCCTACACACACAGTCCGGTGTGAAAGAAGTATTTGCCAAAATTTCAGAATTAAAATAGCACATCAACCACTGTCCCCGCCAAAGGAAAGGACTTGAGAAGAGTCTAGTCAAACAATAACTGAACCAGAAATGTTTTACGTGTGGGAAAGGGAAGAAATGGGGGGTACAATGTATCTTGCACAATATACAGACTTAAATCTAAACGAAAAATAAACTGTAATGTAAGTCCTCAACATGAATTCCTGACACAGAAAAGTCTAACAATCTGGACCTAAACAACTACATGATTTCCACAGAAATTTAGGAATGAAAGAGAAGGATTAGGGTGTCAAGGTGAAAGAAAGTGCTGATATCTTTTTTCATGTTAAAGTGGAAGAAAAATTGGATTATGAGCAATTAGAAAGGAAGGTGGTCAATTATGAAATGGAAAAGTGAAGAACTGTCACATAAACAAAGGGAAAATGGAAAATGAATATCAACTTGAAAATATAGGCAAAATTAAGAAAAGTAGAAAAAGTCACATATATAAATAATGAACAAAGTGAAAAGACAGTAATAAGATCAAGTGTAACTTAGAATAAAAGTGAAAGAACTGAATTCCCCCTCTCGAAGATAAACTGTCAGACTGGGTTAAAAAAAAAAAAAAAAAAAGGATCAGATAAAGGCTGTTAAAAGAAATACTTAAAATCAATTGAAAAACGTTTACTAAATGCCCCCAAAAGAAAGTATGAGTGCTAGATTAATATCAGATCATGTGGAATTCAACATTAAGAGTACCAAATAGGATAAAAAATGTAAAAATCCAAATTACATAAAGCAAAAGGTATTTAATAAGAATTTTAAAATACTTAAATGAGAAATCAATATATCTTTGTCATAAATTGACAGATCTTATAAAACACAATGATTACAGACATAGTTTAATTGACCAAAACAACCCATGCGCTGATTTAATAATTATACATAGAGCTTTTCTATCTCTTGAATAAAGTTTAGAAGTTTTATATGTATCCATAGAACACTGATAAAAATCAATCATAAGGTAACATAAGCTTTAAAATACTGCTTTTAAAATGTTTGTATAGATTACATTGGCTGGCTATACTCCAAGAAAATTAGAAAATTAGGCCAGGCACAGTGGCTTACACCTGTAATCCCAGCAGTTTGGGAGGCCGAGGCGCGTGGATCACTTGAGGTCAGCAGTTCAAGACCAGCCTAGCCAACATGGTGAAACTCGATCTCTATTAAAAATACAAAAATTAGCTGGGCCAAGTGGCGGGTGCCTGTAATCCAAGCTACTTGGGAGGCTGAGGCAGAATTGCTTAAACCTGGGAGGTGGAGGTTTCAGTGAGCTGAGATTGTGCCACTGCACTCCAACCTGGGTAATAGAGCAAGATTCTGTCTCCAAAAAAAAAAAAAAAAAAGAAAGAAAGAAACAAAAGTAAAGACAAAATAAATAAATCAAAAGAAAACAATGAAAATAGCACTTCATATAAAAAAAACTCTGGAGGCACAGAAAAACATGTGCTCAAAGGAAAATTCATAGCCTTTATTGCATTTATTATTTAAACAAAAAAGAAGACGTACAAGGAGAAGAGAGAAACCAAGTACAAAGCTAAACTTAGTATTCACTTTGAGAAACTGGGAAAAGATCGACAAAACATGCAAACATTATAATGCCCAACATAATGAAGAAAGTAAAAGAAACAAATTTCACCAACATTAGTGCTTTAATTATATAATTGTATAATGTCCTGACATATATGTCTAGTATACCAATCCTAAGGAGAAAGTTGTCAAGTTAATTTTGACTTAAAGAAAATTTATAATCTACTTTTCCACATTAACTGAAAGAAGTGAAGTTTCTTGCATGTAAAATTTCTTGAATGAAAAGCCCAGATTTTCCATAAAAGGAATAAGATTAATGAGGAGACAGCAATTTATAAACATGTCAAAATAGGTAGTTAAATAACAAAAGAATCAACCCAACAGTTGGCAGAGAAAGACAGAGAGAATGTACTAAGGGAAAGAGTGAAGCAAAATGGACTGCTGACGATTTTTATAGGATTTTTAGCAAGATATGACTTTATATTGTAAATGTTTTATTAAAAATTAATGTTATAATAAAATTATAAAACAGAAAACACCTTAACAATTGGTAGGATTAATGCTTTTTAAAGAATCAAAACTTATTTAAACTTCAAGTCTAAACAGAGCCAGAGACCCAAAATCTAACATGTCCCAGTCAATGGGCAGAGGACTAAAAGAACATGCCACAAGCGGAAGAGAAAAGGCACTTGAGAAGCGCAAGAGTCTTTCGTTCAAAACAATCTACGTGGCCAGTGCACAAAAAGGACATAAAATATTTATACACACTCAAGTAAGAAAAATAAAGGTCTGCTGTTATGAAACACAATGCTTTGAAAGGTTTTACTTGTTTCGACTTTTCAATAATGTCCCATTTTTTTTTTTTTTTTTGAGACGGAGTCTCGCTCTGCCGCCCAGCCTGGAGTGCAGTGGCCGGATCTCAGCTCACTGCAAGCTCCGC
Organism: Theropithecus gelada; assembly: GCF_003255815.1. Classification (NCBI taxonomy): domain Eukaryota; kingdom Metazoa; phylum Chordata; class Mammalia; order Primates; family Cercopithecidae; genus Theropithecus; species Theropithecus gelada. Next base: position 61,322,230 of record NC_037683.1, on the reverse strand, counting down.
CTCCCGGGTTCACGCCATTCTCCGGCCTCAGCCTCCCGAGTAGCTGGGACTACAGGCGCCTGCCACCTCGCCCGGCTAGTTTTTTTGTATTTTTTTAGTAGAGACGGGGTTTCACCGTATTAGCCAGGATGGTCTCGATCTCCTGACCTTGTGATCCGCCCGTCTCGGCCTCCCAAAGTGCTGGGATTACAGGCTTGAGCCACCGCGCCCGGCCAATGTCCCATTTTTTAAGGTGCCATTCAACCAGAAAGTTAGAGGGAACTCTATAATATATCCTCGCAGATCCAAAATAATAAAGCCATTTCTAGACCTGGCCAGGGAAGAGCAGCAGTTTTATAAAACTGAAGAATTACATCCTTAAATTCCTCGATTTACCCAGATCTGTAAAATAACCAATATAGATATAACCACGCTTACAGAAATACAAATAAGTCTGGATTTTGCACTAATGACAAAAGATACAGCAATCATCCTAACAGTTAAGCAAGAACCAACACATAACACAAAAGAGCAAAAGATGATGCTGACCGTTCAAGGAGAGATTCGAGAGAATAACAACAGATTCCCCTCAGCCATACCTGACTACGAATTCTGTCAATTATTTATTAGGAAAGACAGGCCTTCATAGCAGCTGCAAAGAGTAGTGACTTCTGGGAAACAAAAGAAACCCACCTGAAAACTAAAGAGGAGATCAATATTAACTAATCACTTTAGGAAGGTCATGTGGTAGCAATGTGGGACAGTGGTGGTGACAATGATGGTTACAGTGGTGGCAGCGGTAATAGCTTACTGAATACTTACTAATCCAGACTGATGTAGAAGCTTTATCACTATTAACTCAACAATCTTGTGAAATAGCTATTATTAGCCCCAATTTATAAATGAGGAAACTGAGGTACAAAGACCAATGTGCCCAAAGACACATATAATAATTAGTGATAAAACTGACATTCAAGCCCCCAGTTAGTCTGACTTCTTTTCTTTGGAGATGGTCTTGCTCTGTTGCTCAGGCTGCAGTGCAGTGACCTCCTAGGCTCAGGTGATCCTCCTGCCTCACCCCTCGTGAGTAGCTGTGGGACTACAGGCATGCACCACCACTATATTTTTATAGTCTTAACCACTATATTTTTATTTACACTTGTAAAGTCAATTGGTTTCAAAATCAGCTGTCAATCTTGCCAATAGAACCTGGGCCAGAAATGAAAGAAGATATAGAATGGGGGAGAGGCTCAATGACTATAAAAGAATATCATCAAAAATATGCCTGTTGTCTTGGCAGAACTATACAAATGAAGTTCTATTTATTTCCAGTAGAGGGGGTAAAATATTATTTTTTGGTAGGTGATTAAAAAATGCAATGGGCCCTCCTGGCCCCCCATATCCAAGGGTTCTGTATCCACAGATTCAACCAACCACAGACCAAGAATATTCAGGAAAAGGCCAGGTACAGTGGCTCATACCTGTAATCCCTACATTTAGGGAGGCCAAGGAAGGAGGATCCCTTGAACCCAGGGGTTCGAGACCAGCCTGGGCAACATGGTGAGACCCTATCTCTACATTAAAAAAAAAAAAAATTAGCCAGGCATGGTGGCATGTGCCTGTAGTCCAAGCTACTCAGGTGGGTGGATAGTGAGCTCAGGAGTTTGGGAACAGCCTGGGCAATATAGTGAGACTTCATCTCTACTAAAATTTAAAAAAACACAAAAACAAAAAATTAGCTGAGTGTGGTGCTGCATGCCTGTAGTCCCACAGCTACTTGCGAGGGGTGAGACAGGAGGATCACTTGAGCCTAGGAGGTCACTGCACTCCAGCCTGAGCAACAGAGCAAAACCATCTCCAAAGAAAAGAAAATACTGGGGGAAAAACTCAAAATAATGCACAATTTAAAAATATAGTATAATAATTATTTACATAGCACTTACATTGTGTTGAGTAGTATAACACATCTAGAAATGATTTAATGTATTTATGCATACAGGAAGATGTGCATAAATTATATGCAAATACTATGCTATTTTGTACAAGGGATTTGAGGATACACAAATCTTGGTATCTGAGAGGGTCCTGGAACCCATCAATCCCCCATGAATACTGAGAGGCAACTGTAATTTATTTTAAAATCAGAGGCTCTTCTTGTATACATTTCAAGTGGGTTAAACTTTGAGTCTTTTGGTACTAAATAAATATTTTTAAGTTGATAAACTTACTAGTAGAGTTGTGTTCAGAGGGCTCTTGTGATACTGAGAAAAATCAGCCTCTCCTATAATGCCCTGGCAGAGCACATGATGTTTCCAATTATTTCAAAGGGTATCATAAAACTGCAAGATACTTCTCATCTCACATTAAATGTTTTCAAATTCTGAAGTCATAAAAATTTATAGTGCTCAAATCATATAAATAATCACCTCCAAAAAGGATGAGATGGGAGAGGTCACTGTTTTAAGAAAACTGGGGAATCTTATAAGGGCCCCTATAGGCTGTATTTAGGAAGAAAGAGAATTTGAAATATTTTACACAAAAACAGGCAGCAATAAAGAAAACTAAAAGCTATAAAAATATATGGCTATGCAATAAAGAAAATCTAACATTTCAGCTGCAAGTAAACAGCTAAAATGTTACTTTACCTAGTGATAACAATAAACAATATTCAGATTTTCAACTCTTGGAAACTAATCTACTCAGCTCTACCACTTGCTAAGTGACTTAAATTTTCTTGTCAGTAAAATGACAATATTATTACCATAATGTTACCTATACCACAAAGTGAGCCTAATGATTAAATAAGCTTAATATATGTAAAGTACCTATGTCTGTATATGTGTGTGCATTATAAATAACATGTATATGTAATGTGCTGGGCACAAAGCAGGAACTATGTGAGTGCTTTCAATTACCACCACCACCACTACTGCAGACAAGCACAGAAGACTTAACATTTTTATTACATCACACAATGTTATCAACCCTTACAATGTAAGTGTCTGAACAGGAGAAGAGAAGGGAAAGAACCTTAGGATACCCCGAAATTACAAAGTTGAGAATCAAGGGACATTGTCTATAGTTGATGAGCCAAGTAATATAGTTCTACATTAAACATCCATAAAGTTATAAAGGTATTCAAGAGATGAATTTAAAATGGTGTCATATTAGGTGTCATTAAAATGGTATCATATGGAACAAATGGGTTAGATTCTCAAGTAAAAATAGCAGCATAGCATATAGTCAGGAAACTCTGGGCATTTACCTTAGAATTTAAATATAGAAACAGTTAAAATGGTTCCTTCCAGAAAGTCAGAAGGAGGTTCAGGAAGATTAGAACATAGGACTTCTACTTTTTGTTGAACACTTGGCTATTTTTTTCAGCCATGTAAGTGTTATTTTGATATAAATATCTTCAGCTTCACAAATGTACTTTATCCTCTTCCTTTTCATGCACCCATTTGCACTTTAGAGATTTTGTGAAATACATTTTGCATTAGAAAAATAAAAAGAGAAATGATTCAACAATGTGACTAGTATCATTCTATGTTTTAAAAACATTTCAATTTTCCTTCTGATGTCATTTGTTATCTTACTGTTTTTGAGCAAACTACAACCAAGCATCAAACTACAGATGTAGCTTCTTACTAAGACTGCACTTTGAGTTATATACATTTAACTTACATCATAAACAAGATGAAAAAAATCTACAAATTATATTTATAATTGAGAAATAGAAACAAATGAAAAAATTTATTTCAACTCTGAAGAGAAAAGAATAAATAGTAAATTTACATTTGCCTAGCCTTTTATTCTAAAGAATTTAAGGTAAACCCAATAAATATTTTTTAATATTAAAAATATACTGAAGTACTGTATATGCACTTAAATGAAGTTTAAGTGTAAACTACTGATTGGCAAAAATATTTAATATTTTACAAAATAATATTTTAAATAGACAAAATATGTAATGCCCTTTTTTCCTCAAATGGCTATGACTTGTTTCAGCTATGTTGTATGTGCTATAAAATCCTTTTGCTTCAGAATTCAATCTCATTTAAAATCCTCCTATTTATATATACTCCCTGACTTGCTATGGTTTAAGTTCTAAATCATAGTTAAGTACTATTAACTGTAAGTTATATTTAGAAGACTGCAGTTTCAAGTAAACTTCTGCTTATCTTTGCGGTTTGAAACTAGAAATTTGAAATAATATTTATATCACTTCTCTTTCTAGGTTTTTGTATATTTAGCTTTGTACAGTTCCTGTTTTATTAAACCAGCTTAAAAACACATTGGCCAGATCATTCCAGCCTTCCTAGTACTAGCTTGATTTCTGATAATTAGGCTTGATAAATAATCATTAAATAACAGAAAATAGCCAATCTTCAGATTATATTACTAATCACAATGGCTAGAAGTATAAAATGAAAAACAGTACCTGACACACAAAAATTTAATAAATATATTGCATAAATAAAAGCCCAAAGAGATGCAACTGAACAATGGGAAAATATAATCAGGTTTATGCTATCTTGTTACCTTCTCTCAGTAGTTATTTAATACACATTTATGAGGTCTCCAGCATACGCAAAGGACTGTGCTGAAACTGTTAAATGCTATGGCTTTGTAGAAAACAACTTGTCTAATTTGGGCAATATGGTGGACTCCGGGAGTTCTTACTACGATACAACTAGATATTAGATAATTACAACGAAACTTCATTGCTGGGCCTTTAAAAAAATAAAGAAAAAGTTCAAGAATCAAGAGTATATGAAAGAGAAATAGAAGGATAAAAGGCAGGCCGTTAAAATGTGAACTACAATCACGCAGGAAAGATGGGGTTGCCCAAAGGACACAAGCATGGCTGTGTTCTCCTGGGTCTCTAAAGACCAAACCTGGGCCCTATAGCACATTTGGAGACCTAAACCTCAGGGTCTCACAGAAACCAAGAATAAGCCTTTACAAATCTGCTGTTGGGGAAAAATGCTCTGAATTCAGGTCTCAGGAGTCCCAATGTTTACCTAAATCAAATATGAATTCACAATTTTAAAATATTCCTGAACACAAAGAAACAGGTCACCATGATATGAGGTAAAAGGACCTTAAAGACTTCCTATAGGGAAATCATCAAATGCAGAGTATAAATAACTATATATGAAGTATAAAAAGGGAAAAACATTGGAATCCCAAAAGCGCCCAAGCAATAAGAAATTAATAAGAATGACTGGGCCACTGAAAAGAAACAAATAAGACTTTAAGAAATGAAAAAGAAGAAAACACTGTTGGAATCAATATCTCAATGGACTAGTTAAACAGCAGACTGAACACAGTTGAAAAGAATTAGTGAACTGGAAGATAGATATGAATAAACTGCCAGAATACACACAAAGACACAAGAAAATGGGAAATATAAAAGCTATTAGGAGACATGGAGAACAGAATAAAAATAAATATCGAATCAGAGACCCAGAAAGAATAAAGAACATAGGGATACAATGGTAGAAATTTTCCAAATATGATAAAAGTCATGAATCTACAGATAAACCAAGTATAATATAAAAATAATTTACATAAATTAAAAGAATTTAATCCTAGACACATTATACTAAAAATGAAGAACGCCAAACAAAAAGACTATAAAGGCAGTAAGAAACAAGACATGTATTAAAAAAAGAACTAGTGGTACACTGGTGTGAGCTAATAGAGGCTTGACTGGGAGCCAACTGTTAAATTTTTTTGGAATTTTTTTCAGCAAGTTTTTAAACAGTAAATGCACTGCAAATATTAAACAAGACTATTATTTTATATAATATAAAATTGCAAGCAGAGAAATATTAAAAGCAGTAGTAATCAATAATCAAAACTCAGCACTTTCTAATTAGTTTACTACATATTATTATTAGCTGTTTTCTTGAGGTAATTCTCTCTGTTGTATCAGGATGGCAGAAATAATTCATAACTGTATGTTCTTCCCAACTTTGCAATAACTGATATAATGGTGAGAGTATTTCCACCACAGAAATACCAAACACTAAAAATCATAACTTTTTCCCTCAGAAAGATAGTTGCTAAACATTAGCACAACCCTAAATCAGACTTACACCAGACTTCACAAAAACAATAGAAAAATATTTTCAAATATTGAAAGGAAGTAGGTAAAAACCTAGAATTGTAAAACCAGAAAAAACACTTTCATAATAGGGGCAACAATCAAAACTTTATAGATTAACACAAACTGAGTGTTTACTAGCAGGAGCCTTTTAGTAAAAGAACATCCACAGGATTTATATCGGGAATAAGGAAAACTAGTTTAAGAAGAAATTATGGTAATACAATTATGCTAACATTTAAAAACCTTTTAAAAAAAAAAACTACATACTTGGAATTATAAAAAATATACTTCAATAATTTTCAGGTTAAAGAAGAAATTAAAATAAAATTTTCAACTTCATCATATTGAATGATAAAGAAAATGATACATTAATTTTGTGGAATTAAAACAGGATTTGAAAAAATTTTAGCTACCAATCCTTGTCTGTGAAGAAAATGATGGATGATAAATGAACAGAAGAATAATAAACTCAAGCAAAAGGAAGACTATAAAGATTTTTGTAACCCTAATAAAACAGTCAACAAAGCCTAAAGGAAAGAACTTTGAAAAGAACTAATAAAATTCACAGTCCTCTCCGAAAGACTGAATTAAAACAAAGGAGAGAAAGTGTAAATGAAGCATAGGAAGAAAAAAATAAGAAAACATCTACAAGTATAGCACAGATAAAACAGATAAGAATATATTATAAATAATTTTATTTCAACAAACGTGAAAGCAAATCTTTTTGGGGAAAATATAACTTACCCAAGCTGACTCACCCCAACAAATAAAAATTAGGAAGAATCCTGTATTAATATCAAATAAGTAGTTTGAAATCTTCCTACAAAGAAAACATCAAGCCCACAGGGTTTTAGAAGCAAGTTCTAGGAAAAGATAATTTTAATGTTAAAGAAACTCTTCTAAAGAATAGAAAAGAGAAGCAGCTATGGTAGTTCATGCCTGTAATCCCAGTGGTTTTAAGAGGCCAAAGTGGGAAGAGTGCTCTCTTGAGGCCCGAAGTTCAAGACCAGCCTGGGCAATATAGCAAGCTCCCATTGCTAAAAAAAAATTTTAAATTAGCCAGGCATGGTGGCACACACCTATAGTCCTAGCTAACCAGCAGACCGAGGCAGGAGAATCCCTTGAGCCCAGGAGTTGGAGGCTGAAGTGAGCCATGGTTGCACCACTGCACTCCAGCCTGGGCAACAGGGTGACGCCCTGTCTCTTAAAAAAAAATAATAATAGAAAAAAGGAAACATATTTTATTTCCTGTGGTTAATATTATCAAAGCAACAAATCCTACCAAGAAGAGTAAGAAGAAGAAGCATATGGCCTAATCTAACTCAAGAATACAAATGCAAAAATTTTTGAACACAATATTAGCATAACTAATCCAATTGTAGGGAGAAAAAAAAAAAAAGGAAAAAAACCTAACAGATCAAAACCAAATTGGGTTTAATCCCAAAATTCAAGAGTACTTTGGCATGATAAAAATGCTTGTCAAGCACTGCTTTAACAGATTAAAGAAGAACAAAACCATCTGTTCCTCTCAATAGATACTGAAACGTTTTCTGATAAAATCAAAAATTCATCCATGGTTTTTCAAAAAAATGAAAACAAACAAAATTCCTTACAAACATGACTAGGAGATAAATTCCTTAACTTGACAAAGAGTAGCTACCAAAGTCCCATGGAGACAACATTCTAAATAGCAAATTATTAGAATCAGTCCCTTTGTAATCAGGAGTTTTTACTGGTATTCCTACTGACTCAGGACTGCAAAACGTAGTGTGTGGGGGTGGGGGGAGGATAGGAAAATTGGAAGTAAGACAGATATATGTCATTATTCACATTTAATTGTCCACACAGAAATACAAAAGGACCTGTAAAGAATTAATACGTTTAGTAAGATGTTAGAAGTCGTATCAATATCCTAGGGTAGACTGTACATTTGCACATTAGGAACAAACAGGAAACATTTAATATTAATAATAGCAAAACAAAATATACAGTAGCTAGGAATAAATAAAGCATAAAACAACACAGACACTTTAAAGACATTAAAGAACATTTAAATAAACTCATTGAGAAACTAGGTTCATAGATGAGAATATTCTTCAACTACAGATTCAATGCAATTTCAATTCAAATCCCAGCAGTTTATCAGAGAACTTACACTGATTCTAAAATGTATATGAAGAAAAAAAGATCTACTAGAACTTGTTACATTATATAGTCAACCTCTTTATGAAATGATAGTAATTACAATATTGTAGTATTGCTACAGAGATCAACAAACTATATCAATGGAACAGAAATGGACACCCTTCCAAACAGACTCACAAATATTTTAAAAGCTGATGTCTGACATGGCAGATCATTGAGGAAAGCATAGACAACTCAATAAAACATGCTGGAGCTGGTTTTCTATATAGGAAAACATTTAAATTAGATTCTTACCTCATACATACATAAAATCAATTCCAGATGTTTGAAAATATTTCGATGTCAGACAAAACTTCTAAAACTTTTCAGAAAAAAAAAAATTTCAGGAGAATATCTATATGACCTTGGGGTATAGGAGAACATACTAAATGGGACATTAAAAAGAATGCACTATTTTAAAAATCTGATCACATTAAGAATTTGTCTATCAAAAGATACCATAAAGTAAAAAAGCCACTGAGAAAACTAGGAAAATATGTCAATAGTAAATATAAATAACAATGAACTCGTATCTCCAGGATATTAAAAGACCTCTAATACGTAAATAGAAAAATAACTGGAAGATATGAACAAACATATCACAGAATAAGAAACATGAATGGCCACTGAAATATATGTTCAGCTTCATTAATGAACATATAATCACTGCAATGCAAAATAAGATAATAATGATACAATTTTATGTGCTTACTAAATGTGCAGAGATGAACAAGTCTGACAAGAAAACAGAACAATGAGATCTCTTTTACATGCTAAAATGAGACTCTAAACTGCTATAACTATTATATAAAATAAACTAAGGCTAAATAGGTGAATGCTCTATGACCCAGCAATTTTATTCATTGGTATACAATCTAAGACAACATTTCTCTGAATGTTGTCGGCAGACCAGCAATGTTAGTATTACCTAGATGCTTATTAGAAATTTAGATTTTTAAGCCCCACGCTAGACCTACAAAATAAGAATCTCTGCAGCTGGGCCCAGGAGTCCTCATGTTTCTTAATTCTCCAGGTAATTCTCATGTACCCTAGAGTTTGGGAACCACTGAGTTAGAGCAGTATTATTCAAACAGAACTGGTTTAGTAAGGCTGGAAAGCAATATAGTGGACTCCATAATTGTTTATAAGTCAACCAGTACAAAATTAAATAGACTGAATTCCATGTAGTAAAGTTAAGCATGGCTTATGAAACTTTTGTCTCATTTGTCCATGCATATTTATGTATATGCATGCTTGATCATTATGGAAAACCTGTTTCTTACTATGGGTCACGGTCATAAAAGTCTGAAATCTACTGCCATATAGAAACTCTTGCATGGGTATACTAGACATATGCACAAAAAGGTTCATAATTGCAAAACCAAATAAAAAGGGGTAATCTAGGTATCTAGATAACAAGACAATGAATACACAAGTCATGATATAATCACTCTTTGGACTATATACAGTGGTGAAATAGTAACAAAGACAAATCTTATAATGCTGAATAAATAAAGCAAGTCAAAGTCATAAAAAATACATATAGTATTATACCATTTTCATAACAATAAAAAAGAAGCAAAGTTGAGCAAACAAAAGAATACATACATTGATGGTAAAACCATGTTTAAAAGCTCAAGAAACTTTCGGAAGGTAATTATATCTAGGGAAGGCAAAGGAATAGAGTGAGAGGCATATACAGTTAGAGTGGTAATATAACATTTTTATTATAAGAAAAATTCAAAATTCCTGATGTCAAAATCTTCTAGTCTAGGAAGAGAAATTCACATTCAAATTCAGCAGATACTTATTTATTAGCTGCTATGAGCAAAACACACACACAGAGTCTCATTTCATCTTCTTAAAGAGCCCTGTGTGGTAAGTACTTGATAAAGAACAGGCAATCAAGTACGTGCTGAGTGAATAAATGCTTGAATAAGTTTATAATACTAAAAGAGAGAGAGTTTGATTATATAGTATGTCTTATAGTTCTACCGACAGGAGTTAAATGAAATAACATAACTTTAAAGAGTTACTAATATATTCTTATCTTTTTCACATTATATTACTTATTACCAAAAGTACAATGAGAAAAATATTCAAGTCAAATCACTTTTTTCTATGGAAGTATTATATTGCTGGTCAAAGGTGTAGAAACTAACAAACTGTAGGGCAGAATTAACTAATATGTAATTTCTACAATACCCCTTTGCCCTAAAAAGTGGAGTTAGCTATATGTGTGGCACATACCGGGTGGGGGAAAAAGTAGAGCTGTCCTAATACAGAAAAAGAAATCACCAAGGCTGGAAAAAAAAAATGCTGTTTTTTTTTTTTTTAATCTATGCACTTTAATAAGAGCAACAGTTTTAAAAGTGCAAAATCAAAACCTTTTTGTTCATTGCATACATATCGGTGTAAACAAACACACTTGGGAAATGGCTGCCTTACAAAATTATTTCCATCCTTTACAAAAAATATTTCCCTTCACAGGGCTCCTACATATGTACACTTTTGTTCTTAAATTTTGATTCACTGTTGTATCTCTCTAGCACCTGGAATAATGGTTGACCCTAATAGGCACATAATAAGTATGTGTCTTTGAATGAATATATACATTTATTGAGTATTTACTATATAGTAGGCACCGGGGGATACCACAACAAATATATTATAGTCCCCATCCACTTGGAGCTAACACAAGTGATTAAATTATTCCCTTTTGCTTCCTGAACAATTCAGTCCAAAAGCTCTTATGTTAGGCCAAGCAAAGTAGGCAACAGTGGGGAGGGGTGGTTACAGGTGGAGAAACATCCGTACAGTGGCTGGGAGCTACTAAAAGGGGCTGCTCTTTGGAGAAATGGCTGAATTCAGAGCAGGGACAAGAAAGTACAAAATGAACTTGACATATCTTTTTATAGAAAAAGTTTACAAAGTATGCAAAGAAACCAGATTAAAGGGGCTCCCACTGGCCAAGTCAGGAAAATTTAAGTTGTCAAAATAAATAATGATAGTAATAGGTTATCACCTATTGAAAAAATATATACCCATGAGTCCATGATGATAAAATAAACATAAGAATAAACTCAAGTTTGATGAAAAATGGGATATTTACATCTTCTCAAAGTACCTTCCAATAAAACACTTATTAATTACAAAGAGAAACTGTATAGTGGAGAAGCCTGGAGGACGCCATTTGAATCAAGTGACGGGTGTTAACATCAACAGTAACGTCTCAATGAAAATCAGGATCATGTGATGTGGTTCAATGAGAAAAGCCCAGATATTCCTACCAAAGATGCATAACATGAATCTAGTTGTGGGGAAATATACATACCCAAGTATGTTTATCTACCAAATAACTGGCCTGAAGTCTTTAAAATCTTCAAGTTCATGGAAGTCAAGGAAAGACCAACAAACTCTTTCCAGTTGATGGAGGCTAAGACATGACAACTAAATGCTATGTATGATTTTAGACTGGATCCTTTTGCTATCAAAATAAAGGACAGGGCCGGGCATGGTGGCTCACGCCTGTAATCTCAACACTTTGGGAGACTGAGGCGGGCAGATCACGAGGTCAAGAGATCGAGACTATACTGGCCAACATGGTGAAACCCTGTCTCTACTAAAAATACAAAAAAAAAAAAAAAAAAAAAAACTAGCTGGGCATGGTGGCACGCACCTGTAGTCCCGGCTACTCGGGAGGATGAGGCAGCAGAACCGCTTGAACCTGGGAGGCGAAGGTTGCAGTGAGTCAAGATGGTGCCACTGCACTCCAGCCTGGTGACAGAGTGAGACTTCATCTCAAAAAATAATAATAATAATAATAATAAAATAAAGGACATTACTGGAACAATCTGCAACAAAGCTGGAGTAGTATCTGAGGATAACAAGTTAATAATGTATCAGTGCTAATTCCTGACTTGGATGGTCGTACTGTAGTTACATAAAAGAATGCCCTTGTTTGCAGGAAATAAACTCTAAAGTATTCAGGGACAATGGAGCATCAATATTGGCAACTTACTCTCAAAGAAAGAAAAGCTCTTTGTACCATACTTGTATTACAAGTGTAAATGTGAGATTATTTCCATTTTTTTTTAAATTATAAAGTAAGTAAATAGTATTTGGGGAAGCCCCACACCTCAATCTATGCACAGTGGACTAACGGACTCTGGGAAGGGCACTGAAATCAGAGGATGTCTTCAAGGGGCCTTCAGTCTGTTTCAATTTGCTCTACTTGGCTGTCTCTCCAAGGACCCATAACATACAGTGCAGACCTAAATTGCACCATATTATTCTAAGAGGAATCTAAATACCATTCTGAAAGGAGCAAAGGCTTCCTTGTACAAATTAGATTTGTCAGCTAAATCAAGGCTTTTCTAATAAAAGAAAAGGCAGTGGTTTTCTCTCAAAGATGCCAAATGAGGTTGTTCTTCTATCTATATCACACACAAAAACAAAGCAAACAAAAAACAAGCATAATCTGAAGCCCTCAGTTCATCTCCTCTCAACTAAAATATATTGTCTCGGTTGCAGAAAAAAGACAATAAACTTGTAACATATATTCAAAAGTATATTTGGGAACAGCATTTCCACATCTTATTGGGAAAATCAACTCCATTTAGTAGGATTTGTTGTAGAAACAAGACAATTTTACACACAAGCACTTTGACCATCTAATGATTTACACAAAAGATCAGCTTTCTTAAAAAAACCAAAAATGTTGCTTTTGCCATCCTTAGTCTTCAGAGACTCAGAGCCTGCCTGGAGTGGGATGGGGAATGGAGCCCAATAAAAAAGTTTCTGGCACCCCACTAAAAGAAGCAGATGTCTGAGTACCACAGATTTTTCTCCCGAAAGCACATGAGGGCAGCCTGGACCGGTGGCTACGAATTTGTTTTGTTTTCCTTCTTTCTTTCTTTTTTAGAGACGGGGTCGTGGTATGTTACCAAGGCTAGACTCGAGCTCCTGGGCTCCAGCAATTCTCCTGCCTCAGTCTCCTTAGTAGCTGGGACTACAGGTGCTCACCACCACACCCGGTGTTTTTTTAAAAAGAAGAAACTGAGCTACATTATTTCAATCCTCTTAAAAGACGAGAATTTATTATCCCTTAAAAATTGACCAAGAGTTCAGGCTTGATAGAAAGCAAAAAAGTAAATCAGTAAACTTTCACTATACACCCAGAATCTGGAATTAAGTGTGGCCCACAGTAGGTACTCAAATATTTCAAAATGAAAAGTATTTATATGTCATTCAGATAAGGCAAGCGCTAAGCTAAAAAATGCCTCTTGGAAGGACATTTTTATTTTTGTTTGTTTATACACTCAGAGCTACGTAGGCAGAAAGTGGGAGGTGTAAGGATGGTATCTGAAGGAAAAAGGAGTACGAGAAGACTTAGGAAGGTCCTCTCAAACTTGATTTTCAGAAGCAAAATAAATTAGTTTTGTACAGGTAACTTCAATCGATGAAGCAAGAAACAAAAGAATAAAAATCCTCCACCAGAAGTCTTCCAGGACTTGAAAAGCATCTTGGATTTCCTGAGCCTGTCTTATCGGTCCTAGATTCAAATATTCTTAACCATTTTAAGATCATAAATCCAAAGGACTGTATATGTGTGGTGGGGGTAGCAGAAGATGGCTATAAAGAGGCCAAAGTAGCTCCCCCAGAGAAAATGTAGGAAGTCAGCCACAGTAAAGTGATTCTATTAAAGTGTATTACCATCCTACTTTCCTACCCTGAGCAGAAAACCTTTTAATACCTACGCACTCAAAAAAATCACAATACCATATGGCTTATTTGTATCTCTACTTTCGAAACCCTGGTAGATTACAGTTATTTGTTGATTTATTATAGGTTTTTCATATGCTGATTAATGTTGCATTAACCATTTTTAGACCACATAAAAAGTCATGCATAACCTTGCTGTTCAACTGAAGAAAAGAAAAACTCCAAAAATTATGATTACCTCTTAACTTACAGAAAATGCAAACTTAACCAATCCCCACAGATAGGTTGATGCTGGCTTTAAAAAGTTTGGGGGAAAAGGATTTCTAATTATCATATTCTCCACATAAACTGTATTTTCAGAAGCAAGAGAAATACAGGAAAATTTAGTCTACAAAGCAATAAACAAAAAGATGAAGCCCACTGCTGCCAACCAGTGAGCTGCTTCACTGGCAGTTTACCCCAAGTTGTCTTCAGAAAGGAGACTCATGCAAGATTGCTCCATTTGTCCTAATGCAACTAAGAGAACTGGCCCTGGGGATTTTCATTTCTAATTCTTTGTCTTCTTTTCATTGCATTTCCAAAAAGAAAGCTAATATCACTATGTGTTACTGTAGAAAGAATATGCAAGGACAGTGAACAAAAACCCTGACTCAGCAATTTCTTGCTTGACTGATTTCAGTATTTGATGCCTTAGTTTACTCATCTGGAAAATGGTGACTTTGACCTATTATATCAAAGAATTTCATCAGCTACAAAACTGTATGATTTACTCATTTTATAGTCATAAAAATATACCCTGATCCACATGCCCAGAATCTAAATGTATTAAAAATAATGAAAGTGTTCATGGATTTTTCCTAAATAGCAGTCACTGTGCTAATCATTTCTCATGCATTACCTCAAGTCATCCTCACAACTACCATATCCTGGTAGATGGCACAACACCTCATTTTACAAATGAGCAAACAGACTGACAGAGATTAGTAATGAGTCTAAAGACACACAGCTACTAAGCACCGATACCAGCATTTGAAAAAAAGGGCTGTGCTATGAGTCTGCCTTTCTAACTGTTATGCTGTATTCATTGCATCAAAAAAAATCAGGATCAGTATGCAGAAAATTGAGCAGTGAGAAAGCTATGACACATCTCAATTTCTGTAGGTGTTACTATTATCTTTAAGGCTGATCAATCCAGAGTAGTTTAACCTACGACCTGTGAGACATTCTCATTCTATGGTGCTCTGCAGTACAGAGCCTGTACATCTGATGTCGAGCTATTTTCATTTTTAAAAGGTAAATCAGAATAAAGGTTTAATTACAGCATTTTTTAATTAAAAATAAACTGAAGCCAAAATTAAGTGTATGTATATAAGCCACAAAAATATCTTCCAGAAAAGAATGAAAAAGAACAGATTTCAGATAAAATGATCCCAGGGGTTGGTGTGGATAGAGAAGTAAAGAAGCTTAAGAAACCTGACCCCGGGAGAGGGTGTGATGGACGAAAGAAGCCAATCTCTTCTGTCAAGAGTAGGAACAGAAATCTAGGAAGGAAAAATACAGAGGGGACATAAGAGAAATGACTCAACTAGAACTAGTTCTAGCCCTGGTCCTGAGACCCATATAAGAGCCAAATCAGCTAAAGTACATCTTAAAACTAGAACATAGTAGAAGGTATTTTTATTAATGCTGATCTAGAATATTCCTGATTTAGAGTTCACTGATGATTTCTTTGCCAAAGTATTTAGAGCTCAAAATCATCAGAAAGGAAAATTCCACTTCACTTAGTCTTTACTTTAAAAAAAAAACAATAAATAACTATCTTTTGTGTGAAATTCCCTACAGCAAGGGCTACATTATTCAGCTGGTCCTCTAGTTTTTGTAGCCATGTTCTTTCAAAGGATTAGCTTGGTCTCATAGCCACTGGCATTTGAAACCCCTGGTTTAGCAAAACAGTCTTATCAAAAGTTTTTGCTCCCTATGCTTACACCAGACCTTTACAGATATCTATGAATGCTGGACAATAGTGTCATAAGCTAAAAGCACAAAGCAGAGTGGCAGAAAGAGAGGTCAAGCTAAACCTTTGAAAGAACATGGCTATTCAAAACCAGAACATTCTGATAACAAATTTTCAAGAAAGATTTATTTATTATTTCTCTAGATAACTCTGTCTAGACTGTATCAAACAAGATAGCTTTAACATCAAAATCACCTTTTTTATGAACCTATAAATACTGCCACTGCAAATGGTTATCCAGATGATACCCTGCATAGGAAGTGTGGCCAATGGAATGAGGATTCGCTGAAATTCAGCTATGCTATGCTAGCCACGCCATGCTCCTTGGGCTGGGGTTTTGTAGGTTGGGGAGAGGTAGCAGCACTTTACTTCCTTACTTATTTAGAGACAGGGTCTTGCTCTGTCACCAAGGCTGGGGCTGTAGTGCAGTGGCAGAAATCATAACTCACTGGAGCCTCAAATTCCTGGGCTCAAGCAATCCTCCCACTTCAGCCTCCTGAGTAGCTACGACTATAGAGGGGTGTCACTACACCAAGCTAATTGTATTGTATTGTATTGTATTGTATTTTGTAGAGACAGGGGTCTCACTCTGTGGCCCAGGTTGGTCTCAAACTCCTGGTCTCAAGTGATCCCCCGCCCCAGTCTCCCAAAGTGCTGGGATTATAAGCATGGCATTTATTTTTAATTTGCCCAAAGACACAATGGTTATCATATGCATGGACTTCTGTCTACATTATCGATACAAATTCCTATCTTAAGTCACCACAAGTTCATGTAAAGGCTGATATTTGTAAGGCCAACTAAATTTTTATTATACTTCATTTTACCCTAACTGTAGTTGATTGGACCAGTTTGTTTCATGAATAGGGCATCCTTATCTCACTCAATCTGTCCATTATTTTACCATTTCACACTACCCACAGGCCCACAATCTACCGTATAGGGAAAGGGAAGGTGTGAATGATATTTACAAAGACAAGCTGCAAAATCTACATCTACAATAATCTATATTAAATTACAAATCTTAGGCCAGGTGCGCTGGCTCACGTCTATAATCCCAGCACTTTCGGAGCTGTGGCGGGTGGATCACTTGAGGTCAGGAGTTCAAGACCAACCTGACCAACATGGTGAAATCTCGACTCTACTAAAAAATACAAAAATTAGCTGGGTGTGGTGGTGTACATCTGTAGTCCCAGCTACTCAGGAGACTGAGGCAGGAGAATCCCTTGAACCCAGGAGGCAGAGGCTGCAGTTATCCGAGATGGCGCCACTATATACCAGTTTGGGTGACAGAGCAAGACTCCATCTCAAAAACAAAAACAAAAATAGAAACAAAATATTTACAGATCTTTCTAAATAACTGATCTATGCATTAAACAGTCACACACACACACACACACACACGAACTAGTACATCATACTTCTGTATTGTCAAAACCATGAAGAGAAAATTTCAAATTTGTGCAAAACAGTTCTTTTAATTTCTGGGTCTTAAACCAGTAAGTTTAATTTTGAGAAGCAGAGCCCCAGAAAGGGGAGCTGGGGGATGGGGGAGGGAGAAAGCAATGGAACACATTAATGGTAAGTTCTTAACAACCAAAAAGTTTACATCAATCCTCTGAAGTGTGAGGACATAGAATAAAGTCATATATGTTTAAAATCTATGCAAGTTATGTTTAATATATTAAATGCAAAATATAGATTTTCAGTGGGATCTCATCTACATAAAAATACAATGTGAAATATTGACAGAGGTTATAATCACTGGAAAGATTACAATGATTTATTTTCTTCTTTTTTGCTTTTCTAGATGTCCACACTTCCTAAAATTAACACATACTTATTTTAAAATCAGGGAAAATGTTATATTCCTTCTTGAAACTAAAATATGTTCTTTCTGGTGGAACATTATTATTACGTCAAATCCTTGTAATCGAAACTTTTTACTTTTACCATTCCAAGTAACAAAAATCATGGTTTAACCCAAAATATAATAAATTTGCAGAAAAAAGAGGTCATGTTAATAAATAAACTACTTATTTGCTGACTACTTAACTATGTACCAGATTGCACTTAATAATCTCAAATGGCAGAAAGGAGATATTATGCTTATTTTGGATTTATACAAACCTAAGTCCAAGGTAAATTAGCAGCAGATTCAAGAATTGAATTTGTGCCTTCAGATATAAAAATCAAATGTTCTTTTTGTTATACCATGGCTATATCCCTTTTGGTAATGAAGATTATTATATTAAACTACCTACCATCTATCCTCAACCCCTGAAAATGAACCATATATGCTTCTACTTCGAGTCTCAGACATTTGTTTCTTAAAGTGCTACCTTCAGATCCTGATTATTGTCAGGTTTTCTTATAACTCATGGAACAAGAAAAAAGGCAGAAAACAAAATGTTAATCATAGCCCCCGTTCTCCTCCTCAATTTCCCCTAAAATTGTTGTCACTTAATATTATAGACTATGAAACCCAAAAATACCTGGCGAGGACAGTCAAAATAGGCAGCTGTGCTCATAGACAACTCCCTTACCATTCTAGGAGAGAATGAACTCAGATAAACTGTTAGATACACTTGTATGCATCCTTGAAACAAATACATAAAGAACTAGTACCTGAGCAAAGATGAAAGAGAGAAACAGAATCAACAGTTTTCAACTGCAATATTTGTGTATTTAAACAGAGAAACAATTATTTCTTAATCTGAAATTTCTCCAACATTCACATCCTTTCATATTTTTCCTTTTCTGTTCATTTCTTATTTTCTTGACTTTTTGTGCATGGGGGACAGGAGGTAGTAGCAGGATTAAGTGACAGCTTTAAGATATCACATCATTTCCTTTCAAAACTAAATTCAGGTTACTACATTAAGAGTTTCATACACACAGTCAGCTAAACTGTTACTGCAGGGAGGTCTGCAGAAAGAAATGGGGCACACCTTCCAATACTGACAACTACACACTAAAAAAAACTTTTCTTAGTACACATTCTAGGAACATCTCCCTCTCTCCTCTGTTTCTCTTTCAGTCTTTGCTCAGTTTACGCAGTGATGGCGTTTCAGCTTTCAGCAGAGTGGAAAGTTTGCCCCTATATTTTTCTTCGTCACTTAAAAGGTAAACAGTAGTTGGGAAGGAAGGAACAAATGAAGACAAGAAAGTTGTTTTATCGCACAGATTTTTCTGGTACATATTTTTAAAAGTCTGTAACTGCCCTGCAATCAACGTGTGTGACTTTAAGAAGACATTAAATCATAAAAACACTAAATAGGTGGAGTGACATAAATAACTTCGTACTATCATGATCATGCTTTCCCTGAAACAATTTATGAGATCGACATTACATTTGGAATTAAGGTTCACAATTTTGACTTTCTACTTAACATTTATATGTATGTTCCACTTTCATGACTTAATTTTCCAGTTTTTGAGGGGAGGTGGCAGACAAGGTTATAGAAAGAAGGAGAAAATGCCAAATATGACAGAAAATTAGCTTCTAAGAAATAACCACATAAATGAAGCAGCCTGCTTGGTCCTACATTTATTTAAATAAACCACCTTTTATCAGTGCCAGTAAAAAAGCAGCAGCATTCTTTTATCTTTTAAAGCAGACAATTACAGAATTATATATATATCAGAAAATAATCAAAAAGGTACTTATTCCAAAACAAATATCCAAAAATCCAATGAAGCTGTCCAGTGGCAGCCACTAAAATAATCTTCACTGTATTATTTTCTTTGAGTCATTTTAAAAATAAGCAGCCAGCTATCCATCTCTAGGCACTGTCTAGATGAGTTTGCCACAAAAGCCACTTATATTTTTAGAAGCCAAAGTCTTGACAAATCAGTTCCTAAGAACATAATTTGTTACACATCGAAGAAAGCTGAAAACACAGACCTTGGTTAAAGAGGCTTCCGTATCTTTTTGTAACCTTTCCAAATGTAAGTATGTGGGAAGAGTACCCATAAATTTAAGTTGAAACTGAAACACTTAGAATATTTCCAATTTAAAATACATTAAAATGTGGTCTTTGAAAGGAAATGAAAATGGCTTTTTAAGCATATGAAAAGTTGCTCACCATCACTCATGAGAGAAATGTGAATTACAAATGAGATGCCATTTTTCATCCATCAGATTGGGGGAGAGGGTAGTTTAATAAATCATCCTGTGGAGAAACAGGCACTCACATACTATTTGGTGCAGGCATAGAGTAATACAACCTCTTTGGCAGGAAATGTGTACATGTCTACCAAAATTTAAATTTCACTTTGCCTTGGACCCACAATCCTACTCTAAGGAATTTATCCTACAGACATACCCATGTGCACAAAGAACTATGTATGAGTTTATTTACTACAGTATTACTGGTGTCCCAGAGGAAAACTTAGTGTACATCATGCTACACTGTGTGTATATTTACCTACTCAAAAAAATTAAAATTTGAGGAGAAGAGAATGTGATCCATACAGTTGAGAAATTAGAAGTGTTCTGAACTCCCCTACAAAGGAAACACTAAACCACCCTACAAAAGATTCATTCCAAATCCTTGTAATAAAATGCTGTGTTCAGATGGCTTGACACAGCTGCATTAGTGAAAGCTCCTTATCCTAGGATCCTTTTGGCCCTTTAATAAGCAAAACCCCTCGTTGGAGGTCCACTGTGGGCCTGAATTTCACTTGACAATCAGCAGCATTTCAGAAAGATTCCAATTTATTCCTTGCGAAAACAGATCATATATAAATGTAACTGTCACTCTCAGAAACAGGGCTGCATTATGCTGCAGATTTAATACAGACTGGAAGCATGTTCCCCATGTCTTCTCCAGCAAATCTTGCCAAATGGGCGTCTGAAATGTCCTACTGAAACAGGTGGTGTCTGAACAGAATTGGATTTCTGCCTATAGAAACCCTAGTTTTAACAACTGCTGTGGTTAGTTTTAATTTTCAGTCCTCAAAATTAACTGCTTGCCAGTGATTCAGAAATAGGACTGAACAACATGTTTAGACTTTGCCCTGTTTAATTGAGGAAAGGAAGGAAGGAAGGAGGGAGGGAGAGAGAGAAAGAGGGAGGGAAAGAAGAAAGAAAGGCAGTAGGAACAAACAAACACCCAACACCCTACCACCATCCCATAAAAAACAACAGAACCAAAGCAGGCCATTTGGTTTCCAGGCAAAAAAAAAAAAAAAAAAAAAAAGAAAGAAACTGCAAAATAAACTTGATTTTCCAAAGATGCTTGCCTATTTTGTGCTTTCTTCGTAGAAGCACAAGGATCCAACTACCTTGCTGGACATATATGTGAACTCTTCTAAGGAAACACATAGCCTTGAGAAGCGTTTAATCTGCTCAAAATTCAGAATTAAGAACAATGGTAATAATCTATTTTTCTAATGAAAAGTTACATCTTACAAAATAATATTCCAAGCCCTTTACACAAGCAAAATACAAACAGACACTTTATACAAGCAAAATACAGAGTGCCAACACCTTGGAGAAAGAAACCACAGGCTAATCTTTAAACACAACACAGATCTATCAATGCGCTGGTCACACTAACTGGTGCTAAACATGTTTTCCTGTGAATAAATGTTGAGTAGCTTACACTAAATAGCAAATCTTTTTCACCGTACCTTTAAGTGCCTGATATAAAGATGGTTAAGCATCTGTTGATATTCTAAACCAGTAATTGAGGGGAAAAGAACTAAGGTACTGGGTATCTACTATGTGCCATACATCATGGTTACACGTTCCCTATGAGGAAAACACTGCCATATCCGCTTCACAGCTAATAAACTGAGATACAAAAAGATGCAATGGTTTTTCCCAGGGTTACCCAGCTTGAAGATGATAAAGGTTTTATCTAAACCAACCTGACTTTAAAACTTTTCCAATTGTATCACACTTCTTTCCAACCAGAAATTCAGAAAGACAAGTTAGTAGAACCATAAATTTTAGTTCCCCGACATACAATATCTAATATAGAGTATATGTTTACTTTGCCAGCACCTCAAAGAAAAGTTCCTCTTCTTTCATCTGTCTTATAGTAACAGATGTCAAACTCTTCTGCAATATTTTCAGTATGACTGAATTCCAGCTACTAAAAAGTGATAAGTGAATAGAGAGAAAATTACCTGTCATGATCACAAGCCTTTTAATCTTAATATCCTAATGAGCACAATTTGAGAATCACTGATCCAAAAGGGATCAATCAGTTCATTCTTTAAAAATGGGAAATACATAGAAATATCTCAGCAAATACAGAGGTGCTTCTCCACAGAGTACATTTGGTCCTTTTGCTTAAAATTAAAAGACAGATTATGTGTGATCTTGCCCTCAAAAGTTTACTGCTCACTGCTCTCTTCCCTCTACCAGTCAAAGAATAAAGATCTCAAAGGAAATATCCTCCCTTAATATAATAATATACTAAAATTTATATAATAAATATGAATAATAATTTTTATAATAAGTTCTCAAGTTGTTCTTTCCCATTTCATAACCCCTACCCTCTTTTTCTTACTTAAAGCTTGACAAGGGGCTGGATGCAGTGACTCACACCTGTAGTCCCAGCACTTCAGGAGGCCTAAGGGGGCTGATCATTTCAGCTCAGGAGTTCAAGACCAGCCTGGGCAACATGGGAAAACCCTGTCTCTACAAAAAATACAAAAATTAGTCAGGTGTGGTAGTCTGTGCCTGTTGTCCCAGCTACTCAGGAGGCTGAGGTGGGAGGATCACTTGAGCCAAGGAGGCTACAGTGAGCCTCCTTGGAAGCTACAGTGAGCCATGACTGCACCACTGCACTCCAGCCTAGGTGACAGAGTAAGACCCTATCTCAAAAAATAAAAATAAAAATCTACCAACCTGGGCAGCATAATAAGACCCTGTGTCTACAATTTTTTTTTTTTAAATTAGTAAATGTGGTGGCATGTATCTGTAGTCACGGCTATTTGGGAAGCTGAGGTGGGACGTTCATTTCAGCCTGGCAAGTCAAGGCTGCAGTGTACAAAAATCAAGCCACTGCACTCCAGCCTGGGCAACAGAGTGAGACTCTACCTCAATTAAAAAAAAAAAAAAGGTTTGACGGGCTAGTTCCTAAACCAAATCCACAATTTCCCCAGCAAGCTCCCATGAGCTCTCCAATTTAGAGGAAACTACTTTCAGGGTCCTATAAAATAAATCACTCTGTATTCAATACTCTCAGAAAATAATGTTTAAGTCTAAATGTGCCCTGCCCACAATATTTTTTCTTTTATAACAAGAATGTACTTAATATTATGGAGCCATGTCACAGAAAAACACAGGGTACATTTCTTCTAAGGGGGACATAACACCAAGTTTTGAGACTATTTAGGAAATAGTATGACATTGAAATTAAAAACAAAATCCAGTGAAAAGAATAGAATGTTACTGACCCCTCTCCCAAAAAAGTTGTTATAGGCTTATAGATTATGAAGTAGAAAAAATCTGCAGTTTTTCAAGATTCTCTGGCAAAAGTTCTTTCAAATTATTTTCTTCTAAGAGCTAAAAAAACATTTTTTCCAAGATGCTTCCAGCTCTAAAAACAACCTTTCTGACCTCTTGAAAAGCGACACTCAACTTTTAATAGCTCCATGTACTTTTTAGTTTAAAAGAAAAAAGTAAAAGAGAGGGAACCATAGTCAAACACTAAGTTTACTCCACCCATGCCTTAAGTTATATATAATGACTAGAAGAAGGGTTCAATTTTTTTTTTCCTTTTAAGGTAGAATATATACATCTATGTTGCATACATAATCTTTAGGTATAAGGAGGAAAGTATCCTTTCTCCCATCACAAAACCCAGGCCAAAAAAGAAAAGAAAAGTTTATCTGAAGACACAATCGTGAACTCATTTCTCATGAAATCAGAATGGCTCATAAGTTAGTAACACCATGATAGGCTGCATTAATACTAAGACAAGACAAATGGTTAAAGCCAGGTATAAATAATATAAGGCAGTCAAAAATCTAGGTAAGTCAAAAAAAGTTTATTAGTCTATTGATTTCTTTTTACATTTCTATAGAAGTTCATTTTAATCTTCCCATATGAAATAGACAAAATCTGTAGAATTACTATGATTTTTAATAAATTTTTAAGTGTTTATTTTACTGCAAAATTCACTGTGATTAGTCCCTTAAATAACTTGTAATATTTCAAATAGCATATGCCTGGAATAGTTCACATTTTATTATTTTAGAGTTGTCAAGACACAGTCTAATTCTAATAGGAAAATATCTGCTGGCTTCAAACAGCACTTAAACACAAAGAAGGAAAGCTGGAAGTCAAGAAGAATCATTCTGAGATAAAGGCTGAGTAGAGCACAAGATGAGAAATCAACTAGAGACCTTATCAGGATGCAGTGCTGCACTTTGCTGCATTATCACTGACTGTAACCTCTTTTCCAGCTCACAGGCAACCCTCTACTTCTCTGGGACTAAGTGGTTGCTTTAAAAAGTTCTTGTGTCATATTTACGTTTTCCTATGACCCTTATCAGAAGTATGATGTACTCGAGTTCCATAATTTGCACACTCTAATTACCCACCCAACTACACAACCCAAAAGAGATAATCAGAAATGTAAAATGCCAAATTCTTAAGAAAAAAAATGAGGCCGATTAGGATGTAAAATGGACCAGTTGATTGTTAAGGGCATAGACTTAGGTAAATAGCATCAACACTATACTCCTGATAACCATAAAAGGAGTAAAATAGAGTTACTTTTCCAAACAACTTCTTTAATAGTTTTATAATAAGTTCCTAATTTTAAAATAAGATGTGTTACAAAAGCCCATTTCTTCATGAAACTGCATTTCCCCCATAGAATACTCTAAGTGGCATTTCATTTCCAAAGCTGGCCCAATACCCACTTTTCTACTGACATACATACAACAAGGAATGAAACATGGTAAAAGTACTTGCAATGCTTCAAACACATATTCATAATTCAGGTAAAAGGGCAGCAGCCTAGCAAAACAGAACTCAAAAAATAAGGTTCACATCACCCAGAATAGTCACACAATTATATATATGGGCAACTTTCTCATAAGAGGAACAATAGCTTCTCTTAGGTTCTCAAAGTGGTTGTTCATGTATTCAATAAAGAAAACTACGCCACAAAAAAACCACCTCCTTCCTACAAAGCCCTCAGGTAGAGTTTATCAGTGATATAAGGCATCTTGGCGGGTTATGGTCTACAAATGCATATAGAAAATAACTTCATAAATAGAAAACTGTGCAAAAACTTTCCAGAGAAACTGGAAGTGAAGTGAAGATGATCCTGGAGAAAAGAACACATTTCAAAATAGACAGGGTGTGAAGTGCCCACATAATATGATACGTAAGTTCATGTGAAGTAGGAGCTGATGATCCCAGTGACATTCATTGTCAAATAGATTTTGACCAATCAATAGTGTTTGTACAGCTGACCCAGCTTCAGAAGCAAACATTCCAAATGTTTATGTTTGCAAGAGGTACCACTTAAAATTCTTTCCCATACTAGTCAAATCACAAGGGCAAAAATTTACAACACTTTTGCTACCATTACTTTAAAAAGGAAAATCCATCTTTTATCGACACAAAATTCAAACAAACAAAAATGCGTATTTAAATGATTCAAACATGTAATATGAGTGAAGATACTTTTTCTATTAATTGTGATCAAGCAAATTTGGATTTCTTTTTATATAATTTTTAATGTGACTTGCAACTTAACCCCAAAGTTTCTATAACTGATACAACACAGTTCAGATATTACTCTTTTCTTAAATGAGGAGAGTTTATTGCTTATTTGTTTTGGCATTTTGTCATAATTAAATTTGAGCTGCATAGATTTTAAGACTGTTTTAATACATAGTGTAATTTCAAACTTATACCTATCTAAAATATTATTGTCTACCTCTTCATCTGAACACATGAATCCACAGCTAAGCCATCAAGTTACATCATCTCTTTTTACCTCTCCCAAAACCTTATTATACTTTTTAACACATCAGGAACTAGTGTTTTTTTTGTTTTTTGTTTTTTAATAGGAATGCTTTTCACAAGAGAGTGCCACTTACCCCTCCTGCCTTCAGCAACTTTCTCCTAAAGTCCTCTGTGGGGTTGTTGAAAGTTAGCTTTTCACAGCGGAGGTGATTCACTGGTGGATGGCCTTCAAGATGCAGGAATAAGTCATAATCAAAGCGGACTTTCCTAGGTTCTTCCTGGAGGTTAACAAAATTTATGAAAGACAAAAGAGAGGCATAAGTGAAATTTTAAAAGCAAAATTTACTCCTCATAAGAAATAGAAAAGACCTAAGACATCTAACAGCTAAACTGTCAAAGCAGTACTGGGGGAAAAAAAGTATCATGGAATCATCAATGAAACAAAGTGGAAATATCTGACAAATTAGTTTCTTTTGTTAGGGGAAACGAAATGAGAAAAACTTCTCATCTTCCCCATGATCTTTTAGGCGACAGGATACCAGCAACACAGCCACCCAACTAGAAACCAAGCACATTCCTTCCTCTTCCCTACCCCACTACACTCACCATCAAAGGCTGCCATTTTCTCCATAAATATTTCTTCAAACAAGCCCTCTAACTCCTACTACTAGGCTCTTACTCATGGCCCAAACTACTATAAACTCTTTACTTTGGGATATATTCTCTTCAATTCCACCTCCATTCAGACCTTAAGATTATCTGTATGAAAAAAAATCTAGCCATTTTCACTTCCTAATTAAAATTTCAACAGTTTCCAATGGCCATTAGGCTAAAAACCCTAATCTCACCTGAATGCCACATAAGGGCCTTCATAATCTGGCTCTTGGCTTCATATCCTACCACTCCCCTTCTCTCCATCTGATGGCCTAGCAATATCCCACTGCTGGTTGCTTCCCAGTACCTACCATGTTGTAGGTTACCTCTGGTTTCATTCTTGCTTTGCATTACTACCTTCACTGCCTACCTCCATTTCTCTACCTACTGCTTTACCTACGTAACTTCTCATCCTTCCCAACTTATGATTTCACTTTTGGAAAACCTTCCCTTAACTCTCAGCTCCCCACTGCCTCTCCTCTACCCTGTATGCATCTTTCTCTTACCCTTGCCACATCTTAGAATAATTGACTTCTTATTATCACCATTTACTCTGCTGGATCAGAAGATTGTTGAAAGTAGGAACAATGTTTGAATCATCATTGTATCCTCAAAAACTAGTTTATGACTATACACAGTAGAAATGCAGTAAGTATCTGTGAGATTAATAAGAATGGCATTTTTCTGAATAAATAACTAGGACAAAATAGCATCTTATGCAAAAGAACACAATAATTAGAATTTCATGATACCTAGGTTCAACTCTCAAGCCATTACTTAAGTTGACTGAACATTTATCCCTCTCTACACATTGATCTTTAGCCACGCAAGGTGAAAATACAGACTCAAGATAATAATGACAACTAATACGTACTTTAATATTCATCTCATTTAATTCTCACTGCTCTCTTTGGGGCAGATGTGAGCCTTGTTTTATTGTTATATTACTAATACATGATGAAACAAAAATGATTTGAATCCATTTCTTTTGACTCAAGGGTCTTAGCACCTGAAACTGTCAGAATATAAGAATTAACTACTCAAAATTCATGGTTTCCACTTCCTCATCCAAACTTCCCAAATCATAATCTCTACTCATTTCTTCAGTACTCCTTCACTTCCACTACAATCTGACATGAAACCTACTTTTTCTCTCTCTTATCAGGATGCCATTCTCTCCTGGTTTTCCTCAAAGTTTACTGGCTGTTCCTTCTCAATATTCTTCATGGACTTTCTTCTCTTTCTTCATTGACCCTTAAATGTGCTTTACCTTTCTGCAAAGTTTCCCAAGGAGATGACACCTATTCACAAGGAGTCAGTTCCGCCTGTGTGACAGTGACTCCCCTAAGTGTATCTCCAGCCCAGCTCTCATTGGCTGCTACATACATGTGTTCCACAGGTTGACTTATGGCAGCATCCAATTCATGCATATGTGTCTTTTGTCCTATCCTCTGTTATCTTGGAAAACAGCAATTCTAACTGCTTGCCAAGGTTAAAATACACAAAAACCATTCTCAACTGTTCCTTCTTCCTCACTCACTACAGTCAAATTTTCTCTAAGTTCTATTTAGCATTCGTCCTTATGAACTTTCAAATCCACCTATCCTTTCCTCTAAGGCATAAATATTGTCCTAGCTTAGACCACCACCATTCTTCATTTGATGTCCTCCCTGATTTTGAACTTACCTCATTCTACTTCCCACAATGACCAGAGAATGAGCTTTCTAACACAAAAACCAGATTACAGCTTTCCACTGACATAAAAGCCTTTAATGGTTCATCATTTTCTGCAATAAAATCCCATTTCCTTTGAATAACCATTGCAGTCTCTTACTACCTTTCCTACATTTCTTTTGATATCTTACTATACTGCTTTCCCACACCTTTGAAGCATCTGCAGTTCCCCAATACTTCACATTAATTCATTCATTTGGCCTTTCACAAGTAGTGCTCCTCAAACCTAAAATGTCCTCCCTCCCAGCATAGCTCCCCTCCTATTGCCTTGTTAATGCAAACTCATTATTCAAGACCCAGCTAAAGCATTAATTCCTCTGGAAAGTCTTTCTCACTCTCCCAGTATAATCTGAATTAGACGTCCTTCATAGCATTCCTCTATTAAAGTAATTATCACATTTAGTTATGATCATTTTTTATTTATCTGTCTCTCCTCTAAGTTGTAAAACAGAAGATGCAACTTTAGAGTTAATTTTAAAAGGAGAGCGTAACTGGGAGCATAAACTAGTAAAGCCTTTTTGGTAGACATCTTGACAATATCTGTCAACATACTAAATACATATGATGTTTGACCCAGTAATTCTACCTCTAAGAATCTCTTCCATAGAAATATTCAAATATAGGTACAAAAATATACTCTAAAATGTTCATGGTAGCATTGCTTATAATAACAAGAAACTAAGAATTATCTTCATCATTACCATATAACACCATTCAGGTGTTTAAAAATACTGACTTTGAAAGGTATATTGAACTCGGGAAGGGGAACATCACACACTGGAGCCTATCATGGGGAGGGGGGAGGGGGGAAGGATTGCACTGGGAGTTATACCTGATGTAAATGATGAGTTGATGGGTGCTGACGAGTTGACGGGTGCAGCACACCAACACAGCACAAGTATACATATGTAACAAACCTGCATGTTATGCACATGTACCCTAGAACTTAAAGTATAATAATAATAATAAATAAATAAATAAATAAATAAATAAAAAGGCATATTGCTAACTGAATTAAAGGCAAGTCACAAAAAAATATTAAATCATGCCCTGCCAATCTATGCTGACACACATTTTATCTATGCAAATACATGGAGGGAAATCTGGGAAGACTGTACCAAATAGTTAACAATCATTAAATGTAGTCAAAGGACTAAAACTCCTAAGTTCTATTCCATATACTTTTACTAAGAAAATACATACTCCTGTACACTTTCTGAAAGAGAAAAACATTGAAGAATACATTAATTACCAGCATAAAAAGAATGAGGTAATATCAACATCACTTTATAGTCTACAACAGTCTAAAACAGAACAAAAACATCACTTTTCAATAAAACCAATGGTAAGCACCACAGAAAATGACTCTCCGAATCCTGAGTATGATTTTTTTTAAGATTTTTTTTTTAAGTAAGAAAAAAGTACTCATAAACTTGTGCTCTGGCCAACTGAATATCTTCTCTTAGAAGGCAGACATCGATATTATGTCAGTCTATGCTCCTCAGAAAACATTCTTCTTCAAAGTTCAAATAAGAAAGCATGTGCTTACTCTCTGTATAAAAATAATACATTTCCTAGAGGTGGAAATCTGTTTTTGGCAATATCAAGTTACCCTCTCTCATTCTGCAGAAACTTCAGTCCTTGACATTTACTCTCTCTTTTATGAGATCATATTGAAAGAGAGAAGCATGGGATCCTTTCAAACATAAATCGATTATGTTTCAGTGTCCCTGTTGGTTTAGAGTTTCTGAAACACACAATTCTCACAAATAGGCTTGTTTTGTTGGACACAAATACAAAATAAGACAGAATTAACATATACAAACTCAAGAGACGTACTGACACTCTACTACCCCCTTGACCCTGACAGCTCAAATAAATGAGCAGAATTGAAGACGAGCTCATTACAGAAGCAGGAAAAACACAAGGATGGGAATGTGACCAAGGACAGGGTATCTTTAATAGGTAGAATTAAGACTCTTCCACCATTACCTGGAATTATTTTTTTTCTGCTTTCCCTCATTCCTATGAAAACTCTGAACAACACTTTTTCATGAACCATTTAATATGGTTTGGCTGTGCCCCCACCCAAATCTCATCTTGAATTGTGGTTCCCATAATCCCCATGTGTCTTGGGAGGCAATTAGATTATGGGGGTGTTCTCTCATGCTGTTCTTATGATAGTGAGTGAGTTCTCACAAGATCTGATGGTTTTATAAGAGGCTTTTCCCCACTTTGCTCTGCATTTTTCTCTCCGGCTGCCTTGTAAAGAAGGACATGTTTGCTTCCCCTTATGCTAGGATTGTAAGTTTCTTGAGGCCTTCCCAGCCATGCAGAACTGTGAATCAATTAAACCTATTTCCTTTATAAATTACCCAGTCTCAGGTGTTCATAACAATGTAAGAAGGGACTAATACATCATTACTACAATGGATGTTTATTCTTCAAGACAGAGTTGAATAAACTCCAGGGATAAATAAAATAATAAATATACAAAATAAATAAATGAACACTCTGAAGCAAGAGCCTAGACCTATTAAATTTTTACCAATGGATCATTTCAGTAATACGAAAAATAAAAAATACAACCAGCTGGACCTTGGGGAATAAGCCAGACGCAGAAAGACGAGTACTGTCTGAGTCCATTTATATGAGATATCTAAAACAGATATTATGTAAGATTTTAAATTCATAAAATCAAAGATTGAAATGGTGGTTACCATGGGCTGGGGAGAGGGGAAAATGAATTGTCAATCAACAGGCATTAAGTTTCAATTAAGTAAGATGAATAAGCTCTAGAGATCTGCTGTACATTGTAACTATAGTCAACAATAAGGTATTGTACACTTAATACACTTAAAATTTAAGAAGTTAGATCTCACATTAGGTGCTCTTACAAGTTAAAATTAGAAAAAATAAAGAAACAAATATATCTAGCTCAGAGATCTAGATCAGACTATAGTAAACATTTAGTTTCTAAGACATCCTAAGAAAACAACACAGTGACAAAGCAGTAATTCCTTTCTTAACTAAGAAATTAGTAACATATAGAAAAGTACTTAAAATGCTATATCCATGTGCCCTCTACTGAGATTAAACAGCTAACACTTCCAGAGATTTGCTTTATCTTTTTCTTCAAAGAAATAAGATTTGGCCAGTCGGGGTGGCTCACACCTGTAATCCTAGCACTTTGGGAGGCAGAGGTGGGCAGATTGCTTGAGCTCAGGAGCTCGAAACCAGCCTGGGCAACATGGTAAAACTCTGTCTCTACAAACAATACAAAAATTAGCTGGGTGTAGTGGTGCGTGCCTGTGGTCCCAGCTACTTGGGAAGCTGAGGTAGAAGGATCACTTGATCTCAGGAAGCGGAGGTTGCAGTGAGCTGAGATTGCACCACTGCACTCCAGTCTGGGTGACAGAGTGAAACCCCATCAAAACAAAACAAAATAAAACAAAAGAACTTCATATGTGTAAACTTCTCCATTCCTCTCCTCCAGTAACTAATGCCCTTAAGTTCCTGTGTTGTCATTCCAGCATATGCTCTTATACTAAATACATACCTCTCCAGAACACCATTATTAATTTTAGTAATTTCTTTAAAAAATACACAAATGATATAACCATGTACATATATTTCTGCAACTTTTAAGTCATCATTTTTTGAGACTTACTCATGTTGCCACACTAAATACTGTACAGAATTCTAAGGATTACTTAATTACCATTTACTGATCCTCATCTCTACATAGGGCCAATTAGGTGTATCCTACTTTTCCATATTACAAACACTGAAATATATACGTATTATTGTGTACATGTGAAAACAGAAATCATTATAAAGTATGAAATTTTAAAGAAAGCCTAAAACTAGAAAATAGAAATAAGCTAATCTATATACTAAAGAGAAAATCTACAATGTTCCACCTGTGTCTATTTTACAATGGCCACAAAGGAAGAGCTGTTTTTCATCTCATATGCTGCTTTCTTCCTTTATATTTTAAGAAAATAAAATCCCCCACAAAGTGAATATATGTCTTACAGTCATAATGACTACCCAATGTGCCTTCATTATATCTTGCTTTTACTCTGTTCCATGAATTTCAAGAAGACTGAATGTGTGTGTGTGTGTGTGCGCGCACATGCGCGTGCGTGTGTGTGCGTGCGCGCGTGGTAGGGAGTGATACTTGCTGCCTCTTCATCCTTTACTTGTTCTCTTCTTAAATCTGGCATATGGGGAAATTCCAGTTATTTTTGTAAAGCAGGAAACTGAGCAATTCATAAAATAGATTCCTCTGCTTCACTCAGAGCTTGTACAAATGACCAGAAACGTTAAAAACAAGAAAAGAGAGAAGATACTTCACTGCATCATTATTTCCAAACTGAGGTCAATGCAATGTCAAACTAACTTTGCTGGTGGGAAGGCAGTGGTATAATCATAACCATTATTGTCTTCTCATAACAGATCATAATTGCCTATTCTTTAATTTCTTTGAGATAAGAACTTTGCTGGCTTGAAGGGCTAGATTGTTCCTATAATGTAGCCCAATCTCTAGATGAAATACAACACTGGATATGAGGATGTGACAAGAGGGAAGAAAAGCACCATATGATCTTCATCACTTAAACTTCTAAGATATTAAAAGGGTATGTGTCTTTAGTAAATGACGAGTTGATGGGTGCAGCACACCAACATGGCACAAGTATACATATGTAACAAACCTGCACGTTATGCACATGTACCCTACAACTTAAAGTATAATAATAATAAATAAATTTTTTTAAAAAAAGATATTAAAAGGGTAGTGGGAAAGATGGGAGATAGAGACAGGCTCTAAATTTCTTCCCATAAACATACCGCTTAAATTAAAATTACACTGAAAAATGAGCAAAGGATATGAATAGTCACTTCTCCAAAAAAAAAATACAAATGAACAATGAGCATATGAAAAGATGTTCGAACTTGTAAGTCATCAAAGAAATGCATATAAAACCAAAATGAGGTGTACTTCACATCTACTAGGATGATTATAATATACAATAACAAGTAACAAGTATTGGAGAAATTGGTGGTGAAGGAAAAAGAGAAGAAGTAAAAGAAAGCCAAAAACCATTTTCTTAAGGGAAACAGAACTTGAAATGAGAAAAATGAGCACTTCAATATGAAGGCATATTACATGAGCAGATATAAATACATCTCAACAATTTGATTTGATGACAAATATGTGAACGATTCAGTGGTATCACCACTAAGAAAGATAATTATTATTCTAGCAAAGAGTTATTGCTAGATAGCACAGAAGTTAGGAGTATAGCCAATGGAGAGAAAGACCTAGATCATGAATCTGGTTTTAACACTTTCTAACTGCTGAACTGAGCACTGAGACTGCTATAAGTTGAAAAAGCCAGTGTGACACTGTTCCAGTGGAAGGGACTGCACATTAAAGAGTGGCTTATCAGTGGTTCTCTTACTAAGCATCAGAAGGACTAGAAAATATGCAGATTCCTAGGCCCTACCTCCAGAGATTCTGATTTGATAGATCTGGGTTGAATCTGAGAATCTCATTTCTAACCCGTTCTTAGGGTAATGCTAATGCTATCCCAAGGACCATATTTTACTGACCACTGGTTTGGATTACATGATATTCTATTTGCTCAGTTCTTTAAAAGAAAAAAAAAGCCAATTACCTGACTTTTCAACAGGTTTTAGAAATTATGATATCTCTGGAGGAAAAATAAGGAATATAATAATTAGCATTTTAAGTGCTTATCTATAAGGTACTATTCTAAATACTTTGCAGAAGTTTATTTTATCTAATCCTACTAACCACCTTTTGAGGTAAGTACTCTTATCTCCTCATTTCATAAATAAGGAAAGTAAGCTCCACAGAGGTTGAGCAATTTGTCTGGCATTATACAATCTGTGTGTTATGCCACATATGTAGTGCTGAAAACTTTTTTTTTTTTTGAGATGGAGCCTCACTCTGTCACCCAGGCTGGGTGCAGTGGTGTGATCTCGGCTCACTGCCATCTCCGCCTCCCGGGTTCAAGTGATTCTCTTGCCTCAGCCCCCTGTGTAGCTGGAATTACAGGTGTCCACCACCACACCCAGCTAATTTTTGTATTTTTAGTAGAGACGAGGTTTCACCATGTTGGCCAGGCTGGTCTCGAACTCCTGACCTCAAGTGATCTGCCTGCCTCGGCCTCCCAAAGTGCTGGGATTACAGGTGTGAGCTACTGCGCCTGGCCTGAAAACTTTTAAATTCAGTAAAATCCATATATCTGAAGTTGAAATAACTATATACATGTATGGTGTGGGTATCAGCTAAAGATAAAATGAGATTATTCTTTGCAAGCCTCAAAAAAATTCTACAGATATGAAAATGAGAAAAGAAGCATTTTACTGAAAAACTATAATTCTTCTTTTCTATTTTACAAACATATTTATCTTTTCCATATGGTAATCACTCCTCTCTTTAAAGGAACACTTAATAAATTTCACATAATCTGACTTCATTTAATTAAAATTATCTTCTTCTAGCCACTTCCTTGATAATTAAGGGTAATGATAGCCAAAATTCCTAGAAGACAAATTTAACTTTTATTTTAATATCATCTAGTGACAGAAGTGCTTATGAGTCAAAATTATTTTAAACATCATTTGGCTAATGGTGGATCTTCTACTGAAAGATTAATGGGTAAAGATTACATACCTTGTTTTTAAAATAAACCTCAATTGGCAAAATGAAACCAGCATACCCAGATTCTTCTACTTTGTAAGGTGGATCTTTGCACACTGCAACATTAAGAAAGAAAATAGGTAAGATGAGAATAGACAAAAAGACATTCTTCTTTTTTTAAAAAAAAAAAATCCCATTCTACCGTCTAGATCACACCCAATTTTCATAGCCCCTTGCCAAAACAAACCCCCAGTTGAGTCTCTGATCTATGCTTTATTTCTTCTCCAGAAACTGTAACAATAATTTCTCTTATGTAAAGCAGATATGTAATTCATTTATTCAAATCTTGGTGGAGAATAGCTCATCACAGTCAACCATGATTATTAATGAGTGAACTTCACTTGTTATTACCCTGCCCTAAAGCTTTAGGGAAACTGATGATTGCTCCCTATAACCCAAAGTTTGAAAAGAACTGTAAGCTTCCTAACAAGAGTATTATCTATGTCTAGTCTTTGATGCAAATCACTCTCCACCTTAACTCCTGACTTGTCTGAGATGTCCTGACTTCTTTTTTATTTTTATTTATTTATTTATTTATTCTGTGAGACAGAGTTTCGCTCTTGTTGCCCAGGCTGGAGCGCAATGGTGCAACCTCGGCTCACCGCAACCTGCCCCTCCCCGGTTCAAACGATTCTCCTGTCTCAGCCTCCCAAGTAGCTGGGATTACAGGCATGCGCCACCACACAAGCTAATTCTGTATTTTTAGTAGAGACGCGGTTTCTCCATATTGGTCAGGCTGGTCTCGAACTCCCAACCTCAGGTGATCCGTCTGCCTCGGCCTCCCAAAGTGTTAGGATTACAGGCATGAGCCACCGTGCCTGGCCTAGAGATGTTCTGACTTCTATGCCATCTGCTTTCCTTAGAAAATCCCAAAACCAGCGTTTCTCTATGACACATAACCTCCCTCCTTCACCCACCCAAAAGGAATGTTTACTGAAATACCAACATATATGTAAACACTTAAGATCTAATCACATCATAAGAATACAAAAGAAACAATAAGGCTTTTATTTCTCATGGAGTTAAAAGGAAGCAAGACTATTAGGCAAGCTCTTGGGGAATAAGAGACCCTAAGAAGCTAAATAGGATTTCATTCCACTAAACTTTCAATTAAATGAAAATCAATCACAAGCCAACTGAAACCATTCTAGTTAAGACTACATTTTGGTGGTATCATGAAGTAAACACGTACATGCCAAATACCAAGGCCACACACACTGATGCCCTGAGTCCTCTTCAGCAGCCCCAGCTTACCTGTCCCTTTGTCACCTACCAAAACCCCTCTGCTTCATTCCAATGCATTTCCCCCAAATGCGCCCAGCATTTCCCACCAGTGCCTAGTCCTCTTTCTGTCCCTTCTACCACACCTTGAAGCTACTCAGTATCCTCTGCAAATTCAAATTCTAATTTCTTCACAAGATCTTTCTAGACCACAAAGTATTACTATCTCTTTTCCTTTTATCCTCCTGAAAAGTTAACAGCCTGAATCAGTGCCTTGACACTGAACAGAGTTCCTTATGACCATATTTTGAAAGCTCTTTCTGCTAATTTCCTTTCACTTCTCAAGGACAGAAAGCACATTCACCTCAAGAAGACAGAGTGTCAAGGGCTCAGGTGACAGCAGCCCAGCATACTTGGGTGCCAATCCATGATCCTCCTCAGACTATGTGAGCTACCTCTGCAAAATTATTTCACCTCAAATCTCTGGGTTCCTCTTCTAGACAATGTGAAGACTAAACAGGGTGACTGTTACGGACTGAATGTTTGTATTCCTCTAAATCTCATAAATTGAAATCCTATCAGGAGGTAGGAATTTTGAAGGTGATTAGGTCATGAAGGTGGAAACCTCATGAATAGGATTAGCACCCAAGAGAGCTCTCTTGCCCCTTCCTCTATGTGAGGAGATGGTGAGAAGACAGCAGTCTGCAACTCTGAGGAGGGCCCCCACCAGAATCCTACCATTGTGGCACTCTGATCTGGGACTTTTAGTCTCCAGAACTGTGAGAAGTCCACTTGTGTTGTTTATAAGCCATCCAGTGGATGGTACTTTGTTAAAGCATCCTGAATGGATAAGCACAATGATGTGCGTATAAGATGCAGCACAGGACCTGGTGCACATAAGTTCTCAGTAAGTGACTCAAGCCGGGCAGGAAATCTAACCCTAAAACACCCAATTGCTATGTAGCCTTTTGGATGAAAATAAACAGGATGCAGCAAGCAGAGAGCCCTAGATTTGGGTCAGAAGACTCAGGTCCACAGCCCTGGATTGAATATTCTCTAGACAGCCTACGTTTTTTCTCCCTTTAAAGAAGAGGAAACACCATCTACACAACTGAAGGCATGGCTGTCGACATGCCAGGAGACTGTATGTAAGGAAACAGAAGCGCGAGGCATTTTTATTACAGACATGATGTTGATAATGTACCTGGAAATTGGTTAGACATTCCACAAGCAAAAATATGGTTACAAAAAGGTAAACTGAAGCCCACCTTAGGAAAATTGTCCCAAACTGATATCAGAAGAAGTAAATCAAGAACGAGGCATCTCACATGACCTTGTAAGTTTCTCTAATAGAAAAATGAAAAAGTGAAAGGATCCAGAATGGCTTCAGTCTTGCATTCAGTGACCACCTGTCAACCCATCATGAATATTCAAATACTGTGAACATCGGGGGTTGGGGGAGAAAGGAGAGAGTCTCACTAAATGCACTGAGCAGCCCCCACCCCACTTTAGCAAGAAGGCTAGTGTTACACTCATGACATTTCCAGGCTGCAAAGCCCCTTTTCAGAACAGCAATTTCAGTGTCCAGGTTGCTTGGGATTAATCATGCCAATGTCATTGGAAGGAAGTTTATTTTGTGGGCTGCTGCACATGCCAGAGAAGTTATAGCTGTTCCTCTATATACCCTTTTGTATAATTCATTTTCTCTATTCTGAATGCAAATTGCTCCTATTATCGGAAACAGCCGTTAGTGCGCACATCTTATCGTTGAATGTCTTTGGATTTTTTTCCCCACCCTTTAAAGAAAATGGCCTGCTATGCACTAATATTCCATAGAAGTGTGATTTTATAAGAAACTGTTTACCAATTCATATAATTATTTTTAATGTAATAATTTCATCAACAATAACGAACAATGTCTGTAAAGCACTGAGTTCTTAATTAGAAGCAAACAATAGGAACTTTTTACACACAATAAACAGGCTAGAAAATCAGTAGCCATGTAAATAAAAACTTACAGTTCTAATCTGAATAAAGTCAAATTAGGGGAAGTTATTAATTTGGGTATTTTATGATCAGAATGATGAGTTTCTTAGTTCAAAACAAGAAACAGAAGTTAAAACTTAGAAACATTTTAGCCACTAGGGATAGTACATCAGATATAAAGCAATTCTTTTTAAAACTAGTAGAACCATGTTTGGGAGGGATCACCCGTCACTTGCACACTTCTTCGTTAAAAGTCTCTTCTCTCACTGCATTAAGTTTATGATAGCTAAGCATTCTAAACCCTTAAATTAACTCTTCCTCTTGATTGTTCAAGAATCAGATCATCCTTAAGCTCTATGTCATAAAAGGCCAAGTTTCAGAAGCTACTGAAGGAATATTCACCTTTAAAAAGCCATTAAAATCTTTAGGTGACAATAAAATGGGATAATTAACATTTATTTTTTAAATTCTCATGTTCTATTATATGCATATGCGTTCTCACATATTAATTCAGGCAAAATTATTAAATACTTTTTTCATCTGTAAAAATCCAGCCCAGATGTTAGCTCTTTCAGAACATCTCCCTTGGCTCTCTTCCATGATCTTGTTGCAATGAACAGGTCAGTAGGTAAGTCATTTCCCTCTCAGACTCCTACACTAGACAGACCCCCTCGAAGTCAGCAACCAAAATCATTATTCATCTCTGTAATGCCTGACACTACTGTTGAGCCAAATAATATGTACTTAACAAATGTCTGTTAAATTTAACTTTTAAAAGACTCATGCTACCCTTCGCTGATTTACCACTGCCAAAGCAGTTGTTTTTCCAATAGAAGTGGTGAGTTGACAGTAACCAATCAAACTCTTCTCCAGAACCCCTACAATCAACATAAACTTTCAAAACTTTTAAAAAATTGGTACAGGTGATAGAAAAGTGTTGCCACAGAGGAAATTTTTCTTGAGTACTGTGGAACTGGTCCTAGTTCTGAGGGTACCACATTTTAAGCAACTGAATTAATCAACTGGACCAGAAGATCGCTAAGGCCATTTTGAAACTAATATTCAAGAGCCATAAATAATGGCTCCCCTTCTCCTCTCTGTCCACACATTACTACCCATGTGCTCCAAGACTCTAATTGGGAGAGGTTTTCAAAACTCTCTTTGTCCAATTAATCCCATGTACCATGTAAGGTCTATTAGGATACTATAACGAAAATTCATGCCTGAGAGAAACAGACCAAAGTTTTTGTTTGTTTAAAAAGAAGTTTAATTGGGTTTAATTGCATTTTTCCCTGAAATGGCTTTTCAAAATAACAGAAACAATATAGATTCAAATATATAATATGTAGTATGATGCTAACCATACATTAACCAATAACCTATTTAATTTTTAGTTGGAAAACATGTACACAAGGAAGAAAAACACATGGAAAGGGGGAAAAGAAAATGATATGGCAAATTTTCCATAAGTCAAAGTTAGAAATAAGTTAGCAATAAGTCAAATCCTTACTTATTAAAAGTCCTTACTGAAAATTTTAATATTCTCATTTAGAAGTAAAAGATTTGACAAAGAGCTGTGCTTGGTACAGAGAAATAAATGCTCTGTAACTGAAAAAATATGTTTGTGCTTATATAATAAATTACTTATATATATTCAATAAATAAATGTAATTAATAGGAGCCATTTTTTTAGTACCAAAAGAAAAAACTCTGCCAACTCCATAAGACCCTCATTTAAACTTTAGAAATATTATTAGGCAACAGTTTTTTCCCAAAACCTCAGGAAAACAGCTGGTAGATTCCTCTCCAGAGCATCCCTTTAGTCTATATGTTTTGATGCTATGATTTATGGCCATCTGAATACTTTTGTTAAGAACATGGCCCAGTTGCCCATTGATAATTATTGGCTTTATTTACTGTGCAGAGAGCCCTTCAGGAAGGAAACACATCAAACTATATATAGACTGGTTATTACTATTGCTTTGTGTCAAATGTCCCTTCCAGCCTTAGCATTTTGGACTCCCTCACTTCCTGCTTCAGTTCTACCACATCAGAGCCCCCAGGAATGGGGCAAACAGGGTCCTGTTCAGCCCGTCTCTCTGCACCCAAACTGTTCTGCACTACCATCTGGAAGTCTAGAGCCAGCGTCTGAAAGTCTGAGCATCAGAGGGTATCTTACCGTACCTACCACTAAACATGGCTTAAGGCTTTTCAGTCAAGACATTTTGAAAACAAAAATCAACAGTTGGGTTTCGTTTTTATTTTTATAAGCACACACATGCACACACAAAAAGATTCATCATTGCTTTTATTCAGCCCACTTCAAAACAGATTATTCCTGAAGAAAAAATTTTAAAAAGTTTTCCCTCTTTTGTGTTTATTTCCTCCATTTCCTTGAACAAGAATTAAAGATAACATCAACAAATATATTGAGCTGTATGTTGAGCTGGTATCACCTTGTGGATCTTTTAAAAAATTCAAATGCAATTCTAAAAACCTAACTGCTTCTTATACAATAAAGAACTGTAGCCACCCACTCTAACTGTCTAATTAACTTTCATAAAGTTTTAAAAACACAAACTAGATACAGTTAGCTAGCGGAGAAGATGCAGACCACCTGTCCACCTCCTCTGGACTCACCACTCAAGGCCTGACTCGATAGCACTATTTCTGGAGAGCCTTCTGCCAATATTCAAAACAAAAATGGTCATTTCTCTCTTCTACCTTTTTCTCATTGCATCATATTAGCTAATCCTAATATATCTGCTACCATCAAGTCCCATCCTCATCCCTACTTAATTCTGAGCTTTCCAAAAGCTAATGCTGTTTCTCACACCTCCTCTCATTCCTTATCCCAGATGATCATTTATGAAATTGAGTTAAATTTGTGAAACATAACTTTAGCATGAGTTTTAAAGGAAGGGATGGAGCAAGTATACAGGAGAAAGTATACAAAGCCTGGACAGCAAGCAGAAAGTGTGAGCAAAGGCATCAGGAGAGTAAAATTCAATATAATGAGACAGTCAGTATAAGCAGAAACATTGAAAACAACAAAACAACACACGATACAAATAAAGTTTATATTTGTATAGAAAACATCATGCTATACACACTCAGAAATTCATGTCAAAAGTCCAGGAAAGGAAAAATGGATTGTACTCATAAAGGAGGGATTATTAAATCTGAAATGTTACAGAGAACCCCTAGATTTGGAATAAGAATTCGAGACTCCAAATTGGCTATATTGCAAAAATCTTAATGATGATACATAAAAATTACTTCATTTGTTAGTAACTTGGAATCTTTACTTATATATTCAGAATATCTCTAGCTTCTCTTTCAAGGGGGTGGGGGGGAGAAGAAATTTTCTTTAATATATGCACAATATTTTTAGCTTTCTAAGGAGTTTAGTCATTAGAGTTAGCAAAGTCCATGTAGCTGAGGTTAAGCCAATACATTCCATCTTGAGGGAATATAACAGCTGTGTTAAAACAGGACTGCCTTCACAATCATTTCTTCAAGGAATGTATAACAAATAAGCCAGCAAAATTCAGAAGTTGCCCAAAACTAGATAATATTATTAATTGTTAGGAAATACTAAATATAATTCCTCAGGCTTACATCTTTCACTAAAATTGATAGTGCTTCTCCTAGCAACTTGCCCCAAGTTCCTTCAATATAACTCAGTATACAGAATTGTTTCAAATGATTAGCCTAGTGGAAACAGATGTCCAGGCTAATATGATGCAAAATAGAAAAAACTGTATCTTCAGAGAAGGTTCAACCTAGAAACAGACCTAACCTTTTACGGAAAATTATAGAAATGGAAAAATCTTGAGACTTGTATTCCAAGAATTATTATCATTTTCTTAAAGTTAAACCTTGGGCAAAATACTCATATCTCAGAAAGTCCATCTGGAAAAGCAACACTAGCTACACAGAAAATGATCTTCTAGGAAAGTAACTAAGAACTGTTCCTAATATTTGTTGGGAACATCTTCATTTCAGTGTGTACTACTACATCATAGAAGTTGTTCATCTGAAACACAGTCCTTCTCGGTGGCTTTTTAAAAATAAAATATATAAAAAGCCATTGAAGAGTATCACTTCCTAAAACAATCGCCTTTTGATTTCTGTAGATAGCAGAAAAAACAAACATTGGGACAGCCCTCTGGCATCTAAATTTTACCCAGGCTTCCATGTACTACACGTGGCCCAGCCATTGCTAAAACTGGTATAGTTTTTTATTTAGAAAAAAAAAAGAATTTTAATGTGTTAATTTATAAAATTATACTTTTCGTTAATATTAACTCATTTCTTCTCAATAATAGCCAAATTAATTAAATTCAATAAGCACGACAAAATCTTAAGTTTACAAAGATAAGACAAGAGTCCTGTTCTCAGTCTAACCAGAGACCAGTTCCTGCTAAGTAAGTTCTATTCTAGGGACTGTGGATAGAGCAATAAACATAATTGACAAGCCCCCTGCACTTAATAAACTTATATCCACTGTTGGGAGATAAAGGGAGGAAGTGGAGAGAAAGACAACATGCATATATAAAATACTGAGAAAGTACTGAGTGACAAGTGCTACATAAAAATAACAGTATAGAATAATACAAGTGCTATGATAATAAAACAGACTAAAAGAATAGGAGCTCTTTTTTATTTTAGAATCATAGTCCCTCTTTAAGGAAGTGGCATTTAAGTTGAGACCTGAAAGAAAAAAAGCGGGGAGGGCATGTGTTGGCCTGGCAGGAAAAAATGACATTTATATTGGTTACAGAGGAAGATGTGCAAACAATCTA
Source organism: Theropithecus gelada (assembly GCF_003255815.1). Lineage (NCBI taxonomy): Eukaryota > Metazoa > Chordata > Mammalia > Primates > Cercopithecidae > Theropithecus > Theropithecus gelada. The sequence continues at coordinate 61,279,129 of NC_037683.1, read as the reverse complement.
AAGCCTGTCCTTACATTCACCTCCAGCACTACTTAGCCCCTTACCTGATTTCTTCCTCTATAGCTGAGGTGACAGCCATTTCTTCCTAAACATTTCCTACTTGGGCTTCTCTTCCATGAATTCACCATGTAATAACCCACACAGGTTTGGCTCTTATAATTTCACGATAATCTCGTTTCTCATACCTTAAATTCTCTTAATGCTATAAACCCCCAAGAGCTTATAATGACTCTACATTATAAAGATTTTATAAGTAGATATAATTCTTGGGAATTTATATAACCTAATTTTTCTTTTTCAATCTGTCCCTTGAAACTTCAGAGTTCCTAAACACAATAAAGAATCTGGACTAAGGAATACCAAAGCATAAAAAAGCAGCGGATTTTAAGTGCAATTTGAGAAAAGGAAAGATAACAGGTGAAAAGCTATCTACACAAGGGAGGGAAATAGTGTTGCAGGGAAAAAAATTACATGGTTCAGGAGAGAAAGGGGAAAAGTACAAAAAGAGATAATGTTCAAATTATTAATACACAGTAGTTATAATTTTCTCAAACATATTCACCTTAAAAGGATAATTTTCAACTGAAATAGATGGGTTTTTTCTTTTAATAAATGGGTTTTTTCTTTTAATATATGAAAGTTACTTTTAAATACGCTATACCCATATTCTCTTACGTAACATGAAATTTCATTTTTTATTCTGATCTCTTTTCTCCAAATGCAGAGGACAACAAAATTGTGTTACACACAACAGTTATCAATTGCAGCAGGGTGATAGAAATGACAATGTGTTATAAAATAATCAAATATAATAAATCAAAAATAAAACCCATTTCTGAGTTTTGAAAAATAGCCTAGGAGACCATCAGAACCTAACTTGACAGAAACACCAAAACATGATGGCTCAATTTCTCTTAATTAATTTTTGCTTTATTTCCTTTTCCAGGAGAGGATCCAAAATTGTTCTAACTTCAGAGAAAGGATTAAGAACAAGATTTCTTTTCAGCATCTTGTGAGCTCTACTTTTTTCCCCCCTGCATGGCATTCGGCATAGTGGTAGCCTATCCTAAATATCCTAAATGATTTAAACTCCATTAGACATTAAAAACAAAGACTGAATGAGGGTGATGTTAATATGATAACGACAGTTTATACAGAGTGCATATAGGAGTATAGTTTCTGTTTAGGCTGACAATCTTTCAATCTTCTTCAAGAAACCAGAGAAAATCCAGTTTCTCCACTTTTCTCAACCAAGGATTTCCAAACTGTGTTCCAGGAAACCCTACATCCTTGCAAGGTGTTCAGGTGATTCTACAAAAGGGTATTTGCTCCAAACAATGAAAAACTGAACAGTGGAAGGACCCATCCTAGTTTAAGATATAGGCTGAGTATTTCTTATCCAAAATGCTTGGGATCAGAGGTTAATTTTGGATTTTAGATTTTTTTAGGATTTTGGAATATTTGCCTATACTTAAGGTTCAGATTTCAAATCCAAAAATCCCAATCCAAAATGCTCCAGTGATTATTTCCTTTGAGTGTCATGTTGTCATTCAAGTTTCAGATTTTGGAGCCATTTTGGATTTTGGATTTTCGGGTTAGGGAGACTCAACCTGCACAGTGTTAGCGTCCCCTTAACATTATGTGAAAAAAAGTCAGCCATGGCTAAAATAAAATCTGAAACCACTGTTCGAAAGCATGTACATTATGAAGTTTTAGCTATATCATTTAAGTAAACCTACTTTTACAGAGTATGGGGTTTTTTTTGCTTGCTCCTATCAAACATAGTATCAGTTTACTGTTTTCTCCCCACCCTAACTATAGAAGTGAGAAACACAGATCTCTCAGGTTTGTAACTCTGGCATGTCTTTGGGCTAAATAGATAATAGGATAAAGAACAGCTTTTATTCAATTCTGCAGGTCAACTTTTACAAAATGCCTTCTGATTATCAAATGTGGTACTAATTGCATAGTATCTCTCATGGTCTCTGAATTGCAGGAATTACTAAGTAGGGGGACAAATATGACAGCACAAATATAAATGAAAGAGAAATCAAAACAAACATAAAAACTACCAGTAGTCAATGTTATAGGAGGGTGCTCACACACTGAAATGCTTAGGGAACAAACCAGAGAGAAGCAGAGACAGAGTCCGTTATTGGGGCTTAATGTTAGTTTGTTTTAAAGGAAGCAGGTATGATGGTCAAAAGGAAGAAGAAAATAAAATTTTAATGAGCAGTAAGATTCCAGAAAGCTTGGTAGAAGTAGATTATAATACAAGCTAGAGTATATATGAAACATTCTATAGGATGGCAACTGAATTAGGTATTTCTTAACAGTTCTTTTCAATCTAAAGACACTGAGAAAATAAGAGGAAGGTTAAAAAAAGAGAGAGAGAGAGAGAGAACCGGATATTGTAAAAAGTTTTTTTTCAATTGAGACAAGGTCTCACTATGTTGTCTAGGTTGGACTCAAACTCCTGGCCTCAAGTGATCCTCTCACCTCAGCCTCCCAACTAGCTGGGACTACAGGCTGCACCGCCATGCCCCGCTTAAGATTTTAAAAGTCCAGGCCAGGCACAGTGGCTCATGCCTGTAATCCCAGCACTTTGGGAGGCTGAGGTGGGTGGATCACAAGGTCAAGAAACCAAGACCATCCTGGACAACATGGTGAAATCCTGTCTCTACTAAAAATACAAAAATTAACTGGGTATGGTGGCACACGCCTGTAGTCCCAGCCACTCAGGAGGCTGAGGCAGGAGAATAGCTTGAACTCGGGAGGCAGAGGCTGCAGTGAGCCGAGATCATGCCATTGCACTCCAGCCTGGCAACAGAGTGGCACTCCATCTCAAAAATAAATAAATAAATAAAAGTCGATGAGCAGATTTAATCTTATTTAGGAGTAATAAAAACTCGCTATTTTGAGAATAGAAGCAAAGATAACCAAACAAAGCATATTGCCTATTGCCCCATATAAACAAAGAGAACAGAGAACACAGAAAATGAAGACTAAATACAGAGAAAGAAGAGGAAAAACAAGGCTGAAGGTTAAGATGCTGTAAGAAATTATGACTGTACCTCAAATACAAAAGTAGGAATTCTCATGTATGCTGCTAAAGCTTACAGTAATAATTGGTAGGTGTTTTCCTCACTTAAATCAAGGGCTCATTGAAAATTTTAATTTAGCAACAGGCAGCATTTTGTGGAAGGGGCAGGTATGTATAATGTGAAGGCAGAAGAGTTTAGTGGTCGAGAGCCAGAGCCTTTGAGAAAGGTCCTTAGGTTCAGATCCCATCCCGGACATATTATGTTCGGTTCCCTCATTTACAAAGTGAAGCTAATGCTATTGCCTACTTCATATATCTCCTATAAACTTTAAGAGATTATCCATGCTGGAAACCATGAGATAGTCCCTTAAGTTTTAAAACACTTTCTGAAAACTAGAAATCACCCAGTTATCTAATAGTAGTCAAATGCAAACCATAAATATTGGAGAATTTTTTGGACTTCTCACCCCAAACAGAGTGAAATACATATATTTGCCATCAGTATAATTAAATATTCCTAAATTTGTTTTTATTTTTGCTGTCATAGCTCCTTGACAGGGATATGTGAAAAAAGAAAATGTTCCTCACTTGGCGTTTTTTTAGCTGAATCCACCACTAAAGGTACTATTAGCAGAGAGGCCACACTAATCAGCCCGCCTAGAAACTCGTGAAGCCCAAGTGAGCACATATTGTGAAAAAGCTTTAAGTAAGGCTTCTGAGGTTATGTACTAAAGCGGGAACATTGAAATATTGCAAGAAAACAAATGAGTAGAAAATGGAAATGTAATCTGAGTTTCAGTCCTGTGGTGCAGTAAAAGAAAAATTAACAGGGAATCAGGGGACCTGGTTCTGGCTCCATTTCTATCACAAACTAGCTATTTGTCCTTTAACCACTTACTCTAGCCCTCCTCTGTCACATAAGAAGCCAGCTTCCATTTCAGAGGCTGTTTCTACATCTAAAATTCTAACATTCTAAGGACTAGTCATATACGTTACTTCTACTCTAACTTGGAAGCAAATATATATTTTCATTATCTTCGTTTAAGCATAAAGCATTTATCAGCTAAACACCACATCTGCTGTTAACACAATCAGGAAATTGAGACAAAACAAGCAAACAAACAACAAAAATGAAGAGATTTAAAATCACACTTGAATTGTTTTAAATATATTTGGTAAAAGCATTTTTCTTAAATAGAGAACAACTATATTTTTATCAGATCATTAAATAAAGGAATACTAAATATAACAGGAAATACTAAATATAAAGGAATACTAAATAATTGCCCCCATGCAATAAAAATAAATTAGATTTTCATTTTCTTGTTTCCATTCTTACTTGGGAGTCACCTTAAATGTGCCGAGTAAAACCCTGTCTTACATGTATAAATCAAACCAGCAATTTGATTCCTCAGGAACTTGGTATAATTTAGTCAGAGCAGCATATGAACTCCAGTATTAAGAAAAGAAACAATAGAACATACCTGGCAGCACTTATGAGAAACATCATGCCTTTAAAATGGTAAAATAGAAAATTAAATCAACTGTTTGCACATTAGGCATAGCACATTATGTAAAAAGCTCTTGAATGTTATGATTTTTCTATATATTGCACTTGTAACACCCTTGTTCTTAATCACATTGAAGCATATTACATTGCTTTTTAAATAGAATGTACCCTGCCACAATGCAGTCAATCTTAATAGTATTCCAGAACAGCGTGCCCATATGAAAGATAGGTTGATGAATAGGTTTATGTCCTATTCAAGGAGATGAAACAGCTCAATAGAAAGATTAAGTAAGGCTCCTGCCAGTAGTTGAATCTTAAAGTCAAAGAGAAGAACACAACTCAAACCAAATGTTACAGACAAAGGTCAAAGAAGAGAATAATTAAGATCCTAACTTGAAGAACTAGCTAGTGTTTGCTAATTCGGTGTAATTGGGGGGGGGGGCGGGGGGGAACAAAAACTCTCTTCTTAAAAAGTGACCATAGTAACTTTCACTGAGTCTGTTTTAAAAGATAAATTATAAAATTGAATGAAGGTGAGCTAAGTCCCAAATAATCTTTACAGGGAACCATTCCTATTTTAAATTGACTGGACCTTAGGTACAACACAGATTAAAATCCTGCTGTCAAGTTGTACTTTAAAAATAAATTCTAGAACTATAAAATGTCAAATATTAACAGAAGTGTGAATTTTGGTAAAAGCCTTCCAGTTATTTTTGTGTAGAATTCTATTATAGCCTAATTTATTTATATAAAAAGAAAAGAAATTTTATGAGGGGAAAAAACAGCAATTTGTTTCCTGAGTACTATTTTTTGTTGACTTGAATGTCCAGTCACCAGTTTCAATCTATTCTAACAGGGTATTTAACTAAAAGATGAACATACATTTCTCACTGTGTACACATACTACCTGCAAAAATGGAAATACAAACTTGGTTTTAGGAAAATGTGGAAAGTATAGAATAGAATAAAGAATAGAAAAAAATGTTAACATGTTAGTAGGAAATATTTACGAGGCATTATAATCCCATTTTAAGAAGCCTGGTTTATTTAAATTTCTCATCGGACAACAGGTCCATTTGTGTTTTATTTTAAAAAAATTGCTCTCCCTGTGTTGTCATTTCCTATGTTGAAAACCCACTATCTAATTTAATTTTCCCTCCCAAATAGCAACACTTTTGGACAATGATGCTGATATCAGCTAATGAACTAAGTAAATCATGTGAATTAGTATACCTACGTCAATGCCATGCCCATGGAGTAAATACAATCAACCAGAAAGACTACCAAGAAACTGAATAAGCTTTTCCTACTTTATCAATTCCTTTTCCTTGTTTTTCTGTTTTCATCAAGAAATGCTGGTAGATAAATTTCAAATCCATCTGACTCTAGTTTCTTCCTGGGATGTCAAGTACTATTGTTTAGCTTCTACCCTAAACCAAAGGTAGAAAGGAGGGTAGGGAGGGAGTAATAAACTAAACAATAGTACTTGACACCACAGGAAGAAAATGTTAATATTTTAAAATGATGCTTTATTTATAAATACATGCATTTGCTCTCACACATACTACCCTCTAAATAAACACATATGAAACATTGCAAATAAGTCATTTTCTTTTCTACTTGCAACAAAAAGCAGTAAGACATTTAAAGACAGCCAATTTCAAATAATTTCTTCCTTGGAGATAACAATAAACGTATGATTTATTTAACACCTTTCACCAGGTCCCTGAAAGATCACTGATGTCACATAAATCTATAATATAAGGAAATAAGTAGCTCAAGAGCTCTGCCAGCCACCCTTTTTTAAAGATGGAATATGACAACTTAAGCAATTTACTCAGAGGTCAGTGAGCTAATTCCTGGCATTCAATCAATCGATGTTTATTAAAGGCTTCTGTGTAGCACTTTGTGCTGGATGCTTATATGAAAAGTATTTTTTTCTTTTGCTTATTTGGATCTTCTCATTTTTCTATAAGAACAAAAATTATTACTTGTAATAATAAGAAAATCTTTAAAATAGTAATGTGATGTTGAGTGAAATTAAGAGGAATTCGGAGAAATGCAAGGTCTCTGGAATTTGAAATATTCAGAAAGTCTAGGAGGACTGAGGTCTAGGTCTTCCACCTATGCGTACTTTCATTCTACATCTTTTCCTATGAAAAACACACAACAAACAAGTTTATAAAGATACCAGATTTAGAGCCAGCTAAACTGTGTTATCTGCTGCTCTGACATTTCCTAGCTGTAGTAATTAACTTTAGGTAGGTTATTTAACTTCTCTCTACCTCAGATTCTCCTATCCATAAAACAATGAAAGCATGGCTGTGCAAATTCAATGTAACACATTATTTTATGAGAAACTTGATTTGTAAATGCTAAACTCCTGCCAAACATTAGTCTTAAAACATATTTTCCCAACAGTTATGCTTACTTCCACTAAATGGGGACAAAGAGAGGGTGTCACTGAGCCAAAACTTCTGACTAACCAAGAGATAGGTGTTAGAAATACTGAGACATAGTTCTGCCCCTAAGGATGTCACCTACTCCCTTCTTTTTTTTTTTTTTTTTTTTTTTTTTATCTAGTAGGATGTGGATATTACACCTTTATCACCAACACAGCAACATAGCTGTTTCTTAGCTAAGAAACAGCAAGGAAAATGAAGACACTAAAAGAATATATTATTAGAATACTATAATACTGCTAAACTATTAAGATGAAATAAATGACGTAAGTTTGGAAGTTTGTCCTTTTACAAATATGGTTTACTTGAACTTCATGTTTTAGTTTAATGCTTTTATTATCTCTCCATGGCTTTAATTCTAGCTTCACTAAGATAACATGTTATAACTATCAAAATGTATTTCTAGGGATTTGTTTTTATGTTAAAACCCAGATATTATTCAATTCTATTAGGACTTTCATTTGCCTTAAATGTACTGAGATAACAGGAACTATATTAATAAACCAGTATGCAGATTTTTCAAGTTACCATGGATTTCCTGGGATAGGTTTATATTCTGAGACGGTGCCACCACCTATTTTCAACAAATGTATTGCCAGCCATTCATTTATTCCTTTCCCAAACATCGTATATTTATTACACATCAGGACTAAGAATGCAAGCATGAATGAAATAAGGACTTATCCTCAAAAGGATCATAGTTAGGCATTTTCTATCCAAGCGTTTTAGATCCCAGATAAGAATTTCAAGTACTGCCCACTCCTACCACTGGGGGTTGGGCACTAAATAAGTGAAGGTGCCAAGTCTTTAGTAGCAGTAGTTGAACATCCTAGATTGAACAAACTTCAGATGGGCTTAAACCAACTACAAAGAAAATATATATATAAGCCCCTGCATGTTTTTGAAGAAACAGTTCTTGTTAACAACCAAAGAAAAAGCTTTTCATAAGCTATAAGTGCTAATATGAATACCAAGCAAACCAAATTTAGAAATATCTTAATTTCTAAACCATATCATTTCCTTAATCATATTAGTTCAGCAATGTAATTGCAATTCAATCCTCTCCTAGTCATTCAAAAGTTGGCCACCCTCCCAAAGAAACTTCAACTGCTATTCTTTCCATCCATTTCTCTCTTTTTACTAGCACTATGCTAAAACAAACAAACAAACAAAAAGGTTCTTAGCTAAGACTCCATTACTTTAATAACACCTAGAACAGTAGTCTCAGGATCAGTAACAACAGCATTACCTGAAAGACTTTTTAGAAATAGCAATTTTTGGTCTCTACTCTAGATCTCTTAAATCAGAAACTCCGGGGTAGTCCGTAGCAATCTGTTCTCCTAAACCTTCCAGGATATTCTGCTGCTTGCTCGAGTTTGAGATCCACCACACTAGAGATCTTCTCATATACTCACTATACTCAAAGCAAAGATGCTTTCTCTTTGCAAATCACTTTTTTCTTATTGCCTCAGTTACACTGCTATTTTTTCTTCCACCAAATGGTTAAAGTTACTTCTCTCATCTGAAAAATTATATCATTTTCTAAAACACTTTTTAAAGGAGCATGATGTACAATCATCCCCTAAAATTTCCTTTTCTGTATAACATTATTTTAATAATACAAAAATTGTTAATAATGTTGAGTTTCACCAATTGTAATTTTACAAAGAACAACAAAATAAAATGTTCAAGAGTAAAATTATGATCCTTAATATGATAATAACACTAGAGGTATGTCTGTTTACTGTTCAAGCAATCACTGCCAGGAAGACATAGACATAGTCACAGAAGGAATTCTCTTAACATCAGAGGCTAAACAACGGTTGCTTTCATTGGTTGGTAAGGAATAGGACTGGGTCCAATATTCAAGCTTAATCCAACAGATAATACTCAAACTTTTCCCACAAGAACTGTCAAGAACATAGTAATCCCATAATGTCACTGCTATGAAAACCATCTAAAAAAAAGCAAAAGACAACAAAAAAACTAACTATGCTAACAAACTCAAAAAACAAAGTAGCTGCAGGCTGCTTCACGACAATGGACTCAAAGCCTGGCTCATATACAACAAAGAAGTACAATACATAAATAATTATTATGCAACTTGTAAATTACTACTGTACTTTCTTGTCACTGCACAAATAGAATTTACTGTACCACACTCTTGCTTAATGTCTGTTCCTAGAAGGCCAGAGATGATGCCCAATAGAAGTGTCAAATGCCTACAGACAGACACAGCATAAAGTTGATTCCTTTAAATGATGATAATATAACCAGCCTCTCGATACTCAGGACACTGACCTGGCTGCAGCTGCTTTTGATTTGCAAGTGTCGGCTGGGAGTGTCTTTTTCTGTCTCTTGGCTCCTAAACTTACAATTTATCATTTCTGAAGCCCTCGACACCATTTCTGTAACACTCTAATTATTGGACTGATTTGAAACAAAAGATTCTTCAGTAATTTCAGCTTAAAACCACATAGAAATTTTTATAACACCCTGCTTAAAGAAATGCGTAAAGAAAATTGGAGAAGTGACAATAAAGATTTGAAGTGACAATAAAGAGTTTATATCTGTTATGATCTAAACAGAACACCTTGGAAATTAGCTTGTGTAGATATTAATGTTCAAATGCAACTATGTATACTGACATTTTCAATGACTAGCTGACCCACAATTAATATTCATTATGTGAAGCCAATTACTCTCAAGGTATTGCTGTTAATATAAATGGACCTACTCTATCTTGTCATTCTGTTCCTATACATGAATCTCCTCATCCATATACTGCAAGGCTCAGTCTACCACCAAAGACTCTGCCATCATTCGGCAGAGACCCTGAAAAACACCCTTCTATTCTACCCTGATTTGCTTTTTCCCACATATAGCCCCCTCTCTGATCTAGCTATTTGCTCAAGAAAATAGTGCCCTATAAGCAGTTTGACCAAAGAGGGGGAAAAAAAAAAAAGCAGACCAAAGAGCATCCTCTGACTATAATGTAATGAGGGCAATTTTCTCCCACAGCTATTAAGCTGATTTTGAAGGCAGCATCCATAGAAAGCACTTGAAAGAAACACACTATTTTGCAAAAATATGTTTTAATATATCTATTCCAAATCCCATCAGGACTGGAATATTTTTAAATAGCTGACAGGTAAAAGGGAGTAATGTTCTAAATAGTGGAGGACTTTATTACATAAGTCCACATCCAGGAGTGAACTAGAGTAACCTAATGCTATGAATTCACCAAAGAGCTGTCAGCCTAGTATGCCAACCCATCAAGCCAAAGCTTTAAGGCTACTTGACACTATAAAGTAATGGCATGAGAAATGGGGGGGAAACTGAATGAATGAATGAAAAATCCATTGGCTTAAGAGTTGATTCATGCATTTTAAAGGTCAGTATGATTTATACAACTTTAAAGGCTCAAGGTGAAGTTATTTGTGATGGGATGGCAGCTCTAGTAAGAAACTCAAATACAGCAGAAATGTCAGCCACTTGACTGTTAACAACTGTGCTTTCTGCAGTAAATTTCTATAATGTGAAAGAGGGTAGCCAAACAGGTATCTCTCAATAATTCACCTGTAAAGACTTATCCCATCCCCTAACTCTTAACAACTTTTCACAAAGATAACCCATCAAATCTCCCCTCTTGGTAGCCTTCCTGCATTTTATTGACTTAATGGTATAATCTCAAATTCTGATCTGCTGCATTAAAAATAAGGCACAAATCAGCTTCAGTTAAGAAGTATTTAAAATTTTGTTAACATATACAGTTTCATACAACTGTTAGGCAGCTGTATTAAAATAAGTCATGCAAATATGAAGGATAATTCAACAGGATCAGAAATATACCATGTATAGCTGATTAAATATGGTATTTGGTGCATTCATTTAAAACAAAACCAAACCTGGTTCAGGTCCCTGGGTCTGGAATGGAAGTCCCCCATTCTCACATTGGTTTTATGGGAAAAATCACATTTGACTTCCATTACATTGATTTACATTATCTAGTTATACCAGGATTTGGCATACTTTAAATACAAGAGCTTTTTACACACCAAAGGTGAGTCCTCCTCCAAAATACACATAATATTTCATTTCAATAGGTTGAAGATAGAATATCAGTAAAGCTATCAATCAATGTGTTATTTCAGTTAGCAACAAAATTGTCCTACTGAAACAAACTATGTGTTTCACTAATATGTGTTTTTCTAAATAGCAAATATGATAATGCTACCTAAAAGTTTTCCCAGTTATTGCAAACTTATTTGATTCAAAAACAGGAAAATTATTGTCTCAACATTAATGCTGCTGTTTTCTGTGTGTATTTTTTTTTTAAGAGACAGGGTCACATTCTGTCACCCAGACTGGAGTGCAATCATGCAATCATAGTTCACAGTGACCTCAAACTCTATTTGGTGAAGATATTTCTAATAAAATGCCATGTGATAAATATGGTTAACAAAACAGGAGGGGAAATAGTACTTGAGCAATGCATACACTCTTCAGATTTTGTGCCATCTTCCCTACAAGACTCAAGGCAGGTCAGCAGGTTTAGTTTTTAAGCAAGTTAAGAGTGACCCAAATCAGAGAAATACTTTTGTACAGAGACCCTAGACAGCAACTTCACTTTAATCAAGAGTTAAATATATTGTCTAACAAAGGTATCTCATAGATTTCAGTGTGCCTTATCCATATGTTCCCTCTTCATTACAGTGTGTAAATTTAAGTTATATCAGTCACTTGTAAAATATTATCAAAAAAATTTATATCCTTAAATAATGTCTTACTTAATTCAAAAATAAATGGTAATACATATAATTATAAATCAAAAACCAAACAAAAGCTTATAAAATTATTCTAGAGGCTCTATAAATCATATGGTACCCAGTTGAAATTCCTTGGAAATGCCAATGAAAACCAACCTTCTAAGGATTTAAAATGAAAAACATTTTACATTCGAAGACAGTATTTTATCTTGAAGCCCATCCTAAATAAGTGATGTATTCATTCTAAAGACTGACATTTTCATTGATTTCTCAATATTAAACAGAAATTGTTAAGAATGATTATAATCAAGAAAATTATCAACTAGTTAAAATGTCCTGATTTAAATTTATATCAATAACCGTAACATATGTTAAGGAATCTATCCTTTAAAACAAACAAAACAGTCTTTTCCATCTGTGAATAAAGGCCAGGCTTTAAAACCTATGGTCCTTTGTTTTTTCCATCATGCTATAAACATGCTATAAATAGTTTGACAGACAGTTTCACCTTTAATTGAACTGACTCTGACTAGAACAGGGATATGGACTTTTGTCTCCTCCCTTCCCTGGGGCCCAGTGGGATGAATGCCGGAGGGATTCCACACAAGCTTTAGATGTCTTGGACTTAGACCCTATTTGTTTTGGAACCATGGGTTCCTTTCTTATTAAATTCTTCTATTTGCCAGGAGAAAACTGGAACAAAAATGAAAAAGTGTTGACTTTAAGGTTTGCTCTATTTGTCATGATTGGAAATTTCAAGGCTCTTTTTTCTTTCTTTGTAAGGCAACACACTCTACAAGTTACTTATGCCCTTTGTTTTTTAAAGTAGTATTTTAGAGAGAGTAGTGAAACAACTGGAGTCTCTGTTTTATAATGGCATTTGACTAGAAACTCTGATGCAGCCTCTCTCACATCCCCAATTAAAAATCTTTGAAAGTAGACCCCAATAAGTTAAAACAAACTCTGCCACCTAAAACTGAAGCTGACCATCAACCTATCACCTTTATGTGAGCTTACTCTCCTAATGACCAGAAGGATGACAAAACTGGATAGGAAAAAACATAAATAAATAAACAAACAAACAAACAAATAAAGCCCTGCTCTCCTATATGCTCTGGGGCCCAGGAAGAGTCACACAACTTCTCCCTGGGACTTAGTTTCTTCTATAAAATTAAGGCTAGAGCTAGTGACGTTTCTGACTCTACAGTTCTCCTATATTCCAGGGAGATACAGAGAGGGTGCACAGTAGTATCAATCTAATCCCAATGGTATGAGTTATTTTTGGAAGCTCACTTTTACCCTAAAATGAGATGACCAATCACTGCTATAAAAGCATCAAAGAAAGTCCTAAAGAGAAAGAAATATTTTCTATGACTGTATGCTTCACAGATTAACCAATACCACCTTTAACAATTTAGGATTTCATTTTTAATTAGGTTGCAGACGAAGCGCTGTTCCAGCCTTTGCAACTTCATCCTCTATTTACAGCTGCCAAAGTAAAAAGTATAGTAATTATCAGAGGTAGATCAAGAGAAACAAAGCCACCTTGAAATAACAAGTCCCCTAAACCCTGCCCTAGGGCTTAGTGTCTCTGTGTTTCAGGCGTGACAAGAACTTGGGTAGATCCTTTGCAACTGCTTCGTGATCACAGATTCTTAGTGGACTGGCAGTGGTTGCACTGAGAAGCAGCATCTTATTCCTCTACCTCTGCAGTCTCTTCTCAGATATGTGAACAGAAGTTAACACGGCATTCTTTGCATACACTAACGGCTTTATAAACATTTCTGGCTTTCACTGAAGAGGTACAATGAGGAGAAGAGATATAAGTTATGTGAAAAGAGTTGTTCTGTCTTGTTTAGCACTGTCCCTCAGTGACTAAAACAATACCTGGCACAGAAGAGATGCTCACTAACCACAGACGGACTGACTAACATGCCTCTTGAAAGTAAGCCAGAAACGTAACATAGAATATGGCTGGTGAACTGCAGAGTGAGACACTGTACCCCATCAAGGAACAAGTCAATCAACTGATCCTAGTCTTATAAAGCCCTAAAAGCCTAGGGTCAATGATGACCTCAGACATCTCTTGCTCTGCACACGATCACTACAGTTAAGATGGAAGATATAGCTATGGCAAGGTGAAAAGAGCACAGGACTGTGAATAAGATGACCTGGTTTATATTCTAAATCCACTCCTTAATAGCTATGACTCGGGGCAAGTCATTTTAACCTCAGAGCTTTCCTCATGTTTAACGAGGGAGTACTACTTCACAGTCTAGTTGGATTTAGCAATGAGGTCATGTATAAGAAATCACCTGGAGGGAAGGAGAGAAGGAGAGGAAGGGGAGAAAGGGAGGGAACTTCAGCAGAGGTGAAGTTCCATCTCTAGAAACTCCAACATGGAATTTTCCATAGAGGGCTTGGTGTACAATAGCAGCTGTGGGAACGCTCTTAAGAGACTTTACAAAGAATGAGATTGACAGGAACTGATGACAGTTTGGATTTGAAGGCTCTCAATTAAAGAGATCTTGGTCTGCCCTCATCTGGCAGGACCTGAATTCCTTCTCTTATGTGATTCCTAACATGATGAATCTCTTTAATTAGAGAGGAGTGGGTAATTTGGAAAGAACGATTTAAAATGGTTTCCTTTACAAGTTTAAATGTTTCTAATATGACATAATCCTGCTGGCTGGTGTGTTTTTGTTTTTGTTGTTGAGGGGGTTCCTGGCTCTTTTTATGCTTTCAGGTTTCTTAGGAAAGTTGTTAACTGTGTACTTGTACCCCAAGGCAATTACTGTGAAGGGGTATCTTTTAAGCACTAGAACTATTTCTCTAATTAATTTGCTTTTTATATTGTTACTACTGTTGGCCTCCCTTCAGATCTAGAGCAAAATTTTTTTTTTCTTATAGCTTTTTTTTTTTTAATTAAACAAGAGGCAAAATGGGTGATTTCCTTTCCTCACTCTAAACAAATCCTGAAAAACTAGTTTATCAAATTAGGGTCCAGTTCTAAGCTGAGACCTTCTTCATTTGACTCAAAGCAAGCTATTCAGAGAGGAGAAAGGAGTAAGGCCTAGAGAAGTTGGGTACTATGGTTTCTAGTTCCAGCCTACCACTAATTTCCTGGCCTGAGATTTCAGGTGAGTCAAAAATTTCCCATGACTCAGTTTCCTTAATCAGACATGAGTGATAGTATCTGTCCTAGCTTTCCTTCCTGGGATGCTGTGAATAATACTTGTTTTTAAGTAAAAATATTCTATGAATAATAAAAATCAACATTTGAAACATCACACCGATAACATTCATTTGTATATATAACCAAATTTGGATAAAGACCATGAAATATTTTGCAGGGAAATAATGCACCACAATGGCTTAATTTCCATAACTCATAACAATGAAATGGTATATGTGATACAACAGCTGAGTTATGTGAAAGTATGGGTAGAAATTACCTAATGTCCATGCTCTGAACCATTGCAACAGAGAGCTCCCATGATGCTGAGTTATACTTCTGGTTTTATTACAATATAAAATGTGAGCATATCACAGCCTATAACAAGGTACAGTCCTTTCTACAAATACAAGAGGTATTCTATCTGCTCTCTTTCTTTGCCAAACCCCATATCCTTTTTCCCACTGACTTGATTTCTGGAAAGCAGGTTTAAGGCAAAGAAGTAAGCAAAATAAAAGTAAAACATGAGAACTGAAAATCAAAAGTTTGCAGAAAGAACGGATGCTGTCTTCTTGAGAGCCAAACGGTAAGCTACAAACCTGTTGGGGCTTCCTAAGCCTTTCTATTTCGTTCCTTCATTTTAGGGGGCCTAAAAATAAATGCATGAAATAGCTCTTCCATGGGCCCCAAGGCTTCCACTGCTTTATTCCTGGCTCCTTGACTTTCATAGGAAGGCTTCGAGTTCTGGAAGTTTCTCTTCATGCAAACAGATCCACTTGAATAATTCCTGAGCTTGGATGAGCAAAGACAAATTTCCATATGCAAACTCAACAATGAAGAACTGACAGTTTCAGATGGAGCCAGCCTGCTGTTGACCTATTTCAAAACTGCATCTGCAAAGAGGGTCAGGATTCCTTTTCCTCCACATATTGGAGAGATAGCCTAGCTCTTCTGAGCTAGGCACTTCAGAGCAATTTCGCTCTTCAAGACAAAAGTATGTTTCTGTTCAGCCTAATGGAATCAGGAAGACAATCAATTAGTAGTCATAGAGCACTGATGCACTGATTCACTGAACAAGCCTTTGTACACTTTTGGAGGTGAGAAAGGGCCAACCACTAGGAACCCATTTATTTTAATATCTCAGAGGGCCTCATATAACGATAGGTACATAGTAGATGCTCATTTCTTTACAGACTACCTATAAAATGTTAGGCAATATAAATACAAAGATAGTTAGGTCAGAGGGACCCTAATCAAAGGAGAATAAAAGGCAAACCTATAAATAAATAGTTATGAGAACTATAATTTTAAAAGTACTGGCAAAGGACAGAGGTAGTACACACACACACACAAAGAGTCAGGATCAGTTTCATAGGAAGTATTTAGGAGGTATCCCTAAAACTAGCCTTAAAAACTAAGCATTACTGGTAAAAATGTTAATTTATGATTCAGGAACCTCAAGTAAAAGATAGAACTAAGAATGGGCAAACTATTGCCAGTCCTACTAAAGCCAAGTTTTCCCTGATGAATTGCCTCAGAGTAGTGTTTGGGAACTGGAGTATTAATATACTTTTTCCTAATGATGGACTCACATATTACATGCAGACAGCTAAGAGTTATTTAATCTCCCATTAAGATTTTGGCCAAATCCTAATTTAATTCCCCAATTGCTGTTACAGGGGCAAACATTTTCCTATTTTCCTCAGGAACCTGAAGGACCTCAGACCAAAAACAATTTAAGAGATGCCTAAAGGGATGACCTCAAGTTCTACAATTATCTGACATGCAGTTGGCACTCCATATCTGCAGGTCCCACACCTCCACATAAGGACAGCCAACTGTACTTGACTTGAGCATCTATGGATTTTGCAATGAGGGGATGGGGGTTCCTAGAACCAACACCTCTCGGATACCAAGGGACAACTGTGCAACTGTCACTGAGGAACCTACTGGGAGTTAGGAATCAAATAGCTCCCCACTCACTTCCACCCCCATCATACCCTGTACATCCCCTCAATCTGCTCTCTTATGCCGACCATGTAGATCCTTCGATCAATAACATATCACCAGTTTAAACTCCCTTTCACTTCTTAGGAATGGAGCACTGGAGAAAATTCAGTTCCCTCACATATACTTGACAGAGGTTACAGGTTACTTACCAAAGTCAAAATTGTGTCTAAAAAGCTAAAACTGCATTTTTTTAAAAAAGTCAACTAGAAGAGGAATACCTTACTTAGCACTCAAGAACCAGCATTGCCACTGATTTTGGCTAAGACCACACTAGTGGTCAGCTGGTAGTAACAAATACAGAGAACCAAGGTCTCAAGAACATGCTAAAGAAATTGAGGAAATGTACTCTGAACTCAAGAGTCCTCTCCTACCTGTCTAGTTATAGAGACAAGGCAGTTGTTTAGACATTATCTCCCAATCTAAGAAAGCCTGTCAAAAGCTAGACTCTTCATCCACATATTGTATTTCCCTATATTAGTCACTCCTGAAATTTGTTAAATAAAAATTATAGGAGGCCATTGTTTTGGACTAAGTTCCTGCATGAGACCAAAACAAACTAGACCAAACCAAATGGAATCACACACCCTAAAATTCCACAGACCAGTTTCAATCAGCATGACAATAAAGTTCCCTCTGTCTTTAATCCTTACAACAAAATGTAACCTGCTGTTAACTAGTTATTTTTCTTTTGTTCTGTTTCCCTGTTTCCACCTTACAAGGAAAGTAACTTTGAAATGGTTATCCATCCACCTTTTCCTTTTTTCTGCTTTCTTCAGCTCTTGTCTACAAAACCAATTTCCCCTTCTCAGAGTATTGGAACACTCATTCTACCTTATAAAATGAAGTGTTGCCCAATTCTAGAATGGCAAGTAAAATCAATTAAGATCTTTAAACTAGATTTGCAATTTTGTCTTTTGATAATCTAAAAGGTGATATCCTATACAAACACAACATACGCTACTAGAATTTCCTACCTAATATCAGCCAGGAGGTTTAATAACAGATTATCATAAAAATATAAAGTTCCAATAAGTCCTAAAGGAGAGAGTGAATACTAAGATAATTAGTATAAGAGGCATTAGCGGACTGTTTTCATTTCTTTTTTAATCCAAGAAGAGTTCAAATGAGTGTATATTTATGTCTTAGGTAATAAATCTCTCCCATTAGAGGGAACACCCACACATCTGTCCTCGCCATTTACTTATACCTGTTGTTTCTTATACAAATCAAGAGTTTAACACATTACCCAATAACCTGTTAGGTTATGGACTTTTATATCCTAGAAACATATCTTCCACCCTCTTGTCCTAGCACTCTATCCTCAATTTTCTTTGCTGATCTTGGAATTGTACAGTACTATTTACATGCTAAGAACTGAATTGACAAATGACAAGTGATTCTGGCTTCTCCAGGTGAAAAACAAACAAACTGTGGAAAAGAAAAAGACAACTAGAGGCCAACAGTGAATCATTTCAGACTCTTAAAAACTAACTAGCAATCCCACACCCATGATTCCATATTAATGCAATGATCAGAAATGCTCCATTACAAACCATCATGGATATTCATTATATTACTACAAATAATAACAATTATTATTTTTTGAGACAGGATCTTGCTCTGTTGCCCAGGCTGGAGTGCAGTGGTGCAATCATGGCTCACTGTAGCCTTGATCTTCTGGGCTCAGGTGATCCTCCCATTCAGCCTCCCAAGTAGCTGCAACTACAGGCATGCACCACTGGCTTTTTTTTTTTTTTTTTTTAACTTTTTGTATGGACAGGGATCTCACTATGTTACCCAGGCTGGTCTTGAACTACTGGGCTCAAGCGATCCTCCCACCTCAGCCTCCCAAAATGCCAGGATTACAGGCATGAGCCACCGTGCCTGGCCAATGATTACAATTTTTAAAAAGAGAAAATATGTGTGCCTAATTTTTTTAAAGGACAGAACTACCAGCAAACTGCTAATACCATATTTTAAGTGTAAGATGCCCCTGAATATAAGACTCAATATGACTTGATGTTACACTAATGAGATAACAGTAAAGCTCTTTTTTTCTTTTTTCTTTTTTTTTTCTTTTTTCTTTTTTTTTTTTTTTTTTTTTTTTTTGAGACAGAGTCTCACTCTGTCACCCAGGCTGGAGTGCAGTGGCGCCATCTCGGCTCACTGCAAGCTCCAACTCCCGGGTTCACGCCATTCTGCTGCCCCAGCCTCCCGAGTAGCTGGGACTACAGGCGCCTGCCACCACGTCTGGCTAATTTCTTTGTATTTTTAGTAGAGATGGGGTTTCACCATGTTAGCCAGAATGGTCTCAATCTCCTGACCTCATGACCCACCCACCCTGGCCTCCCAAAGTGCTGGGATTACAGGAGTGAGCCACCGTGCCCAGCCCAGTAAAACTCTCAATTTAGCATAGATTAGTAGATATATTCCACTTTCAGAGAGGTTAAAATGTAGACCTTAAAATATATAAAATACAATAGTGATATGATTACAGGTGATTATTTGTGGGCACATGAACCTATAATAAGAGATTTGGCTAAAGATAATGTGCACACAGAGGCAATCCAGTCAAGCTGGTAATGGAGAGAAATCTTACCAAATAAATTTTCCTACTAGTATCACTATATTTTCCATTTAGGTCTACTAAAAATTTTCATGAAAAAGTATTACCAGAAAACTGTAATGCATCCTTCACCATGCTCTCCAGCTTATGCTTTTAACTTTGCTCTACCTCTGACAGAATAATTGTTCTATCGTCATTACTACACTGCTGTAGTAAGGCTGTATTGGAGGAAGCTCTACATCACTTCATTTTTCCTCAATTGCTACACTCAACTGTGTGCAGTTTATAGAACCAGAAATATTTATATACTTTTGGCTTTTATTCCCTCAACCCTATGAGATGCACCTACTACCCAACTATATGGGTAAACTTAACCCAAAAATTACTCCTTTTCTCTGGTCTGCCCCACCACATACTGCCATGATTTCTCTGGCATCTTCCTCCTAAGTCCAAAATTCCCAATTTCTACTCTGGAATCCTTGAAATTTGCTTCTTTATCTCTCCCATTAGTCTGTAACTTGTAAAGTCTGTAAAAAGAACTGTCCCTTCCCCCAACACAGTACCAGTGTCTAATATGGTGCTTAGCCCAAAGTATTCAAAATGTTTAACGAAATACTGAAAATAAATCGTGAACACAAGAACATGAACCAGAGAACAATAATTACATAATTGTAACCACAGTTTGAATGCAGTTAAATATTTTCAAAAGATAAGGAGTATGTATGGTAAAGGTCTTTGAAAATACGAATCAAATTTATATAAGTCCCCTATTGCAAAATCTGTAATTATATTTCTTTCTTTCTTTGAGACAGTGTCTCTCTCTGTTGCCCAGGCTGGGGTGCAGTGGCATAATCTTGGCTCACCACAACCTCTGTCTCCCAGGTTCAAGCGATTCTCCTCCCTCAGCCACCCCAGTGGCTGTGATTACAGGTACCCACCATAACGCCCAGCTAATTTTTGTATTTTTAGAAGAGACAGGGTTTCACCATGTTGGGCACACTGGTCTTGAACTCCTGACCTCAGGTGATCCGCCCACCTCAGCCTCCCAAAGTGCTGGGATTACAGGCATGAGCCACCATGCCTGTTCAATTATATTCCTTCATCAGATTTTAAAGCAAGAGCATATTCAAGTCTCCGCTAATAGTTTGATTTTACATATAAAATATCTGTTTTATTAAAATTTCTTTTAATTGGTGAAAATCTCTTAGGGAACTATAAATTCCATACATTATTTTGAGACCACTTTTGGCTAACTGACTCCTAGAATGACTGATATGTATGAAAACCTAAACAATATATGTTGTTTTCGAATAATTCATTTACTATAATATCACTACACTTGTTTATTTCTCACACGTTCCAAACATAAGAAGCCATGAAATGTCACCACCATAATAATATTGTGTAGACACTACGCCAAGATGTTTAAAATCACATTTAAAAGGTACACAATATATTGGTACTTTTTTAAAAAAAATCACTACATTTTCTGCTTAAATCACTCAATTTTAATAAAAGAATATATACACACACATATACGTGTGTGTGTGTGTGTGTGTGTGTGTGTATGTGAAGTGATTTAATACATAAAGACTGGAAGGCTATAAAACAAAATAGTGATTTCTTACCAGAAGCAGATTGAGGAAAAAAGGTGAAATTTTTATACTTTGCAAATGATAAATAAATCAGTATCATTAATTATAACAGGGTTGAGCAAATAGACCTCACGTGGTATAAACCTTGTACTATACACATACAGCACTTCTTGAATGTTTAGATAGTGATAAAATAATAAGAATGTCCACACAGAGATGCACGTATTATATTATTTTCAGCCATGAAGTAACACTTCACTCACACACAAGTCATAGTCAAGTCATCCATTTCCTGAAATAAAATTTGTATCTGTCAGTCACAAGTCACATGATAAAACATTTTTTCTATACTTTTAGCACTATTCTATACTTTCCCAGAAAGATTCTGGTTATATATACAAAAACATATAACCAGAAATAAAGTAATATACAAAAATATATAGCTTTTCCTACATGGCAGCAATAACTGCTTTCTGGAATAACTATTTCCAAAATACAACAGAACAAAGGGCCCCATTTATACAAGTAGCAAAAACTCAATGAACTCAAGAAACACAGGTTACCTATAAAGTTATATGACTTTACTGAGAGATATAAAATAAGACTTGAATAAATAAAAAGACACAACATGCTCTTAGATTGAAAAGGTGCACTATCACAAAAAGGCTAATTTTCCATACCTTTAACACAATTCCAACAAACATCCTATCCCCTACAGGCCAACATTAAAACACACTAACTGGCAACCCTCCAGAAAAAAGCAGCTAGTAATACATGAAATGATATTCCACCTCACAATTTTCTGAAAGATTGGCAAAAGGTTTTAAATAAGATAAGGTTACACCCCTATAATGCAAATTGGTATCACCTCTTTGGAAGACACACGGCAACAAATGTTTCTACTTATTCTCCAAGGGCCAGCTCTCCCTTAATATCCATGAGATTTTAAATTGTCAGGCCGACCTACTCTGCAGTATTGCATTGTTACCGTAATGCAGCACTATTTGCTCACTCTTTCAGTGGATGTCTAAGCCTCCATCAGCTTGTTTATTCCCCAAAGGCAAGGGACATAAATTTTGTTATCTTTATATCAGTACTTGTTGATTAACAGAAAATTGTGCCAGGGGAATCGGGAGGAAATGAAAACCCACACGCATGATATTTTATAATAATAAAACCACCTTAACTTCAGAAATGTTATAGGAATGCATTGGTGATTATCAATTGTTGTGTGTTAAGATAACAAAATGGAATTATTAATCAGACTGTAAAATAGCAATTATTTATCCATGTATTCATCTATGTTTATCACCTAGAATTATGGCAGAGAGGGCATTAACTAAATAAAAAGGGTCTAAAGCTGGCGAATACAAGCTGCAAATCAGAGCTAGTTTAATATTAAAATATTCCTCACCTCATCTTTCATTTCTTCTCCTGGTCTGCTAAATGTAAGAAGAAAAAAGAGTAAAAGTGCTCCTCAGGAAGAAATGAAGTCTGTCTGTTTACCTTTAATTCTAACTATCCAAGGCTAAAATCTTGCTGCTGTCTAGCAAAATCATAGGACTTTTGCTACTAGGATGAAATTCTATTTATGCCCAACATATGATTCAGTTATATTCACAAATAAATTAACAAATGCAGCTAGAAACCTGCCTCTAGAGAAGCTTATGGCCACTCGTAACAGAAAAACCTAACCTAGTTTCAACTGGAGCCATGCTTTCCCATGTCAAACCTAAGAAAACTGTTTTCTATTCCCTAATCAGTACTATTCACTACTTTCCTACAGCAAGAAAGATGGCCATTTCCCTCTATTTTAGAAGGGTCTCTCTGTACCAATACTTTAGTTATCGAAGTATCTGCAGTCCAAATGGCACAATTTAGGAATAACTAATTCTTATCAAATTAATTTTAAAGCAACCTTGTAGCATGTGAGACACATTTATGTCAAAAATCAAAGCTTTAGTGTCTAAGAAAACAAGGGATTATTTCCACTGAATTCTAGTAGCATAGACTAAACATTCAAGATGGTAGGTAAAAGTTCTGAGGAAAAACCAAACTGAAATTATATAGTATTTGAGAGAGATGAATATTACTAAAACCCATAACTCAAAGTTCAAAGCTTTATTTTTTCTTCAATGACATAGCACCTCTGTTAAAGACAAGTTATATTCGTATATTCCAAATGTTCAAATCCTGTACATTAAAAATAATCAAAAGTACACAAGGCAGGTAAGGTTACTTATTAATGCCTTAGGCGCAATAAATTAAACCTGATACCCATAAACCAAATCTTCCTTGAAGGATAAGTAGTTTTGAGGTAAAGATTACAAAAACAAATTAATTAAGTCACATTAATAGAGATAGAAAGTAACAAAGTGGTTGCCAGAGGCCAGAAGGAGGGGGGAATCCCCATTCCATTTAACAGGTACAAACTTCCAGCTTGGGATAACAAAAAAGCTCTGAGGATGGATAGTGATAATGACTGTGCAACAGCGTGAATATGCTTAATGCCACTGAACTGTACACTTAAAAAATGGTGAAAATGGCAAATCTAATGTTATATATTTTTTACCACAATAAAAAATGAAAAAAACTAATAATCAGATAATCCAAACTGAATGACAAATTGAACAATGTGTACCCGTAGAAAAAGATTAAAAATTTGTTAGTAATTTAGAAGCCTTTAAAGAGTGCTAATCATTTCCCTGATTAGAGACTAATGACATCAGTAAGAATGACAATTTTCTCAACAAATTAAGCAAATATAATACTTTAAACTTATTCTTTTTTTTTTTTTTTTTTTTTTTTAAGACAGAGTCTCGCTCTGTTGCCCAGGCTGGAGTGCAGTGGCGCGATCTCAGCTCACTGCAAGCTCCGCCTCTCGGGTTCACGCCATTCTCCTGCCTCAGCCTCCCGAGTAGCTGGGACTACAGGCGCCTGCCACCACGCCCGGCTAATTTTTTGTATTTTTAGTAGAGACGGGGTTTCACCGTGTTAGCCAGGATGGTCTCGATCTCCTGACCTCGTGATCCGCCCGCCTCGGCCTCGCAAAGTGCTGGGATTATAGGCGTGAGCCACCGTGCCCAGCCATAAACTTATTCTTGTAACACGAATAAATCTCCAAAAATAGTTAAAATTTAAAAAGCAATATACAGAATCTGATTCTTTAAAAGAGCTTCTGAAAGATTTGCTCTCTTGAAATGAAATTTGGTAAGGGAGGCTCCAATTCACTGAAAAGTGGTTAATGTAAAGGAACAAATGCCCTGTTTTCCATGAAAGAAATTGTACTGCCAGATAAGTCTGTAAAACTTAAAGATCAGATAAATGGTGAGTGGACACTGTTGATCCCAGATTTAGACAGAAAGGCATTCTTGAAAAGATTCACCCCATGAATGCCCAGCCAGCCTCTGTAATAAAATTCCAAGGCAGCAAAGCAAGCAAGGCACTTTGGCAAAAGTGTTTCAACTACTCAGCACAAAAGAGTTATTTCATTTGATCTATCTTCTTGGGGGGAAGATAGACATATTTTTAGACAGTATCTAAGTGTCAGAAAGACTCCAAGATATTAATACCATTTATGAACAAAGTAACAAAGTGAACACTATTCCACAAAGTATATTAAACAAATTCCTTGTTTCTCCTGGCTTAACAAGGGAGAGTGGGTGGAAGGGTAGAGAGGTAGGGGACTGGCATGTCAATGGAATAGAAATAATATCGGAAAAATAAATTTTATAAAATTCTTTCAATGAATTGGTTCCTGAGTCAAATAGGCTTTTATATCTACAGAGGCAGGTCTATGTAAATATTCTATAAACAATGTTATTAGAAGGTCTAACACGTTTTCAAAGATCTTGGCATCTTAAAGGTGAAGATTTATATTCTCTTTCTTGGCAGGTCTCTAATATGTCTAACAAAATCATTAAAGGGATATTTAGTCAGATTTGTTGATCAGGGAAACGTCCCCAAATGGTAAGAGAAACTGTGGGTGATTATCATCTTGCTATTGTCTTTGGCCAACAGGTTCAGTATTTAGGGGTGCCACCCTGAAGACACTAATAGAACCCTTCTATCTGCTGGAGCAATTGGCTAGCTTTATACTCAGCCATCACAATAGCTGTGCTTACAACCTATCTTCAAATACAAGATACAGAAGAAATGGCTAAGAGTACATAAAACACCAACATATCCTGAAAAAGCACAAGGCAAAGCAATTCAGTGTCTGTGCTCCAATGACAATAAGTCTGTCATAGCAGCTTCCTCTATAAAGGGCAAGCTATTTTATTTTTGTGATTTGATGACAATCAAAACTAGGGGAGAAGTTAAAGGGAAACTACATGTTGTAATTAATTTTCCAAGCAGGTGCCAGAGATACCAAATAAAACTCCTGTAATACTTTTTCTGAGTCATGGAAAGAAAATGAAAAAAATAAAGAGAGAAATTATATTCAAGCTAACAACCAATGGCAGGTACTCAAATGAATACATGGCAAACTGTAAGGTGCTAAGCATACAAAAAGGAATACATGGTGCCTGTCTTCAAGGAATGTACTCCATGCTCCTCTGATAAAGATGTGATTTCTTTCATCACTGCTTGTCACCTCCATGACTGCTCTTCACCATCACTGATTAAGTATTATGACAGGCAGAATTCTAAAGCTGCCCCCTAAAGATTCCTGTCCTCTGGCTATTCAACCAAACACTAATCTAGGTACTATTGTGAAGGGATTCTGCAAATATAAGGTTACTAATCAACTGACCCTAGGATATGAAGATTATCCAGATGGTCCCAATCTAACCATATGAGACTAAAAGTGAAGAACTTTCTTCGGCTACAATCAGAAAGATGGCATACAAGAGAGAAGTCAGAGAGATTCTAGCATGAGAAGATTTGTCACGCCATTGCTGGCTTTGAAATGTTAAAGGCCCACATTCAAGGACTGGAGAGAAGCCTCTAGTTGCTGAGGGCTGGCCCAGCTAACAGTTGGCAAAGAAACAGAGACCTCAGCCCCACAGCCACAAGGAACCAGATTCTGTCAACAACCTGAATGAACCTGGGAGCAGATTCTTCCCAGAGCCCAGCTGGCAACACCTAGATTTCAGCCTCAGGAAACTCAGAGCAGAGAAACAAGTTGGGGCAATCCCAGCTTCTGACCCAGAGAATCATGAGATAGTCTCGTTTTAAGCCAATAAATTTGTGTTAATTTGCTATGGCAGCAACAGAAAATTAATGCAAGAACTTACCATATGCAAGTATTTGGACACAGGAACCCATTTAATTCTCACAACAACCCTGAGAAGCTATCACCCTCCATTTTACACATGCAGAAACTAAGGAATACAGAGTTTTAAATAACCTGCTTAAGAACACAGAACCGTGGATCTAGTAATGACTAAATGACTAAGGTGTTTTGCTGTATATTCAAGAAAACTAATTGGTCCATAATAGTTATAACATGAATTAAAAATTGCAGCTGGAATCTGACTAAATTTCACTCAACAGGGAAATAACTTCATTTTAAAGATCAGAAAACTTTAAATGGTTTAAAATGAAAAGGTTCTCTAAATCAGGGGGGTATTTTTTAATAATGTCCTTAAGTGATGTTAATATGTCATATAATGTCCTTAAGTCAACCCAACAGGCAAAACAATATTACTAAAAATAAATTCAAACCTATGTAACTATGCTCTTCTTCCTGCATATTCAAAAATCAAGAACAATGCTTTGTCAAAGGCTACGTTTTAACATAAATTCAGTTTTTTATTCTTATCCATGAAACCATTTTAAATATGGTATTGTAAGAAGAAAAAACTGAAAGTAATTTTTTAAAACCATGTGAGAATTTTTTCAAGAAAGAGAAAAATGAGGAACTATACAGTACCACACTATTTAGAGTAGATACATCCCTGCTCAAGAAAGCAGAAAATTCTAGATAAAGGCAATAATATAGAAAGACATCAGCGGCAAAATACAAGCCAAAAATGAAATCTAATATTCATTTTATGAGGAAGATAAACAGTCAGTCAATCACATTCTATGGCTCTAGAAGATCAATAAACGGCACTTCATACTCCTCAAAGAGTTACTGCTAAAGACAGTAAAAATTTAAAAAGAATTTCAGTTTCTGTTAGGAGAGAGTCAGTCAAAACTCAAGTGAGAAATCAACAATGGTTATATTCCAAAGCAGTAAGTGGCAAAAAGTACAAATGGGAGAAATAATATCTGGGGAGACGATCTTTAAATAATGACATATACACCTGGAGCTTCATTCATCAGTAGCACTTTCTTCTACTGCTGATGTTTTCTTGTATGACTTCACCATGAATTGTTGACTTTCAGAGTATAGTACAAAGTAAGATTGGGGAACACAGAAGGTCCTGCACTGAGGGAGAGCATGATATGGAATATGGAGTTTCTTCTCAAATAAACCAACCCTGGATTTCCAACCAGTAATGTCAATTTACGTTGTTAAATGAACACCTATTTGTGTTTTGTGTACAGATACTGTACTCATGTCATTTTTAGGTTCAGTAATAATAGATTTATTAAATAACCTGTTTAGAAAAAAAAAGAGAAATAATTTCTAGCCTAATAAATTTAAAAGCTTAAATCTAACCATAGATATTTTCAGTACTAATGACCTATCTTTAAAACCTCCATCTTTGTCATTATTAATTATGCATATGGATTTATAGCAATCATTTATTTGCAGGTGTTCCTAAAGTAAATTGCATATATCTATTTAGATTTTTTCAAAGGTTGATATCATACTAATTGTAACTTAGAAAATGAAGGTGCCAAGATCCCTTTTAACCTGTAAACTCTGCAAAACTGAATGGGCTAGAAAAAGAACTCACAGATAGTTTTGGTCATATTCTAGTTCTTAGGTTGGATGGTCATTTCAAGGATGTTCATTGTATTATTTTGTTTTATAGTTTATACATTATATTCTTTTATGTGTTCCAAGTGTTACAGTTTAAAATGAACACAAGCGATATAACTTATTGAAAATACGTTATAAACATAAAAATAAAATCATGACGACATCACTTCATTACTTCCCACACACATTAATTCTACCTAATTAAATTTCCCCCATATATTAAGATATATATTAATGTGCTAGATTTAATAGAAAAAAATCATTTATAGAAGAGCACAAAAGAGTTACTCAAGAGAAATTAGCGCCCACTTCAAAACTAAAATCTCTAAATATCGAAGCTAAATTAAGAATTCACTTGAAAACTAATATCTCTAATTTTAAATATCTATTAATATGCTAAACTAAGAACTTTAGTAAATAGATAGAAAATACAG
Organism: Theropithecus gelada; assembly: GCF_003255815.1. Classification (NCBI taxonomy): domain Eukaryota; kingdom Metazoa; phylum Chordata; class Mammalia; order Primates; family Cercopithecidae; genus Theropithecus; species Theropithecus gelada. Next base: position 61,250,685 of record NC_037683.1, on the reverse strand, counting down.
CCTATAGATCTGGTCTTGAAAAACTTTTTCTCTATCTATACACTTAATGCCATAAGACTCTCCAGCTACTAAAATGCTGCCAGCTAAATAGAAGTTTAGGGTTGTTTAGGATAGATTCATGACCTATCCAATTGATTGTCTTACCTTTAAATATCAGCCAAGAACGAATGTCATAAATCAGTTTATAGACTGAATTGTGCACCCGTTTCCATTTTTTTTCTACTACAGGTATTATTCTCATTTCCAATTTGTTTTTCTATTTGCCCAATGGATCACTCCTACCTCAATATTTTGCCCTAAAGAAAGCTCAGAGGATTAAGAATTAAACATTATAAACTTGTTCTTATTATTAGAAACTTTATCTTCAAGTGTCCTCCTACTCTTGTTATTAGAAAAACATTGTTTAAAAACATTCGCCACATAAACAATTCATATTTCTCCAAAAAGCATCCTACCTATCCCTATCGCAATTTATCAAAAAACAAGTTTTGAGCCTTTTCAACAGGTGTTTAAAATATGTTAAAGATAGAATCAGGTTAATCTGACCTGTCCAACTCCAGCTTAGCTTTTAACACCTTGAAATAACATCCTTATCTTTTAGCACTCAGGAAGGGTTAGTATTTCTTTATAAATAGTTCCTCAACTTCACAGACAAGTCTTTAAGGAAAGATTTCCTATAAGAATATAAATTTAAGTTCTGAAAAGCTATCTTAAAGCAAAAAGTTTGACCACAGAAAAGCATTACACAGAGATGCTCATTAGTATTATTTGTCATAAGAAGATATAAAGAATCCACTTAAATATCCAACAAGAAAAAATCATTACCTAAATGGAATTCCTCTTATAAATATTATGAAGCCATCAAAATTAATGTTCACCCCGTGAGAAATACCTTATGTTACAGAAACTATGAAAAATAGGATAATTACAATTCTAAAGAAACTGAAAAATATTATAAAGTATGTTAAGTTTTTTACATTACTGTCTTTCTGCAAATAGTACACAACACACATGCACAATTTTTAATATCTGTAACACCACAGTTATTTTCCTACTACTCATTCTTTAAAATATGCTGGTACCACAACCATTTTAACACCTAGTCCCCATGAAGCACATACCTCCTTCCTCACTTTTCTGGAACGCACATTTCCAACATACTCAACCATCTGAAACGCAGATGAGAAATTCCCAGATAGAAACTAATAATAGACTCGGTCTTCAGGAAGACGCATTCAATTCCAAAGTTTTAATTTATTATCCTGGATGACAAAGTCAAGCTGAAAACTATTAAACTATCTTTGTCAAAAATATATCTGACTATCCACAATCATTACAGCATATAAACACAATGTGGCTTCCATGATCCCTAGGAATTCTTTTATCAGTCTGTGTCAGGATCCTAAGGAATTTTCACAGTTGCTAAATGACTTCTGTGGTCCATCATATCACTCTACCAAGAGATATAGCAGCCATTTGGCTACAGCTTTTCCCATTCTTCAGGGGAGAAGAGGTTTATGCACAAATCCAGAAAGCTTTAAAGACACTCATTTGCTCTGTTTTGTTTTTAATCTTCAATTTCACTATAAAGGGTCAACTTAAAATTAATAAATAATGGTTTAAGAAATAAGCAAATAATTTCTTGAAGTATTTGAATTTCTCTCTGTGAACATTTTTTCCTAACCTCAAATTCATACTGCAATGATATTTCCCAAATATAATCTAATTGCCTGAAGTTTTATTTGAAAATATTCAAAACCTATCTATTTCAACAGCACATGATACCATTTTACCAATGTTTTCAGGCTGCCCACTTTAAAAGGTAAAACAAAGTGGTGATAGCTAAAAAGTCGTTTCAAATTAATTCCTCGTTTTCATCCTTGAAACAGACAAATTTCCCTACCACGGACATTTTCTCTATATTGGAATGTTGTTCAAACTTACTCAAGTTGGTCCTGAGTTTGTTATTTGAATACCCATGAGCAAGTCATTTAATTTCATGTATATTAAAACTGAAAAAACAACTATTTTACTAATTTTACAGATACCAGATGGATCTTTCCAAGGGAAAGGAGTAAGCCCATAGTTGTACTATACATATATGCAAGATGATTTTTTTCCTCCTAGGGTAATTTGCATCTGGATGAGAGGTTGGCTTTTAAATTGGCCCACTTTCATAAATTAAAAAATGTAATAAATTTACGGCTAGTTGAATAGGAAATTTCTGTACTTCATTCCTGCCAAACTGCAAGCAAGCTACTTAATTAATGGGAGTCTGCCATTGTCTTTTTGCCCTCAAGAGAAGAACTAGGCCTATATAAATCATTTTTCTCTCTATCACACTTACTGTAAAAGTTTAATAATATGGGCAACCATACCCAGAATTATACTCAGAAAACCTACTCCCTTGCTTCTCAGTGTGCTCTGCAAATCAGTGACATCAGTAACCCCTGGGAGCTTGTTGGAACTACAAAATCTCAGACTCCCCATGGCGACCACTGAATCACAATCTGCATTTAACAAGATGCCCAGGTTATCGGTCTGCACAGTAAAGTCTGAGAAGCCCTAGTCTAGAGGTTAAAGTAGAAGGTAGAATGATATACTATCTCCTGCTTGCACATTCTAAGTTGTAGAAAGCTGCAAAAAATCTACAGTCAGCAATGAATAAATCATTCCTAGAGATTACTGGTAAATCTTTAATTAAATGTGGCCTTTTCACATAGATTTAGAAAACGTGTGTGGCTGCTGCTCAGTGCCTATTAATGGCATTTTTATTACACAACCAGAACTAGATTTTTTAATAACATACTGAAAATAGGTATATCTGTTCACTATTCTCTATTAAGAAAGCATTCTTACTAAAGAATTGTCCTCTTTTTCAAACCTAAAATGGATCTTGTGGATGAAATATATTTTTAATTGCTCCAAGTTAAAAAAAAATGTTTTAAAGAACCTTAATGTAAGAATCCTAATTGACCAATCTGAGGAAGCATTTACTTCACAAATTAATTTAAATATGCTTGAGACAAACACATAACCCCTATCATAGGCCCTGGGCTCGTAGTCAATGTTATACCTGCAACAAAGGGTCCTCGTAATTTCAAGAAGGATTTTCATTAGAAAATACCAAATAACAGGCTCCTGGGAATTTATAACACAGTTTGAGTCACAAAAGTACAATTTACACAACTTTCCATAGGTGTGCCCAATATGCAACGTTACACTTGTACTGACCTGTGCTTAGTCTACAGATTTTTTAACAAGATGCTTTCTATAAGGATTTCAACTGTAACCTACCACAAAAGTGCTCTGGGAATAACTTTATCCCTCTACAATCATTGCCTTGTTCCAAACAGAGCCCTTAAGTAAATTAAATCTTTAGAAAAACACACTTTTTTGTTTGTAAAGAAAGAAACATTTCCTGAATGCTACAGAATGTTTCCTTGAGAAACTGTTTATGTTACTGTGTTGAAAAGGTGTTTATGTTGCTATAAACACCTTCCATGTGAGAGGGGATGCAGTCTCCCCATTGTTTATATTGTAATCAGCCCTGTTTCTGGAAAGATCTAGGCTTATAACTCATGCCTTGACTAAACTTCACTCCATTCTATACCAATTAGATCATTCAAAATTATATTCTATATTTGTTTAGTGTAATTGACACATCACATGAGTACAGGGGAGGTTAGGTTCATAACACGCACTATAAACACACACATACACATTTAAAAAAATAAGCACTACGATTACAAAGCTCATTAATTAGCAGGGTGTTGTGGTTTGTGCTGTGTTAGCCTGGTTAAGCTGAAACTACTTTTCCTAGGATCTTCCAGTATGGTTCTAGGTTAAAGTTGACACGGAACCAGAAAATAGAATTTGCACAGATTTGGAAGCCGAAAGTCGTCATGGTTACTATATTGACAGTCGCTATGCCAGTGGATTCAGGCTTATCTTTGCTCTTCCAAATCCCTGTCCAGCTTCCTAAGGTGGACCTATAGATGAACAGTGCTTTAGGCCCAACATATCTACACAGATGATAGGCACACTGAGGCACAGCTTCTCAGAGACAACCCCCCAAGGGCCTTTCTCATATGTGGCTCTCAGACTAAGTGGAGACACCACTGATCCTACAACTTCCCTCTTGGACTTTCACTTGTCAAAAGCTTCCACTATAAATGTTTAAGATTTAATTTCGATAATATATTCCTTATGCTAATACCTTATTAGAGTTTTTCTTCCATGATCAAACCACAACTGATTCTCAAAACGGTTTACTCGTTGGCTCTAGATTTCAATGGTTTCTTGTCATTAAAGACATGCTGTAGTATTCAATAGTAAATGACAAAGCAAACTTCACCTTCTGATGTTCAGCTGACAAACAGTAGAATATGGCCTGGGGTCTAAACCCCTCTGACCTCTCAAACCTACATTTTTTTCTGTAAACTTTTCAATGTTCTTTTTGCTCTATCTTTATTAACACACAATTGACATTAAAAATCACGTATTTAAAGTGATACAATTTGATATGTTTTGACATAAATATATACCCAGGAAACCATCACCATAGTCAAGATAAGGAACATCCATCAACCCCTAAAAGTTTTCCCCTGTCCTTCATGATCCTTTCCCCTCCCTGCCCTGTCTAGGCTCCCATTTTCAGGTAACCACTGATCCGCTTCCTGTTCTGATAATTATGCTGCATCTTATAGAATTTTGTATACATGGAAACATAATGTGTACGCTTTTTCAGGAGTTGGCATCTTTCACTAAATGTAATTATTTAAATTACTTTGAGAATCACCCATGGTGTTGTGTATCAATAGTTCATTCCTCTTTATTGCTGAGTAGTGTTTTATGATATGGAATTTCCACAATTTGTTTATCCATTCACCTGTTGGTTGACATCTGGGTGGTCTCCAGTTTGGGCCAATTACAAAAAAAAGTTCTTATGAACTTGTGTAAGTGTGTAAGTCTTTGTACGGATATAGACTTTCAGTTCTCTTGGGTAAATACCTACAAGCAGAATGACTGGGTAGGTATGTCCTTAATGTTTTAGGAAAACTTTTAAAAAACTGTTTCCAAAGTGATTATACCATTTTAAGTGTCCACCAGCTAGGTAAAAGAGTTCTTCTATGGGTACAGTGGCTCATGCTTGTAATCCCGACACTTTGGGAGAGTGAGGCAAGTGGATCACTTGAGGCCAGGAGTTCAAGATCAGCCTGGCTAACTGGGTGAAACCTCGTCTCTACTAAAAAATACAAAAATTAGTTGGGTGTGGTGTCATGTGCCTGTAGTCCCAGCAACTCAGGAGGCTGAAGCAGGAGAATCATTTGAACCCAGGAGGTGGAGGCAGAGGCTGCAGTAAGCAGAGATGGTGCCACTGTACTCCAGCCTAGGTGACAGAGCAAGACTCTGTCTCCAAAACAAAACAAAACAAAAGAGTTCTTCTAGTTGTTCTACCTTTACCAGTGTTTGGTGTGGTCAGTCTTTTTAAATTTTAGCCATTCTATTGAGAGTGTAATACTCTTCTATTGGTTTTAATTTGCATTTTCCTAATGACTTACGACGCTGAGTATCTTTTTTTGTGCTTCTTTGACATCTGTATATCTCCTTTGATGAAGTGTCTATTCAAATCTTTTGCCCATTTTATAACTGAACCATCTTATTATTCAGCTGTAGCTTATTCATATAATCTAGATCAAGTTTGTCCAACCCGCCTACCACAGGCCACATGCAGCCCAAGATGGCTTTGAATGCGGCCCAACACAAATTTGTAAACTTTCTTAAAACATTATGAGATGTGTTTTGTGTGTGATTTGTATTTGTTTTTAGCTTATCAGTTATCATTAGTGCATTTTATGTGTGGCCCAAGACAATTCTTCTTCCAATGTGGCCCAGAGAACAAAAGATTGGACACCCTTATCTAGATTCATACCCTTGTCAGACGTATGTTAACAAATATTTTCTTCCAGGTTGTGGCTTATCTTTTTTAACTTTTAAAGAGCAAATTGTTTTCATTGTTTCAATATAACTTTAAGTACTAGAGTATAGTGCCTTAGTATTAGTGTATTAGCTTCTGCCTCTATCTTCCCATGGGCTTCTTCCTACCTCTGTATCTTCATATACCCTCCTTATAAAGACACCAGTCACTGGACTTGGGCCAACAGTAATCCATGATAACCTCATCCTAAATTGATCACATCTACAAAAGACACTATTTACAAATAAGGTCACATTCAAAGGTACCTGGGGTTAGGATTCAACATATATTTGGGAGAACACAGCTCAACTCATAACAGGCACTTAGTCTTTAATATTTTTTTAAAACCCACTGCTAATGATACAGGGAGGCTATGCACATGTGAGGGCAGAGGGTACATACGATATTTCTACATCTTCCTCTCAATTTTGCTGTGAACTTCAAACTGCTCTGAAAACATTGTCTTTAAAAAAACACACTGAACAATAAATTATTTGACATAAGCTCTGACCTCCTTGAAACAGTCTATTTTTGCTGCAATAACTGTTCTCATAGAGATATCTTCAAAATAATTTGCAGAATTTACCCATGGTCTTATTTCCCCAAAATAGATGCATTTCTTGCAATACAATCAGTGCAGCTTAAGGGTCTACCCTGAGCTGTCACCTTATTAACAACTGTTAGGTAAAGGTACGTGACGAAAAAAACTTGTATGACTGTTTCTTTTAAGATCTCTATTGGTCCAAATAGGGGGTGAAAATGTAGCATCCTCCTGTAGTTCCAGCTACTCAGAAGGCTGAGGCGGGAGGATTATCTGAGCCTAGGACTTTGAATCCAGCCTGGACAACATGGCAAGAATCTGTTTCTTTAAAAAAAAAAAAAAAGTGGGGGAACAGGGTTAATGCAGTGACAACTCTAAATCTGCATTCAGAGATGCCTCTTATTCCATCCCTGTCTTCTTTCAATACCACCTAGAAGGAAATGGAAAAATGCTTCTCCAAAGAAACATGTTCCAATTATCTGTTGATACATAATAAACAGATACTTAAACCATCAAGCTTAGTTTAAAACAATAATAGCCATTTTACTTTCTCTGAGGGTCAGGAACTCAGAAAGGTTTGATTGTGTGGTTCTAGCTCAGAGTTTCTCATTTGGCTGCATTGAAATGGAGACTGGAGCAAGAGCGGTGGGGGGCTACCAGGGCAAAGGTCTGGCTGCTTAATACAGTTGGTCTTCTGAGGGTCCTTGGTCTCTCCTCACAACACAATGGCCTCTGAGCAGCTGGACTGCTTACATGAAGGCTGCAGGTTTCACAATTGAACACTGTGTTTCAACAAAGAAAGGAGCATCACCTTTTCTGATCTAGCTTCAGCAATCACATAGCATCATTTCTGCCCTACTCTATTGGCTGAAACAGGCACAAAGGCCAACCTAGCTTCAAAAAGAAAAGACAAAGACCCTACCTTTCAATGACAGAAGTGTCAAAATCAACTGTGAGAAGAGCATGTGGGTGAAAGATAACTTTACAGAAATCTTTGGAAAATTCAATTTGCCCCAGAATATATCCTAGTTCTCCCTGGGGCATCAAGAACTATTGACCATTCGGTTCAAATTAAATTATAAGGCAAAGCTATACACTGACATGCCCAGGGCTCAATATTTGCCCCATTCTTATTTCTCCCAATACTGTTTTCCATCTTGTCTACTACAGTTGAGTATACCCTATTGACTTAGGTCCTCCAGGTGTTCTGTGTCATAAAAAGCGAATTCAGAAAAATTACTTACCATAGGTCATAGAGAGAAACTAATAACAATCTCTTGATTCACAGCTGCATCATTTTCAACTCCCTCCACTTCAATATCTTCTTTAAGATCAAGGCCCAGAAACTTGGGTTACACTCTAGTCCTCCCAATAATTATTAAGATTTGTCTGTAATTCAGAGTTTCAAATCACTCTTTCATTAAAGTGAATTTCCCATTATAACACACACACACACACACACACACACACACAGCACTTTCCTTAGCTAAATATGAATGATTTTTGGATAATTTACCAATTATGGTTCATGGTATTCATTCACTAGTTAAAATGCCTAGGAATTATTATATTTCCCTTTCTACTTCCATAAATAATGATGTCACAGATCTTTATTCAAATATACCATTCCTATGACACCTCATTTACTTTAAGATTCTCTCATTCTCCATAAAATGTAATGGGAAAAAATTCCACACAATAAATATTGATGGAACACTGAATACATACCAGGCCTTCTGCTATGTGTGAGGTCACGAAGGCAAATAAGACAGTTTCCTTCCCCTCGCATAGTTAAGGCATCTAACTATGAAGGCAAATTTACCAACAACCATGATATTACTTACAATATCCAATGTAGCCCTCATTGAGACCTAGGAGACTTAGTTAAAACCACACCCAAGAGGCTGGGCATGGTGGCTCACACCTGCAATCCCAGCTTTTGAGAGGCCAAAGTAGGAGGATCACCTGAGGTCAGGAGTTCGAGACTAGCCTGACCAATATGGTGAAACCCTGTCTCTACTAAAAATACAAAAATTAGCTGGGGGTGGTGACACACACCTGTAATCCCAGCTACTGGGGAGGCTAAGGCAGGAGATTCACTTGAACCTGGGAGGCGGAGGTTGCAGTGAGCCAATATGGTGCCACTGCACTCCAGCCTAGGCAACAAGAGCGAAACTCCATCTCAAAAAAAAAAAAGAAAAGAAAGTGGGGGGCTACCTTTTAAGGAAAAGTAGGTAAATATTTGCCAATAAGAAGAAGAAGATTACTGCTTATAGACAAAGTTAAAATGTAAGCAAATCCCAGAGTATACAGAATGCCTGGCTTGACGGGGCACCACAAATGAACTTGATTTGAAGTGTGGTTCCAGGTGCCTACCTTGTTAGCCTCATGACCAGCCACAAAGAGCCATATTTGTGTCTGATCATGAGACTAATAAGGTAGGTAGATGCCAGCCTGTGAGGTTCCTTACATAGCACTGTAAGGAGCTGAATTCTATAGGTAATAGCCAACCACCAAATATTTTTAAGAGGTGAAAAAACTTGCAGAAAATATTTTTAAGAGGTGAAAAAACTTGCAGACAACATGATCTTATACAGTTGCTTGTCTGTATCCATGGGTTACACACCTGTGGATTCAAACAACCACAGATTGAAACATTAGGGAAAAAATTACATCTGTACTGAACATGTACAAACTTTTTTATTATCATTATTCCCTAAGCAATACAGTATACCAACTATTTATACAACATTTACAATGTATTAGCTATTATAAGTAATCTAGAGATAATTTACAGTATACAGGAGAATGTGCATAGGTTATATGCAAACACTGTGCCATTTTATACCAGAGATTTCAGAATCCATGGGTTTGGATATCCACAGGAGGTCCTGGAACCAATCCCCTGCAGATACTGAGCAATAACTGTACATAAACAACCCTAATGTCTCCATCAAAAAACTGTTAGAACTAATAAATGAATTCAGTGAAGCTGCAGGAAACAAAATCCACAGTTTTAAAAAAATCAGTAGCATCTCTATACATTAACAATGAGCTATCTGAAAGAGAAGTTAAGAAAACAATCCATTCACTATCGCAACCAAAAAGAACAGAATGCTTAGGAATAAATTTAAACCAGGAAGGTGAAAGACCTGTACACCAGAAACTATAAAAGATTGATGAAAAAAACTGTAGATGACACGAATAAGTGGAAAGATATACTGTGTTCACAAATGGAGAAATTAATAGTGTTAAAAGTACCCACTACCCAAAGTGATCTACAGATTCCCCAATCAAAATTCCAATGACATTTTTCTTTTTTTTTTTTTTTTTTTGAGACAGAGTCTCGCTCTGCCGCCCAGGCTGGAGTGCAGTGGCCGGATCTCAGCTCACTGCAAGCTCCGCCTCCCGGGTTCACGCCATTCTCCTGCCTCAGCCTCCCGAGTAGCTGGGACTACAGGCGCCGCCACCTCGCCCGGCTAGTTTTTTGTATTTTTAAAGTAGAGACGGGGTTTCACCGTGTCAGCCAGGATGGTCTCGATCTCCTGACCTCGTGATCCGCCCGTCTCGGCCTCCCAAAGTGCTGGGATTACAGGCTTGAGCCACCGCGCCCGGCCTCCAATGACATTTTTCACAGAAATAGAAAAAACAATCCTAAAATTTGTATGGAACCACAAAAGACCCCAAATAAGTAATCTCAAGCAAAAAGAACAAAGCTAGAAGCATCACACTACCTAACTTCAAAATATACTACAAAGCTATAGTAATCAATACAGCATGCTACTAGTATAAAAACAGACACATAGATCAATGGAACGGAATAGAGGGCCCAGAAATAAATCCACACATATACAGTCAATTGATTTTCAACAACGAGGCCAAGAATGCACAATGGGGAAAGCACAAGCCTCTTAGATAAATGGTGTTAGGAAAACTGGACACCCACACACATAAGCATGAAATTCGACCCTTACTTCGTACCAAATATAAAAATCAACTCAAAATGGAAAGATTCAAATGTAAGCCTTGAAACTGTAAAACTACTAGAAGAAAACATAGGGGAAATTATCCATGACATTATTCTAGGTGATGATTATTTGGATATGACCCCAAAAGCACAAGCAACCAAAAACAAAAACAAAAAAATAGACAACTGGGATTACATCAAACTAAAGAGCTCTGCATAGCAAAGAAAACAATCAACAGAATAAAAGACAACCTATAGCCTAGAAAAAGATATATGCAAACCATGCATCTGATAAAAGACTAATATCCAAAATATATGAGAAACTCAAACAACCCAATAGCAAGAAAACAACCTGATTTTAAAATGGGTAAAGGACTTGAACAGACATTTCTCAAAAGACAACATACAAATAGCCAACAAGTGTATGAAAAAATGCCCAACATTACTAATCATCAGAAACATGCAAATTAATACCACAATGAAATATCACCTCACACCTGCTAGAATGGCTATTATCAAAAAGATGAAGACAAATTTTTGCAAGGACATAGAGAGTAGAGAAAAAGGGTCCATTGTATACTATTGGCGGGAATGAAAACGAGTATAGCCATTATGGAAAATTTTAAGGTTCCTCAAAAATTAAATTATTGACCCAGCAATTCCAAAACTGTGTATATATCCAAAGGAAACAAAATCAGTATTTCGAAAAGGTATCTGTACTTCCATTTTCACTGCAGTACTTGTTACAATAGTCAAGATACGGAATCAACCTAAGTGTCCATGAAGAGAAGAATGGACAAAGAAAATGTGAAATATATATCCCCAATGGTGTGTGTGTGTGTGTGTGTGTTATTCAGCCTTTAAAAAGAAGGAAATCTTGTCATTTTCAACAACATGAATGAACCTGGAAGACATTATGTTAAGTGAAATAGGCCAGACACAGAAAGACAAATAATCACGTGATTTTATGTGTATGTGTAATCTTAAAAAACTGAACTCAATGAAGCAAAGAGTAGAATGGTGGTTGGCAGGGGCAGGTGGAGAGTCGGGGAGATGTTGCTCAAACAATATAAAATTTCACTTGGTAAGAGGAGTAAGTTCAAGAGATTTATTGTACAACATGGTGACTACAGTTCATAACGATGTATTTTATTTTGAAAACCATTAAGGAGATGTTAAGTCTTCTCACCACAAAACATGATAAGTATCTGAGATAATGCATATATTAGCTCAATTTAGCCATTTCACAATGTATACAGGTTTCCACATCGTGTTATATACTATAAATATGTATAATTTTTACTTGTCAATTTAAAAAATTAATTTTTTTAAGTAGAAAAACTTGAGGAGGCCCATGTTTTCAGAAAGGCTTTTGTCCACAATGAGAAAAATGGTTTGAGGGAAGGGAGCCCGAAAGTAGGAAAAATTACTAAGTTCAGGTGAAAAGAAAGAAGGGCTCACAATAAAGCAAAAGACACGAAGTGAACAAAACAGATGCGAGAACATCCAATTTAGTGACTGATGGCTTGAACCACAACTGGGGGTGGGTGTTGGAGGGGTGTTGGTGGGAATCAAAGCATACTGTCAAAATGAGAATCTGCAGAAGTTGGTGAGATGCATGTGTCAAAGTCAAATAGATCAAAAGCTAAGAGAGGAAATAAACCAAGATGACAGTGATTTTAAACTTACTTTCTGCAAGAAGCTTGGTTAATTATAAAACATCATCCATAAATGGCATACTCAGTGACAGAATATGACCTAAACACACAATCACAAACTTAAGTAGTATGACTTTTCATCGTGGTGATCACTTTATTTGCTATATTATAAACTTTTTTTTCCTCCAACAAAATTGGAATGTAGAAACCAGAGTGCCTGAGATGTCAGAGAACAAGAAACTTTAAAAACAAAGTCATAAAAAGGAATAACAGAATAAAAATGGAATCTGTACAAAGTACACATATATAACAGCAAAAATAACAAATGGGCAGGGGATAAGAATTTGAAGAGGTTAGCCTATAAGTTCTAAAATAAAAACTCTTCCATTTCAGTAATTCCTCATTCATCTTTACCTTGGTTTATGGCATTGTTTCCTATGCCTCACTTGAAGATGTCTAAAAGGACTATCATGACACACACTTCTCTCGTTACCCAAGAAGTGGGCTTGATTGCACCAACAGTTGGTAGGTTTTTCCTTTTCCTCTTTACCTGTATTGTGTCACCTCGTAAGGCTTATGTTACAGGTTAGCAGTAGGCCTGGCATGTAACATTAGAATATATCCAAGCATTAACTGTTCATACTAGTCACTAGCTTTAGATACCCACTAAGTGTGATCCCAGCTCAGCCATTTTTCAGCCGTTGTTACGTGAGCTAAAATGTCCTTCATGGTCCAACTTTACATTCCCAAAGACGGTATAGAAAACATGCATTTCTGTCTTGCTATCTCTGAAAAACAAGAGATGGTTGGTCACTGACAGTAGTCACTGTTCAAAAGTCACCAGCCCTGTTCTTTCTTTCTGTTTTTTTTTTTTTTTTTTTTTTTTTTGAGATGGAGTCTCGAGTGCAGTGGCACAATTTCGGCTCACTGCAACTTCTGCCTCCCGGGTTCAAGCGATTCTCCTGCCTCAGTCCCCCAAGTAGTTGGGATTACAGGTGCATACCACCATGCCCAGCTAGTTTGAGATGAGGTTTCTCCATGTTGGCCAGGATGGTCTTGAACTTCTGACCCCAGGCGATCCACCTGTCTCAGCCTCCCAAAGTGCTGGGATTACAGGCATGAGCCACCGTGCCCAGCCCCTGCTTTTTCAAGAGAACTGGCTGATTAGATTTCTGGGGCCACGGGTTAGACTGCTGGCTCTCCCTTGCCTCTGCAGCCTCTCCATCCTGAATACAATTACAGAGCCATAACTGTCAAGTAAATGCTTTTTTTTTAACCTTTTAAATATTAAACAACTATACAAAGCCAGTCTTCAGTGAAACATGCTGTTGGTATAAGGATACAGATTTCTGGCATTGACTCACTTCCAGTTATTATGCATTCCAAATCACATGCCAAAATTTTAATGAACTTTCAAATTTACATTTATGAAAACAGACCTTGGCACACATAAATGGGTTATTTTTCCATATCACTTTTCAAAAGGTGCCTCATAGCTAAAATGATTCTGAGCTGTCTTCTGTCATTCAAGATGAACTCTACAAAAGAACTTAGTGTTCTTACTTTTACACTAATTTATTCTACATTGATTTTAGTCAGCATATGGTAAGCATATGGGAAAGAGAAGTGTATCTGGAAGCTGTTAGAACTGCATGTAATCAAAATCTACCAGTAGAAACCTAATTTGATTAATTGAAAATTAAAGTAGTAATCACTTGCTATTTAAGTAGGGGGTGGGTATCACTTAAAAACGAATCTTTCTCAAACATGTAAAATTAATTCTCTTTGTTCCAAATCAACACTGACTATTCAACTGGCAGTATGAAGAGTGCAAGGCACCCCCTAAAACCTTTAACAAGTAAGGCCTGGCTTAATGCAAAAGTGAGTAGTAAATTTTCAAGACGGTATCTACATTTGAAAGAGAACTGTTTCTTGAAACATCAATTTAGCAGTTAATTGATCTTTAAAGGAAGGGAAAGGGGACTAGCTGAATCCAGATCAAGTTCCACCAATATCTACCTCTTAAGTTTTGATGCTTACGAACAATCTACAAATTCATATAATCTTTTAGTTGAGCATCTTTCAGCAATCTACTTCTTACTTATAAGGCACCAAAAGAAAATCAGTGTCCGAGGAAGAGCTAAGGAAATATTTCTAAAACCTAAAATTGCCTCCCCCACGTTGACCACGGCCTAGGCTCAAAACTTCCTTCATTTTTTTAAAATGAGAATGTTAACCCTACAAAAAGATATTCACAAAAAGGTCCTAGTTTACATAACATTTCTTAAAGCTTGTCTTTAAAAAAAGAGACCCTTAGAGGTTCCCTCCTTTCCTCCCAAACCTTTGGTCTAACAAACTAATCAAAATCAAAATTAATCTCATGTTCAAAGCCAGCAGATGATTTCTCAAGATTACCCAATTTCCTCCTGCCCATGCATGCAAGAATTTGCTTATTAACTTCCTCAAAGATAGAGCAGCAATATTAGAAGAAAATTAACCAATCACAAAATGTCATGTAGTCTATTCCCAAAATGGAAAATTCTCAAGCCCAGAAAAATAGATAAATCAATTGGCTCAACATTTTAATGTTAAAATCATAATAGAATAAAAGGAAAAGGAAAAGTACTCTTCACAATAAGAATCTATATCAATCCAAATAAAGTATGTCTAAAATCATGATTAGGCATCAAAACATAACATATTTGTTTAAAAAAGAATAAAAGCAGTTTACATGAGGGGAGAGGTAGCCATAATAAATCTAGAAATTAATTCAATAACAACATTAAGATATTCAAATGTATATTCCCTGTTGCTTAATCCAAAAGGAGAGGTTCTATTTCAATGCATCACAATAAAATAGTTTAGCGTCTGTCTGCTACTAACCAGAATCACAGATTTTGAAACTGCTCTAAATTTAAAATACTGCAACTTTCCCATTGTAATGTTCTTATTTATGGCCTCACAAAACTGCAGATAAATGAAAACCCACAGAACACTTGAAACAAGTAAGGATGACAACAGATCCATTCCCTTACCTCTCACCCCACATTCCGCCCTTCCCCTTTTATAAAGAAAAATGTCTTCAGTCCTATCAGTTTCCTTTCACAAACACTCTGCATCATGTATCCTCAGGAGGCCCATCCACTAAAAGGAGAATGAAAGTGTTTACAGATGGTAGAAAGAGATAGGAGAGGACACTACCGCAGTGCCAACACTATCATCCCAGGATCTAGAGACCTAAAGCAGAAGAAATTCTAGTCAACAAAACCCCAGTCATAACCATAGGGAGGAACTGAAAGTAAATCTTGGAGGTAAAGAATGAAGAAGACAAAAGATTAAAGATTCAGGCTACAAGAAAGGATTAGACAGATAAGTAAGCACAAACTACTGCTTTACAAAGTCAGACTCCATACAATTCAAGTAGACTAGCCTCATAAATTAAAGAAACTAAACAGAACAAAAAGTAATAAATTCAAAAAAAAAGTTTTAAACCCAAACAGCTAAAAAGATTTGACATATTCACTAACAGAAGTATAAAATAAGTATCTATAAACCCCATAGGTCCAGCAAAAACAAAATATGGCTAAGCATCCCCATTATAAAATACTGAAAGACATTTCTATTTTATGGCATCACTAATTCATATGGCAGTCACCTCTATATCCTCGAGGAACTCATAATCAAAAGAATATGGTATACGATTTCATTTTAAATAATTTCATTTTTAAAGTCTGGTGACTGTGTGTTTGGAAAGGGGTGGTGAAGACATAACAAGGAATTACAGGTCAATGTACACCAATGGGAATCAGAAGCACAAGGTCTCTATTCTTTTCATGCAAGAGAGGTATCTATTGTCCTAGGCTTCACATTTTGTATGAAGTATGTACAATGCCCACAACAGTTTATATTCCATGAAGATCTAACGAACACCACTTCTGCCTCGGTTCTTCAAACTCTCTCCATTCAGAGTCCAGACTGGGTACCCAGAACATCTGGTAGCACAAATCACTGATGTCTACCCAAGATGGCAATCTTTTTGTTTTATAGTGGATTTCTTTTTTTTTTTAAGTATGTTCACCATGGACAGTATACTCATTAAAATACGTGCTGAAAGGTATATTTATTCTGTTCAAAGTTCAGCTGAAATGTAGTGGGGGAAAAGCGTTTACTGTTTCTTTATAATTCTTTGCTTCTAGATAAAAATGGATCTCACTCTTTAGTTGTGCTTGTGGTGGCTTTAAGTCACTGAAACACCCAAGTGTTGAGTAAGAGGTGGCCCTTTTGAATTTGTTGAAGATGTATTTCTCTTCTACCTTGGTCTTTCTCCTAAGACAAGCATTAATATCTATAACACTTGAGGTTTTGGCTTTTATTTAAGCATAAATATTTGAAATACTGTATGATACCATGTTAAAAATAAGCCACTACTGCAAGACTGTATTAACAGCACAGTTCAAGTCATTGCTGTAATGTACATGGCACTGCATCTTTCACTACCAAACAAAACGTAACCTGAACTTTGTCTTACATATAGCCTTGAAAACAGATTATATTTCACTAATACCACAGATTTTAGTTTTATATCCTGCCAAATGATTAAGTAATTTTTATTGTAAAAGAACTGTCAATCAGAGCACAGTACAAATCTTTTTCTTTTTTTTTTTTAGTTCACATCTGGTATCCACCACTTACAAACTTAGGCAGGCCAGTTGGCTTCCTGGAAGCTCTGGTTCTTCATAAGGATGAGAATATCAACATTATCTTAGCTGAATTATGTGAATCAAATGTGAAAATGTTTTACAAACCCTAAAATTCTATTTTTAAAACCATGAAGGAAAGACTGACAGGCTGTATTAGATAAATATTTAATATTTCTGCATGGTAAAAGAGCAAGGCACCACCACTATCAAATGATAAACTAGAAGAAAATATTTGTAATACATCTGAAAAAGGATTAGTGTCTTTAAAGAATTCCAACCATTTGATAATTCCAAGAAGGGAAAAATGAGCAATGAATCGGAGAAATGTGAATAAATGTAAAATATGTGAAAAAGTACTCAATCTTACTGGTTGGCAGAGGTATGCAAATATAAGATCAATTTTGCCGCCAGGCGCGGTGGCTCACACCTGTAACCCCAGCACTTTGGGAGGCCAAGGCGGGCAGATCACGAGGTCAGGGGTTCAAGAGCAGCCTGGCCAACATGGTGAAACCTCATCTCTACTAAAAATACAAAAAATTAGCCAGGCGTGGTGTCGTGCACCTCTAATCGCAGCTACTCAGGAGGCTGAGGCAGGAGAATCGCTTGAACCCAGGAGGCAGAGGTTGCTGTGAGCCGAGATCACACGACTGCACTCCAGCCTGGGCGACAGATCAAGACTCCATCTTGGGGGGAAAAAAAGATCAATTTTGCAAAACATTGGTGATTGTTAATATTCAGAGTTGATAGTACTATAAGGAAATGCACATTTTCATATACTACTTGGGAGAGGGGTTTGAAAGTCTCTACAATCTTCCAGAAAGTATTTGGTAAAATGTTATTATTTAAATTTTTTAAATTATGCATCCTTTAGTCTAGGAATCCCATTTTCAGTGTTTATTCAACTGAACGAAAGCACCAGTATATAAAGATATATACTTGAGAATGCTTTGCCATTACTGCTTAGAAGAACAAAAACTGGAAATGTGGTTGCCATCAATACCAGAAAGGCTAAATAAATCACAGTTGGTTCTCTCTGGAGAATATTATGCAGCCATTAAAAATAATGAATTATATATCTGCATCTATTGACCTCAAAATAAGTCCGAGATAGGTTCAAATGAAAAATTAAAGTCAGAGAATAATCATGTGACTGGTATTATTTAATATTATAAAACTTAAAACAAATTAAAACATTTTTAAACATGTCTACTAGAGGTTAATACTAGAGTGACAGTGTATGTGTGTGTGCATGCTCATATGGAAGGATGCTTATTAATTTCTGGAGTGACTGAGTTATAAAACTTAAACATACTACTTTCATAATTTAAAAAGAAAAATCTTCAAGAAAAAAATAAGTGATTAAGACCAAATGAAACTGATCAGACCCAGTATTGGAAAGAACGTATGCAAATAATAAAAAGTTGCAATTGCAATACCTTTTTTTCAAACACAAAAAAATCAATCTACCAAGAAATTTTAAGTATAACACAATGAGTTATAAGCTGGAATATTTACAGTACACTACCTCACAATTCCTTCTCTCAAACTATTACCAGAAGTAAAAGCAACAGTGAATTATATTATAAGATGGTAGAAAAGGTGTTATGCTATGAAGCATCATTAAATGTATCACATACATTGGGAGGCTGAGGCAGGGGGACAGCTAGAGCCCAGGATTTCATGGCCTATGACAGTGCCTATGAATAGCCACTGTACTCCAGCCTCACAACATAGTACCTAAGAAAATATGTAACAGTTTTTTTTTAAATGCATCACATACAGATACACAGACATCACAGACACACATACACACACACACACACACACGCACACACACACCTCTGCCTCTCCTTCCTCTTCAGCAGGTAAAGTTTAAAAGAGGAACACCTGTAAGTGCTCACACTGAAGGCAGAGAAGGGCAAAAGTAGCCACAGCAGACATTAATAATCTATCACAGCACTCTTCTCTGTGGAGCAGGGAGCAGCCTCAGAATTGCATTACCAGTACAGAATTCTAAAACAGAAGAAGCCCATCCCTGAGTAGGAGAGGCAGAAAGCCTAGCTGACCTTGCTGGAGGAATATAAAGAAAAAAGCCCCCAAGTCTGAGCTGAAGATGAGATACAAGCCTCTTCTTGCACTTAACCTAGCACTTCAAGAGCAAGCTTTCAAAAGTATTCCTTTAATAAATACTAACCTAAAATACTCATTCTTGATCTGCCTCCACGAAAGGCTGCAATGGTGCTGTTTTAGGGACTGTGGAACAACAGATGTCTCCCTATCTGGCTCCTGATCTGAAATTCCATTAACAATCATATTTTCACTCCACAATGGATTTTTCTTAGACATTTAATACAGCAACAGCATGCCACCATGAATCAGCAATACCAGATACCCGCCCACTTTGATAGGTTGGTATGCTCTCCTAACCTTAAAACAGTGGTTCTCAAACTGTGACTCCAGAACTATTAGCACCACCTGGGAACCTTTGGAAGCGCAAATTCTCAGGCCCCACCCCAAGTTTAATGAATCAGAAACTTTGGGAGAAGAGTCCAGCTTGTTCCAATTCTGATAATGGCTAATGTTTCAGAACTACTGCCCCTAACTATCCATTATAAACAGCATCTATGAGTACAAGTGTTTTTATCCTATACACCCCCTAGGTTTAATAGTTAACAATGCTGTTTCAATAGCATGTCATGTTATGTCATTAAGCAAAGTTCATTTATTGTTTTTGGTTTTTTAATGCAGCTGATTTGATTTTCAAGAAACTTTGTTCCCAGAAGTCAGTAACTGAAGTTACTAAAATAGCTATGACCATCACCACAACTGCTTCTAACTATACTGCCACAAAGCACAGTACATGACCAAATGCATCCCCACACTATGCATGCAGTTTGCAGAGCCTGTCTTTTGGTTAGAACTCCTATTTATGGCATTGGCCATAAGCTGGAATCTTTAAGACACCATATTAAGAACTGTAAGTGAGGCTCTGTTATATTTCTCTCCAATTTGGTTTTGGGGTATCTCTCTGGAGAGTATCCATAAATTCTAGTCTTGCCCTGATAGGGCTCTAGGAAATGTAGTCATAGATATTTACAATGTACCTTTCATGAGATCCTTCTTCATCCTGGCAGATAGCCTAGTGCCTAAGTGTCTGACCTGTGACCAGGTGTCCCTCTCACAGGAAATCGGTTTATACTAGCAGGCACCCTTGTGGCTCTTGTCTGACCTGTGTCCAGTTTATTCCTCCCAAGATAGCCATTCTCTGGGAGAGCTCTAAGAGGAAAATTAGGTCTGGGTCTATCAGTCCAATGAGACACAGAGGAGGAAACACAACACAAACACGTGAAATACCAGAAGCAACGTATGACAAATTGGTGAGAGAAGAGGACTACCAATGCGGGCGAAAGACAAGATGGCAAGGAAATACACTCAACCAGCAGCTGGTGAGCCAGAGAGAGACGAGCTATGGGCCAAGGCCTTTATTGGGGTCCAGGGAACCAACCAAGCAGGTTTCCCATGGGGAGTTCTAGTTGTTGGGTTTAGAGCAAGCAGGCAAAAGTTCTGTGGAGTCACACTGTGAATGAGAATGGTTACTGTGGCATATCTGCAGCAGTCCATGTAGGGTCTGGGGGTCAGTCAAGCAGGCTGTATCTGTACATCCACGAGGGAGGTGGTTGTACATGGCAGATATCTGGCTCGACCACACTGAGGAATTGGAAGGAAGCAGGGAGTGGACAGTGTGCCAAGAATGACTGAGCCCTGCTTCTGTGTGAAAAAACTTAAATCTAGATTCAGAATAGATGCTGAAGCAACAAAAAATTATAAGAATTCCCTGTAATTCACATCTTGATGCCTGGGCACCAGTTTTTAAATGTCAGGTAAGTTTAAGTCTGAGGGGCGGATGCACTGACTGTAAGGAGAAAGTGGATTTGGTGGTCATATTTGGAGGCACAAGGCAAGAGATTCTGATGGAAAGTTGGAAGGGGTACCAGGAAAAGACACCAGCGGGTAGGTGGTCCTCTCCCCTAGGGAGTAAGGGGTTGACTGATATGAGGCAGGTGTCTCCTGAAGAAATCAACAGTCTCCATTAATTGTAGTAACTCTTTCCAGATTTTCCTTTCAGTATGGAAGTGTAGGGGTGTACCTTTGAGTGGAGAACGAGGAGAATACTAGGATCACGGGCTAAGGAGACAGTGAGTTCAGGAAGAAAACCAAAAAATGTCCTCTGTGTCCTGCTGAGTGGAGGTTTTAGTGTCCCAGGGGAAGTAATCACAGGGGCAAAGTCATCTCCAATGGAGAGGTCCTGTGTTGGGTGATATTATCTGGGATGTGAGACTGGGGTATGGCTTTTTAAGTGACTGCAGACTCGAGTTGATGCAGGCCTCTGGACTGTAAACCATTAAACACCCAAACCAGTAGCAATGAGACTAATATTCAACAAAATGATATGTAGCTGTACCATATAGGGGTTTTTATTTTTCTTATTTTATTTATTTTTTTGGTGGTGGAGATTTAGGCTCAAATAAGTCCCATATCAAATGAGAAACTGCCTGGCCCATAGGACAATCTATTTTTAATGGGTCCCAGGAAAGAATGTGCCCTTGATCTAGCTGCCAGCCTTTATGGGATGTAGCAAGATCACAAATGTATAAAGATATGACCTGGGCAAGATAGAAACTGCTAGGGCTTTATTTGTTGGGCTGGAATTTGAAAAGGAGTTGAGGAGAACATTATGCCTCTCAATTAAATCATTACCTAACACCTATCAGGGACATGAAAGTTCTACTGAAAGCATCTTCCAAGAAACCAGTATTGTCTTCTAGGAAGTGAAATGTGTTTCCTGGTTACCACCAATAATGTCTTCAAGACAGGAGATTCTCCGTGTTTCTTACCCTGAAGGAACATTTTTTGTTTGTTTGTTTGTTTGTGAGACGGAGTCTCGCACTATTGCCAAGGCTAGAGTGCACTGGCATGATCCCAGCTCACTGCAACCTCTGCCTCCTGGGTTCAAGCGATTCTCCTGCCTCAACCTCCCTAGTAGCTGGGATTACAGGTGCCCACCACCATGCCTGGCTAATTTTTTGTATTTCTAGTAGAGACGGGGTTTCACTATGTTGGCCAGGCTGATCTCGAACTCCTGACCTCGTGATCCTCCTGCCTCAGCCTCCCAAAGTGCTGGGCTTACAGGCATGAGCCTCCACGCCCAGCCTGAAGGAACAATTTTTAGGCAATGGTCCAATTGTTTATAATAAATGTAACAATGTCACTATTTGTTGGCCAGGGCATTCGGTGCTGAGGCGCCTGCCTGAAGTTTTGCTGAGTTTGTTTTGAAATTGTAAGTAATCTAGGACTGGCATACTTGCAGGACCTGGTGAATAGGGACTTTAGGGTTTAAAGTTCCTTTTCTTTCCCCCTTGGGCTTGAAGCCAACACCATTCTTAGTTCCTATATCTGACTGATAAGAGAAAATGGGGGAGGAGGAAGGGACCTGGTATCTCTAGGCAGTAGCCTTTTCTTGGGGTGGCCAGAGACTGTGAGATCATTAGTTCCTTTTTCTCCCCATACTCACCGTATTGTTTTTTTGGTTTTGTTTTTGTTTTTGTTTTTTGTTTTTTCCTTTTTGGCAAAATCTTTTAGAATGGCTAGGCAGCTAAATAATTATTTTTCTTTCTTTGGATGTTTATCTGACAACTCCTGGGGTCAGATAAACAATGGCAACCATGGTAAGTGGCCACCTCTACTATGGCTGCCATCAGCCGGAGTCATAACAGGCAGCGGCCTCTTTTGAGGATCTCCCCATTGACGTCATCTGGGTCAGGTTGTGGCCTCCCCCGAAGCTCAAGCACAGACCCCCTGATGTAAGACTCTGTGGCTGGGGAGTATGTCTGAAGAAAATTGAGTCAATATATATTCTGCACCAGAGCAACATCTATTTGCTTTTACACAAGAAAAAGACTCACAAGCAATGTTACTAGATATGTTATATTGTATGCCATGGGAGCACAACACATAAAGACAAAGAAATAAAAAACAGAAGCAAAGCCAGTTAAGTAAGATATATCTAGATGTCAGCCATAAACCCCAGCTCCAGCTCCGGGACTCTGTGACTATGAACACTATCACTGCCTGTCAGATACCTCCTGACTCCGCTAAGGACTTGCCAACCCCACCTTGACCCACATGAAGGAGGGGAAAGTATCCCCATCACATAAGCTTGGAAACAAATGTTTACACTAAACAGCTCTCTGGTCACAACTGCCCAAACCATATTGCAACTTTTTTTTTTTTATCACACTCCAATCTGATAGGCAGCCTCACAAAAATACGTAGAAAAGCACAACACTCTACATGTATACACACCGAAATACTTTAAGTTACAGTTAATCACAGAGCTAGAGCTTCTAAAGTCTTACTACTCTGGTTTCTTGGCTTTCCTTGTTATTCCTCATTTTCTGTATCTCAGGAATGCTATTGATGCTATTGTATTAAATAACTGTCATGCCAAAATGGCACAAAATACTATAAAAGTTTATTTGCAAGGTTGAGCAAAAACATCGATTTCTTTTTTATATCAAAGCTTATTAGAATGCTCTATCATCTATGGAGTATATGGAATGATTTCCAGATACTCTTGAACCAAAAAAAGAATCTGAGCCTCTCCTAACAAGTAGTTACAACAATGTAGAAAGATTACATGGGAATCTTAAACTGGTAACACATTTTACATCAACTCTGTTTCCAAACATATTTTCAGCAAGTTCAATTGGCAGGCTAAAAGGTAAAATCTGTCCTAGAAGGTATATTATTTTTACAATAGGATGAGATAATGTAAAATGTATTATAATAAATCCAACTCATGCATTTTAAACATCTACTCAATTTTCAGTAATATGCTAGAAATTTTCAGTAATATGCTAGAAATTGCTATGTAGTTTAAGGATAAATGTTTCACTTTATTAATTAGCTACACCCCAGTTTTTGTATTTTTTAAAATAGTCTAATTCCATTTTGTTCAATAAGCACTGATTTACCATCCAGGTGCTAGTATAGGTTCTTTCAGACTTCACAGAGCTCTTAGCCTAGTATTATATAATATTTACTGAGTATTATAATATCATTGGAATTTTGGAAAATTTCCTCAGAAACACAGAAAAGGAAAAGTTATATTGAGATTTTTTACAAAGTATTGGCCAACAGTTTCTACCTACTGTAGAGGGCTACAAAACCAACAACAAAAAAAGAACAACACAAATCTCATAGCTCTATCCACTGAGAGGGACCAGAAGGAGTGGCACCCCAGTAACAATGAACACAAATGGCACCCAGATTGAAGTTTCTAAATACAATCCCCCAATAAAAGGAACCAAGGTTCTTTAGGGTTAGCCTAATGACAGAGCAAGACTCCGTCTCAAAAAAGCAAAAAAAAAGAAAGAAAGAAAATTTGTTGAACCCAAGATAAGGGCAGTGAAAATACAAGGTGTGCATGGATCATCCTGTGGGGTCAGAAAATAAAGAAGCAGGGCCAGGAGCAGTGGCTCACGCCTATATATCCCAGCACTTGGGGAGGCTGAGGCAGACAGATCACTTAAGGTCAGGAGTTTGAGACCAGCCTGGCCAACACGGTGAAATCTCATCTCTACTAAAAATACCAAATGAGCTGGGCGTGCTGGTGCGTGCCTGTAATACCAGCTACTCGGGAAGCTGAGGCAGAAGAATTGCTTGAACCTGGGAGACAGAGGATGTAGTGAAGCCAAGATCCTGCCACTGCATTGCAGCCTGGGAGACAAGAGTGAAACTCTGTCTCAGGGGGAAAAAAAAAGCAAGAAAGAAAATAAAATAGAGAAGCAGATGGCAAAAGAGATGAAGACTTGTCAGAAGGCATAGAAGGCAACTCACAAGAAATTACACTGGCCAAAGTTGGGGTAATTTAAACAACAAAATGAACAATAATAGTATAACCAAAAGAATAAATATTCACAAAGCATACGGCTATGAATGAATGAATGAATGAATGAATGGGCACTGTGGCTTATGCCTATAATCCTAGCACTTTGGGAGGTGGAGGCAGAGGCAGGTGGATCACCTGAAGTCAGGAGTTCGCAACCAGCCTGGCCAGCATGGTGAAACCTCGTATCTACTAAAAATAAAAAATTAGCCAGGCGCGGTGGCACGCACTTGTAATCCCAGCTACTCAGGAGGCTGAGGCAGGAGAATCGCTTGAACCCAGGAGGAGGACTCCAACCCAGGCAACAGGGCAAAAATTTCGTCTCAAAACAAACAAACAAAAGGCAACTTTTCCTTACAGAAGAATTATAATTAATAAATGCAGAAGAAAATAAGAGAAACAGAAAAACACCATTAGAATACAACAGTGGTAACTGCTCCAGGCAAAATGCAAGGAAGGAAACAAAAATAAGTGGGCAAAATTTTAAGAACAAACAAGATATCACGCAATCTCTAAGTATCTCTCCCAAGACATTTAGTAATCATAAAGATAAAATAAAATTTCATAGTGAAGGATCCTAACAGATACCACCTTAAACAAGTGAACAAGGTTAACACCAGTAATACATACTGACATCATGTACCATGTACCCCTGAGGTGATGGAATGAATGAGAAAGGCTTATCAAATGTGTGGAGTCCTTCTCAATAATATAGCCAAAGCCTAGTCATGAGAAAACATCAGACAAACCCCAAATCAAGGGACATTCTACAAAATACCTGACCAAGAAATTTTTTAAAATATCAAGATCATGAAAGACAAAGACAGACTGAGCAACTCTCACAGATAAAGGAGACTAAAGAAACATGACAACTAACTGCAATGTGGGATCCTGATGTGGATCCTGATTTTGCTGACCCTGCAATACTCTTTAAATTAACTAATGCTTTCGTTAATTAACAATGAGTTAATTCTTCCTACCTGTAAAAGGTAGAAAAGGAATAGTGTTTTTTAATTATTAAATAGAAAAAAGTTGGAAATACTTATTAGCCAGAAGAAATTTATATTACTCTTTAAATTACAGACTTTTAAAATAAGTATTTTCTAAATACAGTGAGTGTGGTAGCCTAGATTAAATCCTGAAACATACACAAAAAAGATATTAGTAGAAAAACTAGACAAATCTGAATAAAGTCTGGAAATTAATTAATAATGGTGTGCCAACATTAGTTTATCAGTTTTTACAAAAGTCTTTACAAAATCCTTAAAAACTTTTAACAATAGAGGAAATCAAGTGAGGAGTATACAGGGATACTCTATACTATGAAACTTTTCTGTAAACCTAAATTTATTCCAAGATAAAAAGTTTTTTATTTATATGTCATCACTTTTAGGTACCTAACAATTGCCAGATGGAAGCATGTCATTATATTAGGCCATATTAAGAGCTATATATAGGCTTTTTGACTACATGATATATACATACAATGATGTACATAGTGAAACTCACAGAATATCACTGAATCTCACTTTTCAAAAGAATACATACATGTGGCCAACAATCATATGAAAAAAAGCTCAACATCACTGATCATTAGAGAAATACAAATCAAAACCACAGTGAGAAACCATCTCATGTTAGTCAGAATGGCTATTATTAAAAAGTCAAAAAATAACAGATGCTGGCAAGGTTGTGGAGAAAATGAAATGCTTATACACTGTTGGTGGGAGTGTAAATTAGTTCAACCATTGTAGAAGACAGTGTGGTGAGATTCCTCAAAGAATGAAAAACAGAATTACCATTTGACCCAGCAATTTCATTACTGGGTATATACCCAAAGGAATATAAATCATTCTATTATAAAGACACATGCATGTATATATTCACTGTAGCACTATTCACAATAGCAAATACATGGAATCAACCTAAATGCCCATCTATGGTAGACTGGATGAAGAAAATATGGTACATATATACCATGGAATACTATGTAACCATAAAAATGAATGAGATCATGTTCTTCGCAGGGACATGGGTGGTGCTGGAGGCCATTATCTTTAGGAAACTTAACACAGGAACAGAAAGTCAAATACTGCATGTTCTCACTTATAAGTGGGAGCTAAATGATGAGAACACATGGACACATAGAGGGAACAACACACACTGGGGCCTACCGGAGGGTAGAGAGTCAGAGGAGGGAGAGGATCAGAAAAAATAACTGATGGGTACTAGGCTTATATCTGGGTGACGAAATAATCTGTACAACAAACCTCTATGACACAAGTTTACCTACACAATAAATCTGCACATGGACCCCTGAACTTAAAACAAAAGTTAAATTAAAAAAAAAGAATATCCCTGAGTCTCAGTTGGAATAAATTGACAGTCACATAAACAGCTCGCAAATCCTATCAATGAAAAAGTACTTATTTCGAGTTACTTTGTACCAGCTAAGTTCCATCCTAAATGCTGTGAAAACCAATTTCCTTCATGTAACTTAAGTCCAGCAAAATAGGAAGGCAAATAAATAAAAAATAATGTGAATAATAATACAAGAAAATGAATATAGAGACTAATATGAATACCACCACAATAAAAACACACAAGAGTTAGGCACACAGCAAAAATGGGTGACTGGGAAACAGCACAGACTTCCCGAGAGAGAGAGAGAGAGAGATGGTTGAACGAGTCTTGACTTAGGAGGACAAGTTAGCCAATCCTAAGAAAAAGGGGATGTTCTGAGAAAGGGTGATAACATCTTAAAGGCACAGGGGCAGGAAAATCCAAAGAACATCTGGGAATAGCAGAGTGTTAGAAGAGAATGCTGGCCATGGCCACAGCTGCAGAAAAAGCCAGAGATGCAGCAACTGTCCTAAAGCTGAGGGGAGACTAAGAGTGGGAGAAGCAGGATATATGGAATAGTGGAAAATGCAGGACTTCTTCTAAGACAAAAGCATTGTAAACAGGCTGAGGATGTGAAAGAATTCACAGAACCTTTGAAATAATTTTTTTAAATTTAAATGAGTTGCATAGCTAAGCCGTAGACTTCTTTTGTTTTTGTTTTTTGTTTTTGTTTTGAGAGAGACAGTCTTGCTCTGTCACCCAAGCTGGAATGCAATGGCGCAATCTCGGCTCACTGCAACCTCCACCTCCTGAGTTCAAGCGATTCTCCTGCCTCAGCCTCCTTAGCAGCTGGGACTTCAGGTATGCACTACCGCATCCGGCTAATTTTTGTATTTTTAGTGGTGACGGGGTCTCGCCGTGTTGGCCAGTCTGGTTTCAAACTCCTGACTTCAGGTGATCTGCCCACCTTGGCCTCCCAAAGTGCTGGGATTACAGGCGTGAGCACCCACTTACAGGTGAGACTTGCACCCAGTCTAAGTTGTAAACTTTAAACCAAATCAATTGAGAATTTATTCCTCAAAAAAAAGTCTCCTGTTCACTGTCTCTTGCCGTGTGTGTGTGTGTGTGTGTGTGTGTAAGTAAATGGGAGACAATGGATGTTAAATGAGTTCAAAACCCTCGAGAAAACAGAAGAAGAAATCATTTAACTGTAACTCAAACTCAAGCCTCTATGGTGGCTTTTGATTCATTACCACAATACAGTAACTCTACCATAAAAGCAAAGTTTAAACTGACAAAGAATGTTGGATATAGATGCTCTAAGCAGGAAGAAATGGTAAGAAAATGTGTTCTCAAGTAACGCATGAAAAAGAAAATTCAGTGCTTTCTGTTCTTTAAGTAGGTATTGAATCCTGGATTTAATGAAGAAAAATCCCTTATTGTTCGTGATGCCATAAGCAATTACGACCAGCTAGAACTCATTAATTGCTGAAAAAATAGTCGTAATATTCTCATTCTATTTATCCAATGCAGCTTAGTATCCAAAGTTAACAGCAGTCTAAAAGAAGAGCTGTAAGGAAATAATGAAGGAGAAGAAAACAAGAAATGTAATAGGAACTAAAGGGAGACAGCACGTGATATTAAAAGGGAAAATTATAATTAAGTTTTGACTGTCACAGTTTTTTTTTAACACTCTGAAATATGCGGTGGAAAGTTTCCTCATTAAACTGAATGTAAAAATGTAGAAACACATTTATTTCTAGAGCCCAGAAACAAGTTTTGATACAAAAAAAAAAAATTTAAGATTCCCACTACCAGTACTAAACTGTCCATGTTTTTAAAGTACTACTGTAGTACAGAAACAAGTTCCATGGAGAAGACTCTTAGGTAATTTCCATTCCAAATAAGACAGCCAAAGTCATCTCTTCCAGTTTTGAAAGTGACCCCCAAAAAAAAGAATTTTAAAAATTAAAATAATTCTGTGTTGTATTTAAATGATAAATTGGATATTAAAGCTTAAACATTATCTGGAAGAAAGCAATAACACATTTTAAAATTAGCTTTTCCTCTTCAAAATAATGATATAACCATTCTGGACCACAACAGTAATTATATCGTCTCTTAGATATAATCTCTTAGAACATGTAATTATTGTCTGTTAATTTTTTACTACTCTTTTGAGATCATATGTGATATTTATTCCCTCTTGTTTCAAATAGCTAAGGAAGATCTTACTGCCCCGTATGGGCTTGGAGGGGAGGGTGGATACAGAAATCTGTAGTGTAGTGTAAGAAGAAAGAGTAGAGAAGAAAACAAATAGAATAAAAGTAGGTGTTTTTTCCTAAATTGCAAGGGATGCTGTCAAGATAATCAAAAGAAAAGCCACAGACTAGGAGGAAATAAATGACATATTTGATAAAGAATATACAATATACAAAGGGCCCAGTGCAGTAGCTCCCACCTCTAATCTCAGCAAGTGGTAGTGCATGCCTGTAGGCCCAGCTACTCTGGAGGCTGAGATAGGAGAATCATCTGAGCCAAAGGAAGTCAAGGCTTCAGTGAGCCATGATTGTGCCACTGCACTCCAGCCTGGGCAACAGAGTGAGACCCTGTCTTAAAAAATAAATAAATAAATAAAAGTAACAACAAAATACACAACAAATTCTTAAAACTCAAAAATAAAAAAACAACCCAATTCAAAAATGGGCCAAAGACCTTAACAAATCACCAAAGAAGGTATACAAATGGCAAATAAGCATATGAAAAGATGCTCTACATCATCTGTCATCAAGGAAATGCAAATTAAAACAATGAGATATTTCTACACACCTATTACAGTAGCCAAATTCCAGAACACTGGTAACACTAAATGCTGGTGAGGATATGGAGCAACAGGAACTCTCATTCATTGCTGGTAGAAATGCAAAATGGTATACACTTTGGAAGACATTTGGCAGTTTCTTATAAAACTAAACATACTCTCACCATATAATCCAGCAATGGAACTTCTTGGTATTTACTCCAAAGGAGTTGAAAATTTAAGTCCATACAAAAACCTACACATGGATGTTTATATCAGCTTTATTAATAGTTGCCAAAACTTGAAAGCAACCAAGATGTCCTTCAGTAGGTGAAGAAATAAACTGTGGTACATCCACCACACAATGGAATATTATTCACCACTAAAAGGAAATGAGCTCTCAAGCCATGAGGAAACTTAAATGCATTTTACTAAATGAAAGAAGCCCAGTCTGAAAATACTACATCTGTATGATTCCAACTATATGACATTTAAGATAGGGCAAAATTACAGAGATAGTAAAAAGATCAATGGGCTGGATGAGGTGGCTCATGCCTGTAATCTCAGCACTTTGGGAGGCTGAGGAGGGCAACCGCTTGAGTTCAGGAGTTCAAGACCAGCCTGGGCAACATGGCGAAACGCCATCTCTACAAAAAAAAATACAAAAATTTGCCAGGCATGGTGGAGTGTGCCTATAGTCCCAGTTACTCAGGAGGCTGAAATGGGAGGTTCACTTGAGTTCAGGAGGTGGAGGTTACAGTGGCCAAGATCATGCCACTGCTCTCCAGCCTAGGCAACAGAGCCAGAACCCACCTCAAAACAAACAAACAAACAAAAAATAAAATAAAATAAAAAATAAAAATAAAAGAACACATACACACAGAGAGATCAATGGTTGTCAGGGGTCAAGGGAAGCAGCAGGGAGAAGGAATGAATAGTTAGAGCACAGTGGATTTTTTGGACTGTGAAACCACTCCACGTGATTCTATAATGGTGGACAGATGTCATTATACACTTATCCTAACCCATAAAGTATACAACAGCAAAATTATACCACTCTGGTAGGGGATGTTGATAATGGATGAAGCTGTGCATGTGTGGGGTTGGGGGTTACATAGGAAATCTCTGTACTTTCTGCTTGGCTTTGCTGTAAACCTAAAATTCCTCTAAAAATTTTAAAAATAAGTGTTTTGATTCTTAAAATACCGTTTGTATCAAGATACAAAATTAATATCCTCATCTTGGTTCTGGTATAACAATCTCTGCAAAAACTTCTATAAAACTACTGCATAGTACAACAGAATAATGAAATGTTTCTGTCAGATGAAATGTACTATAATAAATATTATCTTCCACACTTTTTAAAGCAGAGAAAAGGAATAACTGTGACTAACGAAAAAGAACCTTTTTTTTAAATGACGGGCTCTCAGGCTCTCATTTTGTTACCAGGTGGACTCAAACTCCTGGGCTCTAGCAATTCTCCCAGAAGTAACATTTTTTAAATAAAAATTACTGTGGCACAGGGTGGCTGTCATGAAGGACCCACCAACAGTTTTACCAAAGATCTCAAATGTGATTATCATTCATACTTGTTCCCCATTCCATTCAAGCCAGCCCAGCAAATCTCTGAATGAGGTTCCTGCTGGGCACTGCCTGCCTGAAGGTTCCCCAACTCCACACCCCCTCCACCTTTGCTTGTTTTCATAAATGTATTCCCAAAGGAGACAAGAAGTCAAAACTTGTTCTTCCAAAAGGAAAAAAATAAATGCTAAATCCTCGTGAGAAGCTTCAATCAGAAGGGAGCAGGAACCCTGTCAGGCTACAGAGGGGGCTACAACATCCTCAACATTCAGGAAGGCACCTAGTAGCTTGGACCAGTGAGGCGAGAGGAAAAGGGAGGGAAAAGGAGGGAAGGGAAAGAGAGGGATGAGAAGTATAAGGAAGGAGACAGGGGAGAGGATACGAACAAGAAAGTAGAATTACGAAGAAAGACAAAAAAAAAAAAAAAGAGGCAGTGAAAAAAGTACCTAGTTCCTCAACATTTATAGGCTCTACAAACAGAAAAATAAATGCAAGGCTGGGTACGGTGGCTCAATGCCTATAATCCCAGCACTTTGGGAGGCCGAGGCAAGCGGATCACCTGAGGTCAGGAGTTTGAGACCAGCCTGGCCAACATTGTAAAATCCTGTCTCTACTAAAAATACAAAAATTAGCCGGGCATGGTGGTGCACACATGTAATCCCAGCTACCTCAGTAGGCTGAGGCATGAGAAGAATCGCTTGAACTTGGAAGGCGGAGGTTGTAGTGCGCTGAGATCCTGCCACTCCACTCCAGCCTGGGCAACAGAGTGAGACTCTGACTTAAAAAAAAAAAAAAAAAAAAAAAAAAACTTAAGACTTTTTTACAGTACTGAGGTTTTAAATGAAATCTAAAGCTCTTGTTTGCATTCCTCCTATCAAATGTAACAGTATCCCCACTACACATGCTTCTTATTTCATTCATCTGTAAACCATTCCTGTCAACTCTCAAATGTAGGTCTAGTCAGTCCCAAGGTCACTGAGCACACATGCTTCTCCATTTAATAGGTTTAGGATACAACCTTGTTGCTGTAAGATTTTTTCAGCCCTTTTAATGTGTCAGCCCAGGCTTTTAATACCTTTCATCAAACTATTACTTACAACTGGTCTCACAAGACCGATTGTAGTCTAGCTTGAAGCCTTGCCCTCTAAATTTACATGTTGTGGCATTCTTTAAAAATCTATTGAAAATTATGGCAAGAACATTTGTACTGAGACCAAAAAAGCAATACCTTTTATAATTTCGGCTACCACTAAGAAAGGCTTGGAGTTTGACAAGGTAGAAAGGGTGGTGGGAGGCATTGCTTTGGAGAAGATATGTATGTTCAAGATCAGAAAATACTGTAACATTTCATGGAAAAAAATTCCACAAAATACTAGGAGTATAAAAATCAAGTAAAACCAAAAGATGTGTTCATTAGGCACCCATGAGGTGCCAAACACTCTGCTAGCTGACAATGATGAACTTTTTAAAAAAGTTTATCAAAGACTAGTGTACATACATACAGAAAAGTGCAATAATAATAGGTATACAGTTTGATGGATTTAAACTAAGTCAACAAACCCAATAAACTACCTCCCAGTTCAAGAAATGGAACAATATCAGTTTCCCAGAAGCCTCCCCCAGTACCCACTAACATTACTACGCCCCACAAACCAGACCTACCAAAAGGTAGTACCATCCTGGTTCTGATCTTTTTATTAACAGAAGCATAGAATACACATGCTTACGTGTATGGCTTCTTAAAAGTCATTCACATTACTGAGTATAACAGTAGTTAGTTCATATTCACTAATGTAGATCATTCTGTTGTAGGAACATTCTACAATGATTGACAATTTTAAGCTATTATAAATAGTACTGCTAGAAATATTCTTGTACATGTCTTGTACATGTACCCACACACACATATGCACATTCCTAGGAGTAGAATAGCTAGATCCTTGGGTATGTTTAACTTTACTGGCAGTTTCCCTAAGTGCTCGTATCAATTTACATTCCCACCAGCAGAGTGAGAATTTCTGTTGTTCTACATTCCTGCTAACACTTCATTGTCTTTAGCCATTCTGGTAGTTGTGTAGTGAAATCACCTTGTGGTTTAATTTGCATTTCCCTAATGACTAATGAGGCTAGGCACCTTTCACATATTTATTGTACATATTAGACACTTACGAAGTATCTGTTGAAGTCTTTCATTCACTTTTTCTATTGGATTGGTTGTCTTTTCTGCATTGATTTGGCAAAATCCTTTATATATTCTGGATACAAGTACTTGGTCCAAAGCTTTTAATCTATTTAGTATGAACATGATACACACAGGGGAAAGACAAAGAACAATGTAAGATCAAAAGGTAAGGTTATGTCACCAGCCTACAAGCATTCTAGGAACACAGAACAAGGAATAATCAGTTTAAGGTTATTGTAGGCAGAGAAGGATATATAAAGAAGGGAAATCTGGAGGTGGACCATCAAGAAATTTAATATATTTATACAGGTAGAACAATATGCAAAAGCATAAAGAGCCATGAGCAGCAAAATTCAAGTCAGAATGAACCTATTCCTGGGTTAACATAATTGTCTTTCCTAAGGTTCAAATCTTCCCTTAAGGTTCAAATCTTTACTGGGCACAAAATAGGTTGGATAAAAATAAGGGCAGATAACAACAGTCTATGGAGTTTTGAACAGATCTTACTTAACACTTTAAATACATTATCTCATTTAATCACCACAACCCTGTAATATAGGTATTACCCTCATTTACCAAAGAAACGTCACCTAATGTCACAGCTAATTAGCAGTGGAATTAGCCTAAGCACTGAGGTCTGCCACTTCTAAAGTCCAGGATTTTTCCACTGAACAGTCTGTATCTCAACAAGCAAAATTGTAGTTTCTACTATGGTAGCTCCTGGGAACTGAAGACAAAAACAATAATTAAACTGGAACATTAAAAGCTTTAGAATTTCATATAGGTACTGCTTGGCCTTCTTATATAATGCATTTCAAAAACGTGCTCAAATTGAATATCCAAGAGTCAAATTGGAAAAGTCAAACGACAGGCTTGCTGAAGGGCCACAATTCTAAAATACCTTTATTTCAGAATGACGCCATTAATTCTGTAACATCTTAAGGTGAACACATTAAATGAGCACATTTATTATACGATATCCTAATTTCAGAAATGAGGAAAGTGTTACACCTTAGAACCAAGAAAGCACAGTAAATGTTATGAGAGATTATCTATTCCCAGTGCAATAGAAGTTTATTAAAATCCCTAATTATCTGTCATGTTTTTAGAAACAATCTTCAACAAAATAGTTCCAGCATTTGGTACATGTTCATTAACTGTGTTATTCTGCCTCATCATTAAATACAGCTTAAATCTAATGAGCATCTAATTGAGGTTAAAGACCCATCCTAATGATTTCCATCTTTATCTCAATCACATTAAGATTATAGCTATACCACTGGGTGTGTGTATAAATATATCCATGTGTGTGTTCACACAAATACATAAAGCCTTTCTCTGATTTCAACTTATTTTTATAAAATGGGATAATGCATTTAATCTAATACACAAATATACACTGCTGTGTAGACAGGGATACCATGCCACCAAAACCCAAATGTTAACAGCAAAGTGGCTATATTAGTTTCCTGTGGCTACTGTAACAAACTACCACAAACTTTGTGCTTTGAAATAACAGAAATGTATTTCTCCACAGTTCTGGAGGCCAGTAGCTCACAATCAGTTTCACTGCACTGAAATCAAGGTGTCATCAGAGCTGCGCTCCCCGCAAAGGCTTTAGGGGAGAATCTGCTCTTTGCCTTTTCCTAGACAGACATTCCTTGACTTGTGGCCCCATCACTCCATGTGTGTCTCCATCTTCACAGTGCCTTCGCCTCTGTGTGTCTGTCAAATCTCACTTTCCTTTCACTAGGATACTTAAGATGACATTTAGGGAAAACCCAGATAATCCAGGATGATCGCCTCACCTCAGGATCCTTAATTTACCACATATGCAAGGATCCTTTTTCCAAATAAGGTAAAATTTACAGGTTCCAGGTATTAGGACATGGACATTTTGGGGAGCCACCATTTGGTCTACGACAGCAGCCTACTGTAAAACTGTTGAATATTCTCATCAGTTAATATACAAGGCCCCAACTGTAGACAAGGTAGGGAATTTTAATGTGTACTGTATGAAAGTTCAGAGTGCACTGAAGGTCAAAATCAAGAAAAATCAAAGACTGCCAGTGTCATATTACAGATGTCTATTAGTAGTGAGAGCCTGGCTCAGGATTATCAACTCTGGCTGAACATTAAAATCATCTTGGGACATTTTAAAACTATTGCATCTAGGGCCACACCTGAGACCACTCCTTACAATCTGGGTATGCAGCCTTGGAGCTTTCTGATTGACTCAGGTGATCCCAATGTGCAACCAGGTTTAAAAAACCACCAGCCCAACAGAATAACAAAATAGGATGAAGACCTTAATTATACAGTGAACTGTTTTTGGTTTGTTTTTGTTACTTTTTAACCAATTTAATGCAACCACATTTTCTCCTTAGGGAGAAAATATCCCTTTAAAAATCATGTTCATAACTTAATTTGAAAATATGTTCAGATCAAAAGTTCTAAAAACTGATCCATGACACTTTTAGCCAAATCAGAATATGTTAGCAGAATGGCAAACCCAAAGCCAAATACAGTACAAAATAAATGTCTAGTTCATAACAAAGAACCTCTAGTTAGTTCATTTAATTGACCTTTCTCTAAAAGTATCAAATGCTTGTTTGGAATAAGCCGCTAATGAAAATAATCATGTTGAGATCATTTTAGAATTATACTTGCTGTTTCACGATTTTATTTTTATATCAAGGACCACTACTAAGGCATGAGAAATGACAAACAAAATTCAGAGTCTGGAAAAGATGATTAATTCAATCCTTTTTTTTTTTTTTTTTTGGTAGAGATGGGGTTCTAGCTGTGTTGCCCAGGCTGATCTCTAACTCCTGGCCTTTAACAATCCCCCTGCTTTGGCCTCCCAAAGCATTGAGCTGACAGGCATGAGCCATGGCATCCCACTGTAATCCAATTCTTTATCAACCAGGCCAATTACACAAACTGAGGGTTTTATTTTCATGTCTCTGATTCCTCTGCATTCTTTCTGGGGCTGCGCTTTTATCTACTTACCTAAGGTTGTTTACCACCTCCACTACTGAGAAAGAGAAGGGAAACTCAAAAGTCAGTCGATTCTATTTTGAAATGCGTATTTTTTGAAATGCCTCCTATTTCAAAGGAAAGCCTATACATGTCAACAGGTGGGCATAAATGTTAATGCTTGTTAATTTTGCTTAGAAATGCCATGTTTTACTTTGATTAGTATGATGAATAACTGCAAAGGTGGCAAAAACAATATCTCAATAAACTGATTTCACTAATGAAGATCAGACCAGGAAGTCATACAAAGGTTGGATTTTCATTGTTACCCTTATTTCTCACTACATGTATAAAAAATTACCAAAACTAGAACACACACATATTTCAATATTGAAACTGTTAAGAGTTACTAAACCTTTGATTTAACATATGTATTTTATTCGTATACAAAGAAAGGCAAAATGTACGGCCAGTGGAAAAACTACTTCAAAGCCAAGTCACCTAACAGAATGTTCAGAGCTTAAATCTGCCAAGATAAAGGGGTTGTCAGTTTCTAGATGACATAGGGAGGAATTTATTCAGCAACTTCCCTTCAAGATATGCAAAATGTTTTCAGAAATCCATACCTATATTATGTCTTGTTCTCTGGTAAATACATTCATAAAAACAGTTACTGAATATAAACAGGTGTTCAGTAAACCATGATCCTAAAAGTCCTGCATAAATTGCTTGTACATTTTGGGTTTTGTTGGTCTTGCTCTGTAGTCCATCCTCTACATCCTAGGTTTCAATCGATTCTCCTGCCTCAGCCTCCCAAGTAGCTGGGAATACAAGCATGCACCACCACACCTGAATAATTTTTTGTGCTTTTAGTAGAGATGGGGTTTCACTATGTTGGCCAGCTTGGTCTCAAACTACTGGTCTCAAGTGATGGACCCACCTTGGCCTCCCAAAATGCTGGGATTACAGGCTTGGGCCATCGTGCCTGGCGCTGCTTGTACATTTTGAACAAAGTATGTATTACATATTTTATTTACATCTTTTTAACCTAATTTATCTACTTATATTTTTAAGATACTTGTAGTTTTTTTCTCAAAAATGAAAAACCCAAGAATAATCCAGTTTTGCTTTTAGCTTTTTTTTTAGATACATTACTCTTTTTTCCCCTCTCTATCCATTATTCAGTTGCTTTTTCAAATACATTTTCCTTCAACTTTTTTTTTTTTTTTTTGAAACACAGTCTTACTCTTGTCACCCAGGCTGGAGTGCAATGGCACAATCTCAGCTCACTGCAACCTCTACCTTCCAGGTTCAAGCAATTCTCCTGCCTCAGCCTCCTGAGTAGCTGTGATTACAGGCATACGCCACCACGCCCAACTTATGGTTGTGCTTTTAGTAGAGACAGGGTTTCACCATGTTGACCAGGCTGGTCTCGAACTCCTTACCTCAGGCCACCCACCATGGGCTCCCACAGTGCTGGGATTACAGGTGTGAGCCACTGTACCTGGCCTCCTTTCAACTTTATATTCATCAATTTTTATCTTTTCTAAAAGCACCACTTGTCTTTGTTTTAATTCTCTGTCAAGCAATTAATTGAGATTTCATCCTGTTGGCAACCACTCTAGTTCTGCAGCCTCCTCAATAAGAAGCAAGGTCCACTTCTCATTTGTCTTCCCTTCAACTGCTTCTATTTCTACACTTTCACTAGCAACATTAATTTCAACCAATTTCTAAGACAAGAAGTATGCCACTAAATGTATAACTAAACTTAAAAACAGATTAACGAATTGTTGATTCCCTGCCATTTTCAAAGTATCAAATATACAAGACAGTAATTTTTTTTTTTTTTTAAGATAGGCAAATTTTGTTTCAAAAGAGAGCTCAATATACCAAAAGCTATGTTATGGTGGAAAGAGGACCAAGGTCAGGACTAGAAGTTTCCACTCTTTTTTTTTTTTTTTTTTTAAATTATACTTTTAAGTTCTAGGGTACATGTGCACAATGTGCTGGTTTGTTACATATGTATACATGTGCCATGTTGGTGTGCTGTACCCATTAACTAGTCATTTACATTAGGTATATCTCCTAATGCTATCTCTCCCCCGTCCCTCCACCCCACAACAGGCCCCAGTGTGTGATGTTCCCCTTCCTGTGTCGAAGTGTTCTCATTGTTCAGTTCCCACCTATGAGTGAGAACATGCAGTGTTTGGTTTTCTGTTCTTGTGATAGTTTGCTCAGAATGATGGTTTCCAGCTGCATCCATGTCCCTACAAAGGACACAAACTCATCCTTTTTTATGGCTGCATAGTATTCCATGGTGTATATGTGCCACATTTTCTTAATCCAGTCTGTCATTGATGGACATTGGGTTGATTCCAAGTCTTTGCTATTGTGAATAGTGCCGCAATAAACATACGTGTGCATGTGTCTTTATAGCAGCATGATTTATAATCCTTTGGGTATACACCCAGTGATGGGATGGCTGGGTCAAATGTATTTCTAGTTCTAGATCCTTGAGGAATCGCCACACTGTCTTCCACAAAGGTTGAACTAGTTAACAGTCCCACCAACAGTGTAAAAGTGTTCCTATTTCTCCACATCCTCTCCAGCACCTGTTGTTTCCTGACTTTTTAATGATTGCCATTCTAACTGGTGTGAGATGGTATCTCATTGTGGTTTTGATTTGCACTTCTCTGATGGCTAGAGATGACGAGCATTTTTTCATGTGTCTGCTGGCTGTATGAATGTCTTCTTTTGAGAAATGTCTGTTCCTATCCTTTGCCCACTTTTTGATGGGGTTTTTTTTTCTTGTAAATTTGTTTGAGTTCTTTGTAGGTTCTGGATATTGGCCCTTTGTCAGATGAGTAGATTGCAAAAATGTTCTCCCATTCTGTAGGTTGCCTGTTCACTCTGATGGTAGTTTCTTTTGCTATGCAGAAGCTCTTTAGTTTAATGAGATCCCATTTGTCAATTTTGGCCTTTATGGCCATTGCTTTTGGTGTTTTAGACATGAAGTCCTTGCCCATGCCTATGTCCTGAATGGTATTGCCTAGGTTTTCTTCTAGGGTTTTTATGGTTTTAGGTCTAACATTTAAGTCTCTAATCCATCTTGAATTAATTTTTGTATAAGGAATAAGGAAAGGATCCAGTTTCAGCTTTCTACTTATGGCTAGCCTGTTTTCCCAGCACCATTTATTAAATAGGGAATCCTTTCCCCATTTCTTGTTTTTGTCAGGTTTGTCAAAGATCAGATGGCTGTAGATGTGTGGTATTATTTCTGAGGGCTCTGTTCAAGACAGTAATTTTTTAAAAATATTTTTTAATCTCTAAGGGAAAGGATGACTTGAAGACCCCTTTCAAATTCCCAAGAAAGCCTCTCAATATTATCTGTGTAAACTACTGATTCACAGGAATAAATATTTGTCATTTAATATAAACTAAAACAAAAATTTTAAGCTTTCACAGGAAAAGCTACAAATTTTCATTTTAATTTAGACTAAATAACAAATATTTACAAAACATTCAGTATTTGTTAGCTTAGTGACAGAGAGCACTATTCAAAAGCCCACAAAAATGACCAAATTAAATTGACCGCAAGTTATTTTCATAGCTAAGTTCCATTACAGATTTGGTAACAGCCCCTAAATGTCATGGTGTCAAACAAAACATTAAACCTTATCAGCCATCATTTAATCTGTAAAGTGAAGATATTCAACTATGTGATAAAGTCTTCACAATGATCTAGAAAATATTGCTCAGCCAAAGTGACCCTTGCAAACATTCACCAGCAATAGTTTAAAAGGTTACCTTTTGTTGTCAGAAATACAGTATGGAAAAATGTAAAAAAAAATCATAGAAAAAATATACATATATTAAAATCACTCAAACCATCACCCAAGAGTAACAACTGTGAAAATTTGTGGACTAGTAAAAGACACCAAAATGTAATATGTTCATACTTGTAAAAAATTAACACAGTTGCAGTCATATAGTATATAATTTGAGCCTACATTTTCAACTTGTATCATTAATTCTGTCCTAGGTCATTAAAACATTTAAGAAAATGTCATCTTGCTCTCTCCTCCCACCACCCAAGATTCTGAAAGGAAAGAAGGCCAAGAGAAAGAAGGTGTCTCCGGCTCCTGCTGTCCTGAAAAAGCAGGAGGCTAAGAAAGTGGTAAATCCCCTGTTTGAGAAAAGGCCTAGGAATTTTGGCATTGGACAGGATACGCAGCCCAAAAGGGACTTAACTTGCTTTGTGAAACGGCCCCACTGTATCAGGTTGCAGCAGCAGAGAGCTATCCTCTTATAAGCGGCTGAAAGCACTTCCTGAGATTAACCAGTTCACCCAGGCCTTGGACCATCAAACAGCTACTCGGCTGCTTAAGCTGGCCCACAAGTACAGACCAGAGGCAAAGCAAGAAAAGAAGCAGAGCCTGTTGGCCCGGGCTGAGAAGAAAGCTATCGGCAAAGTGCACATCCCCACTAAGAGACCACCTGTCCTTCGAGCAGGAGTTAATATCGTCACCACCTTAATGGAGAACAAGAAGGCTCAGCTGGTGGTGACTGCCCACGACATGGATCCCATCGAACTGACTGTCTTCCTGCCTGCCCCGTGTTGTAAAATAGGGGTCCCTTAACTGCATAACCAAGGAGAAGGCAAGTCTGGGACATCTAGTCCACAGGAAGACCTGCACCACTGTCACCTTCACTGTAACCACAGGTTAACTCGGAAGACAAAGGAGCTTTGGCTAAGCTGGTGGAAGCTATCAGGACCAACTGTAACAACAGATACGATGAGATCTGCCGTTACTGGGGAGGTAATGTCCTGGGTCCCTAGACTGTGGCTCACATTGCCAAGCTCAAAAAGGCAAAGGCCAAAGAACTTGACACCAAACTGGGTTAAATTTACACTGTTGAGTTTTCTGGAAATAAAAATAATTAACATAAAACAAATTTTCCTTCAAAAAAAGAAAAGAAAATGTCATCTTAATGGCTGTTAAAAAAAATCTACCGCCAGAATATAAATTGGTACAGCCATTATAGAAAATAGTATGAAGGTTCCTCAAAAAAATTAAAAATAGAACTGCCATATGATCCAGCAATCTCACTACTGAGTATATGTCCTAAGGAAACAAAATCAATATCTTGAAGAGATATCTGCACCCCCATGTTCACTGTAGCATTACTCACAATAGCCAAGATACGAAAACAAGTCAAGTATCCATCCACAGATGAATAAACTGTGATACATATAAGCAACAGAATATTATTCAGTCATAAAAGAAAAGAAAATCCTGCCATTTGTAGCAAAATAGATGAACCTGGAGGACATTATACTAAGTGTAATAAGCTAAACACAGAAAGACAAACACTGCATGATCCACGAGTAGAACCTAAAAATGCTGAACTCATAGAAGCAAAGAAAGATGGTTGCCAGGAGCTGAGAGGTGGGAGAATCGGGGAGATGTTGGTCAAAGGGTACAAAGTTTCAGTTAAAATATAAGTTCTGGGGATCTCATAAATATAGCATGGATGGTGATGGATGTGTGAATTAATTTGTGGTAGTCATGACACAATGTACATGTGTATCAAATCATCAGGTTGTATATCTTGTACTCAATCCTCATTTGTCAATTAAATATTTTTAAGTAAATAAAAGTCATCCCTTAAAAAAAGCTACCACCAGAATATTCAACAGTTATTACACGAAATAGGGATATTTCAAAGGAGAAATGTTTAGCAAATTTATTTCTAAAAATTTTGTAAGTCATGTCTTTGGAAAGTTGCTACCGTGGGAGAACTGACCCAACTTTTAAAAAGCAAGTCAAATAACAGCAATGGCAACGATGGGAAAAAGTCTTCATTAGAAATGCATCTTTAGAGCTTTCAACATCTGAAAAAGAGAAAGGTCCACTTA
Source organism: Theropithecus gelada (assembly GCF_003255815.1). Lineage (NCBI taxonomy): Eukaryota > Metazoa > Chordata > Mammalia > Primates > Cercopithecidae > Theropithecus > Theropithecus gelada. The sequence goes on along the minus strand of NC_037683.1, from coordinate 61,208,086 downwards.
AATAGTGATCCTATGGCCCTACTTTAGTCCTATATATAAGCTACCAAACAGAAAATTCTAAATAATCTAAAGTTTAGATATAGTTATGAATTCATGGAATTATGTGAAATGTTCTGAACTTTAGTAGCATTCCCCTTCATTTTTCACTGTGCTTTGTCCTCTCTGGATGAACACAACACTGCGTTCTAACTATTCTTCTTAATAAGCACACTAAACACATAAGCACTTAGAAAATTATAAAGAAAAAAATAGATTAGGAACCAAAGACATGAACTAATCATGGTTTGCTTAAACAAGAATAAGCAGATCAAACTTCAAAGACTAAGTCTTTTACAGCAGGGGTTCCCAACTCCCAGGGCCAAATACTGGTACTGTTAGGAACCCTGGCCTGTTAGGTACCGGGCCACACAGGTCAGCAGCAGGTGAGCTAGTGTTACCACCTGAGCTCCACCTCCTGTCAGATCACTGGTGACATTCGATTCTTTCTCATAGGAGTGTGAAACCTATTGTGAACTGCACATGTTAGGGATGTAGGTCGTGTACTCCTTATAAGAATCTAATGATGAATCTAATCTGATGATTTGAGGTGGAACAGTTTCATCCTGAAACCATCCCCCTATCCCATCCATTGAAAACTGTCTTCCATGAAACCAGTCCCTGGTGCCAAAAAGATTGGGGACCACTGTTTTTTCCGCACATAATGTAAGAAAAGAGGTACAGCAACACCACAGGGTAAATCAAGTTTACCCCAGAAAGCCCTGGTGCCAAAGAGGCCACAGCCAGCAAGTCTTTTTTTAGACACAACATAACTTTTAATAGAAACCAAGAAGAAAGGAAATGCACAACCAAAAAAATCAATCATGAAATATTTGAGTAATGAGAGACAAAATAGTTACTGAAAGAAAACCATATTCTATCCACTCGGCAGGAAGAGACTCTGCAAGGAGCACACGATTGGGATTACAATAGGTACTAACCAGCCCTGAACCAGTAGGGTCTTGGTAGAGCAGAGATGCTCACCAGAATTAAGTTCAGTTCAGGACACATTAGCTGATCCTCTCAACTCCCACATGTCCCACATCCTCAATGACATCACCACACAAACTGTTTGATACCGGCAAATGTTAGGAGAAATAGGAAGATGCCCCTCCATTTTTAAGCTAGAAATCCAAACAATGCATAAATTAGATCCAATGAGGTTGCCTTTTAATCCACCAAGAGGCAGACATGACTATGTGATTTTATTACTAAACAAAACTTATAAGGACTTCCTGTACTTATTAAATATAAAGTAGCTTTTAAAAGTCCATCACAGGTATATTTCTGACTGTAATTTTAAAAGGGGATTTTTTTTTTCTTAATGTAGTCAAGCAGGCAAAGAGCCAATCAATCCATTAGAAAAATCAAAGAGCCAGAAATCTATGCTTTGTCATTAATTCAGCCACGCGAATAGCATTACTACTAGCATCTTTAAAAAAAAACAACAACAACAACTGGACAGCAGGGAATAAATGGATAGCAAAACAGAAAGAACAAAATGGCTTTGTGGTATTTATCCTACAAGTGAGGTAGAGCTCATACTTCTAGCTCATGTTTGTCCTTGGGAGTGAGCAAGTGTCCAGGGTTTTGGCAGGGCACACAGTAATAAAAGAAGACACCATAAGAAAGTCTTTCCTGACTCTAGATTTTGATATATATCATTTAGGCAAAAAAAGTATACCAGGATTATTCAATCCTTTCCCCCACTGCCTTTAATACTGAGCACATCATAAAAATCACTATGCAACGCTAGGCAGTAAATTTAAAATGCTATATGCCTACTGTTCTCTTGGAATCAGTCTAACGAGCCAACTGTAGCCACAGTTAGCTTAGAAGAAAAAGTGAATCAAAGGGAAAATAGTAACATAGGTAAGACACAATGCTTTAATCGAAGTCCCTTCAATTTTAAATTGGATGCTGATGAGTCTTCCTAAAGGCTAATCTTTTGTGGTAGTGCCTACTTTGTTTTGTTTTAATAAAATCTACTGTGTGCATCTTTCAAAAATACAAAATTACTACAAACTACCTAGCCAAGATTAGTTTTTCTCCACTCCAGTATAGGATGACTCCTGCAGGTAGTAACTGTTTAACTAGAAAATTTTTTTTAAAAAAACTGCCAACAAGCACATATTGTGCAGAAAACATAAGCACCACATTTATAGACAGCAGCAGCTTTCCAGAATATCTAAGATTGGCAACCTGAATGAAGAACAACCGTCTGGTTCTTCATTTATAATGAAGGTTTCAGAAACACAAACATCCACGACCATGAAATCTAGGTGACCTGCATTGCCAGCTGTAAAACTATAGATGGGAAGCCCCAAAGTAGCCAATTATTTAAGGCCATATATGAGCTGTTTCAACATATGCATTCACATACACTTACTTTTCTCTTAACTACAGATAGTTAAAATATTATACATTCTGAAATAGGTTGAAAAAAGCAAATAGGTACTCAATGTTATTACAGCTGGGCAAGAAAGAGCTAAGGCCAAATCAACGTATACTACATACAGAATAGAATGTATTCTATATAAGTGAGAATATGACATTTGTCTAGAGTTGGGGGCAGGGTTATTTTTTAATCTGTTATGGGAATGTAAAATTTACAGAAAATGATGTATTCTTTTTGTACAAGAAAATATATTTTAGATAGGATTTCTTATCTGAAGAATGTTTTTATTTTCCTACAGATGATTATCTCACCTTCATAAACATCTTGAGTCATAAGCTCCAGTGCATTATTTTCCTAATAAAAGAACACTTAACATTTTTCACTAATTTACACTTTTAAAAGAAGCAGGGGTGAGGGAGTCCTGCCAATTCACATGTATACATCTCAAACAAATCCTTGGTTCCAATGCAAATTTTCACATGGTTATTTTCAAATATTTGGAATAATTCAGATATAAAGCAATGCAAGCTATAAAAGCTAAATGTAATTAAAACACTAAGAAAAATAAATTTAAAAGCACTACCATTAAATTTATAAACTTCAGATCCTGCAGATGATTTATTGCACTATGAAAATAAAGTCTAAGTTGCAAAATTTATTTGACAGACATGGCATATTATAAGCACTCCAACATCAAAGTATCATAGTTTATGCTGTTCAAATACATTAATCTTCATCTTAGCCTAGGTTTTAAACATATATTTTTAAAACTAATTACAAATCAGAAGACAAATGATAAACTACATGGCAGACCTGTAATATTCCTTAATATAAATGCAAGGTTCATATAATTATTAAAAGATTTGGAAACCTCCACTGACTTGAGAAGGCAAAATCTCCCATTATACCATCTGAGTGTTAGAGTTCTTATGGACAAAAATTATGTGTGCCCCATTTGTTCATCATTGCTGATGGAATTAGGAAGGTTAGTTTTTTCAGAACCTAAGAATTTACCCACTATTGTCACTTTTATTTGTAAAATTCAAAGTAATAAAATATACCACCTTTAAATAGAACTTAATGAGTGCCAAGCACTGCTTAATCCAATTAACCCTTGAAACATTTCTCTAAGGTAGTTTCTAACATTATCTTCATTTTACAGATAAGGCAATTGAAACAAAGGGATCAAATTACTTGCCCAAAATTTGTAAGTAAGTAACACAGCTGAAATTCAAACCCATACAATCTGGCTCCACAGTCTTAACCACATTTCTAGAGCATGCCATATTAAACAATCCCAACCTTCTTTCCTGGCTTCCAACCTCCACCTCAATATCAGAAATACCTGAGAAGGCAAACATTCCTATCTAAATTCACACCATCTGCAATTTCTTTTGAAAAAGTCAATTCGTATACCCAAGTTGCTCCAAACATGCTTGAGATAAATGAGAAAAGAAGGAAATTCCCTTACACTTCCCAGAAAGAGAAAATGAATACAAAAATGCAAAAATTTATAAACCATATGAAATTAAAGAAGTAAGGCATTACCAATCAAGTTTTTAAACATTCCTATTTAGTCCCTTAAAAACATGAACAAAACACCAATGCTTTTTAAAAATCTGTACAGGTATATCTCAGAGATATTGTGAATTCAGTTCCAGATCACCACAACAAAGCAAATATCACAATAAAGCAAGTCAGGTAAATTTTTTGGTTTCCCAGTGTAAATAAAAGTTATGTTTAGACTATAAATATACACATGTGCGGCAGCATTATGTGTTTAAAAAATGTACACGCCTTAACTTTAAAATGCTTTATTGCTTTAAAAAAATGCTAACAATCACTTGAGCATTCAGCAAATCATAATCTTTTCACTGGGGAGCAGTAATGCCCGGATGTTGATTGCCTCCAACTGATCAGGGTGGTGGTTGCTAAAGGCTGGAGTAGCTGTGGTAATTTCTAGAAATAAGACAACAATGAAGTCTGATACATGGATTGACTCATCCCTTCACAACAGATTTCCCTGTGGCATGTGATGCTGTTTGATAGCATCACATTGAACTTCCTCCAAATTGGAGTCAATCGTCTCAAACCTTGCCACTGCTTTATCAACTAAGTTTATGCAATATTCTAAAACATTTGTTGTAACTTCAAAAATGTTTACAGCATCTTTACCAAGAGTAGTATATTAGTCCATTTTCACAGTGCTATAAAGAACTACCTGAGAATGGGTAATTTATAAATAAAAGAGGTTTAATTGACTCACAGTTCCATATGGCAGAAGAGGCCTCAGGAAACTTACAATCATGGCTGAAGGCAAAGGGGAAGCAAGGCACACTTTATAGGACAGCAGGAGAGAGAGAGCAAGGGAAGAAATGCAACATTTTTAAACCATCAATTCTTGTGAGAACTCACTATCATAGGAATGACATAGGGGAAATCCACACCCATGATCCAATCACCTCTCACTAGGTACCTCCCCTGACACATGGGGATTACAATTCAACATGAGATTTGGGTGGGGACACAGAGCCAAACCATATCATTCTTCCCCAGACCCCTCCCAAATCTCATGACCTTCTCACATTGAGAGATCAATCATTCCTTCACAACAGTCCCCGATGTCTTAACTCATTCCAGCATTAACTTAAAAGTTCAAGTTCAAAGTCTCATCTGAGATAAGGCAAGTCCCTTCCGCCTAGAAGCCTATAAGTAAAAATCAAATTAGTTACTTCCAAGATACAATGGAAGTACAGGCATTGGGTAAATGCTCCCATTCCAAAATGGAGAAATTGCCCAAAACAAAGAGGCTACAAACCCCAGGCAACTCCAAAAACCCAGCAAGGCAGTCACTAAATCTTAAAGCTCCAAAATAATCTCCATTGATTTCGTGTCTCACATCCAGGGCATGCTGATGCAAGGGCTGGGCTCCCAAGGCCTTGGGCAGTTCTGCCCCTGTGGCTCTGCAAGGTACAGCCCCCACAGCTGCTTTCATGGGCTGGCATTGAGTGTCTGCAGCTTTTCCTAGTGCACAGTGCAAGGTGTCACTGGAGAACAATGGCCCTCTTCTCACAGCTCCACTAGGCAGTGCCCTGGTAGGGACTCTGTGTAGGGGATCCAACCCTTTTCCCTCCTGCACTGCCCTAGTAGAGGTTCTCCATGTGGGCTCCACCCCTTCAGCAGACTTTTGCCTGGACATCCAGGCATTTCCGTACATCCTCTGAAATCTAGGCAGAGGTTGCCAAACCTCAATTCTTGCCTTCTGCACACCCACAGGTCCAACACCACATGGAAGTCACCATGGCTTGGGGCCTGAACCCTCTGAAGCCATGGCCCAAGCTGTATCTTGGCCCCTGTTAGCCATGGCTGGAGCTGAAGTGGGTGGGCCTGGAGATGGAGCAGCTGGGACACAGGGTGCCATGTCCTAAGGCTGCACAGAGCAGTAGGTTCCTGGGCCTGGCCCCTGAAACCATTTTTCCCTCCTAGGCCTCCAGGCCAGTGATGGGAGGGGCTACTGTGAAGGTCTCTGATATAGCCCTGGAGGCATTTTTCCCATTGTCTTGGCTATTAACATTTCACTACTCTTTACTAATGCAAATTTCTGCAGCCAGCTTGAATTCCTTCCCAGAAAATTGGTTTTTCTTTTCTATCACATGGTCAGGCTGCAAATTTTCCAAGTTTTTATGCTCTGCTTCCCTTTTAAACATAAGTTCCAATTTCAGATCATCTCTTTGTGAATGCATATGACTATATGCTGTTAGAAACAGCCAGGTCAAATCTTGAATGCTCTGTGCTTAGAAATTTTTTCCACCAGATACCCCAAATCATCTCTCTCAAGTTCAAAGTTCCAAAAATCTCTAGGGCAGGGGTAAAATGCCACCAGCCTTTTTGCTAAAGCACAGCAAGAGTGACCTTTACTCCAATTCCCAGTAAGTTCCTCTTCTCCATCTGAGACCACCTGTCTGGACTTCACTGTCCATATCACTATCAACATTTTTGTCAAAACCATTCAATAAGTCTTTAGGAACTTAAAAACTTCTCAACATCTTCCTGTATTCTTCGGAGTCCTCTGAACTGTTCCAACCTCTGCCTGGTACCCAGTTCCAAAGTTGCTTCCACGTTTTCAGGTATTTTTACAGCAGTGCTGCACTGCCAGTACCAATTTTCTATGTTAATCTGTTTTTACACTGCAGTAAAGAACTACCTGAGTCTGGATAGTTAATGAAGAAAAGAAATGTAATTGACTCACAGTTCTGCATGGTTGGAGAGGACTCAGGAAACTTACAATCGTGGCAGAAGAGAAGCAAGGCACATCTCACATGGTGGCAGGAGAGACAGCACAAGGGGGGACCTGCCACACTTTTAAAACTTCAGATCTCGTGAGAACTCACTATCACCAGGCCCGCATAAGGGAAATCTGTCCCCATGATCCAATCAACACCCACCAGGTCCCTCCCCTGACATGTGAGGATTACAATTTGACATGAGATTTGGGTAGGGACATAGAGATAAACCCTATCAAGTAGCTTCCATCTCAAGAAACCACTTTTGTTGTTCATCCATTAGAAGCAGCTCCTCATCTGTTCAAGTTTTATCATGAGATTGCAGAAATTCAGTCACATCTTCAGGTTCTACTTCAAATTCTACCTCTTTTACTACATCTACCATATCTGCCGTGATTTCCTCCACTGAAGTCTTCCACCCCTCAAAGTCATCTAATTCTTCCAAAATCCTGTTCATGTTGGTATTCTGACCCCCTCTCATGAATCACAAATGTTAATAATGGCATCTAGAATAGTAAACCTTTTCCAGAGGTTTTCAATTTACTTTACCTAGTTCTATCAGAAGAATCACTATCTATGGCAGCTATTGCTTTATGAAATATATTTCTTATATAATAGTACGTGAAAGTCAAAAACTACTCCTTGACCCATAAGCTGCAGAATGGGTGTTGTGTTGCCAGGCAAGAAAACAGTATCAATCTCCTCATACATTCCCATCACAGCTCCTGTGTAACCAGGTATATTGTCAGTGAGCAGTAATATTTTTAATGGAGTCAATTTTTTTCTGAGCAGTAGGGCTCAACAGTGGGTTTAAACTATTCAGTAAGCCATGCAGTAAACAGGTGTGCTGTCATCCAAGCTTTGCTCTTCCATTTCTACACTGCAAGCAGAGTAAATTTAGCATAATTATTAAGGAACCTAGGATTTTCAGAATGGTAAATGGGCAGTGGCCCTTAACAAGACAGCCAACCTGTCCTTTGAAGATTTGAAGCTAGGCATTGACTAGTACTCCTGGATGGTATCTTCACCATTAGAAGATAGAAAGCTGTTTGATTTACATTGAAAATCTGTTGTTTAGTGTAGCCACCTTCCTCAATGATCTTAGCTAGAGCTTCTGGATAACTTGCTGCAGCTTCTACATCAGCACTTGCTGCTTCACCTTGCACTTTTACGTTATAAAGATGGCTTCTTTCTTCAAATCTCATGAAACAACCTCTGCTAGCTTCAAACATTTCTTCTGCAGTTTCCTCACTCCTCTCAGCCTTCAAAGAATTGAAGAGATTTAGGGCCTTGCTCTTGATTAGGCTTTGACTCAAGGGAATACTGTGGCTGGTTTGATCTACCCAGACCACTAAAACTTTCTCCATATTAGCAATAAGCCTGTGTCGCTTTCTTAACATTCGATTGTGCACTGAAGGAGCACATTTAGTTTCCTGCAAGAAATTTTCCTTCACGCTCACAAGTTGGCTAACTACTTGGTACAAGAGGCCTAACTTTTGGCCTAACTCACCCACCTTTTGACATGTTTTCCTCACTATACTTAATCATTTCTAGTTTTTAATTTAAACTGACAAACATGCAGCTCTTCCTTTCACTGGAACACACAGTTCAAGTCTTACATGGATATGGCTTGTGGTGCCCCCAAAACAGTTACAATAGTATTATCAAAGATCACTAGTCGCATTCCCATAACATACACAAGAATAATGAAAAACTGGCCAGGTTCAGTGGCTCACGCCTCTAATCCCAGCACTTTGGGAGGGCAGGAAGGGAGGATTGCTTGAGGCCAGGAGTTTGAGTCTACAGTGGGCTATGATCGTGCCACTGTACTCCAACCTGGGCAGAAGAATGAGACCCTGTTCCAGAAAGAAGAAGAAGGAGGAGGAGGAGAAGGAGGAAAAGAAGGAGGAGGAGCAGGAGGAGGAGGAGGAGGAGGAGGAGAAAAAAACTGAAAACATTACAAGAATTACCAAAATATGACATAAGAACACAAAGTGAGCATATGCTATTGGAAAAATGGTGCCAATAGACTTGCTCAATGCAAAGTTACCACAGACCTTCCATTTGTAAACAATGCATTATCTGCAAAGCATAATAAAGTGAAGCACAATAAAACGCGATATGCCTCTACAACAGGGGAATCAAAACTGTATAGTACTGTCATAAAGACAGACATATAAATCAACAGAACAGAATAGAGAACCCAGAAGCAAAGTCTTATAGATACGGACAAATGATCTTCAACAAGGATGCCAAGACTACCCAATGGGGAAAGGATAGTCTCGCTAACAAATGGTGCTGAGAAAACTGGATTTCCACATGCCAGAAAAAGAAGTTGGATTAAGACCAAAACATAACATGTTATAAAACTCCCAGAAGAAAACATAGGGGAAAAGCTTCAGAATATTGGATTTGGGAGGAATTTCTTAAGTATGACACCAAAAGTACAGGCAACAAAGCAAAAATAGACAAATGGGCCTATACCACACTCACAAACTTCTATGCAGAAAAAAAAAATCAAGTGAAAAGGCAATTTATGAAATGGGAATAAATATTTCCAAATCACCTATTTGATAAGATGTTGAACAGGACTTGAACAGACATTTCTCCAAAGAAAATATACAAATGGCCAAGAAGCATATGAGATGATGTTCAACATCGCTAACTATCAGGGAATGCAAATGAAGCCACAATGAAGTACCACCTTTTCCACGTAGGATGGCCACTACTGAAAAAAAACAGAAAATAATAGGTGTTGACAAGGATGTAAAGAAATTAGAATCCCTGTGCACTGTCATTGGGGATATGAAATGGTAGAGCTGCTATGGAAAACAGTATGAACTTTCCTCAGAAATTAAAAATAGAATTACCATACGATTCAGCAATCCCATTTCTGGGGATATATCCCTAGAAAATACAATCAGTATCTCAAATAAATATTTGTACACCCACATTCAATGAAGCATTATTCAGTCGGGCATGGCTTATGCCTATAATCCCACCACTTTGGGAGGCCAAGGTTTGAGGATAGCTTGAGGCCAAGAATTTGAGACCAATCTGGGCAACATAGCAAGATCCCTGTCTTTAAAAAAAATTAAAAATTAGCCAACGTGGTGGTGTACATCTGTAGTCCTAGCTACAGGCTAGGCTATAGCTGAGGCTGAGGTGGAAGGGCCATTTGAACCCAGGAGCTCGAGGTTACAGAAAGCCATGATCATGCCACTGCAATCCAGCCTGGGTGACACAGCAAGACCTATCTCTTTAAAAACAAAAACAAAAACAAAAACGCAGCATTATTGACGATAGCCAAGAGGGAGGAGCAATCTAAAAGTCCATTAAAAGATAAAGAATAAACAAAATGTGTTATATACACAGAGTGGAATGTTATTGAGCCTCAAAGAAATCCTGTCATATACTACTAGAGTGAACCCTGAGGACATGCTAAGTGAAATAAATCAGTCACAAAAAGACAAATACCACATGATCCCACTTACATGAGGTATTTACAGTGGTCAAACTCACAGAAACACAAAGCAGAATGGTGGCTGCCTGAGGCCTGAGGTGAAGGGGAGGGGATTTGTTGTTAGATGGGTATAGAGCTTTAATCATGCACAGTGGGTGGAAGGAGTTCTGGGGAACTGCTACACAACAACATGCATGTAGTTGGCAAAAGTGTACTGTACATTTGGAAACTATTGGAGGGTGAATTTTATGTTACATGTAAAAGTTTTTTGCCACAATAAAAACAATGAGTACACTGGAATATATTACCTATATACAAAGTATTATTTAACAACCTTATATTTTAGTCATACATCTTTAAGATATATGATTAGATTTAAATCAGCCTGGGCAGCAAATCTATTTGTTAAACATTCATATTGCTGGGCATCAAATCTATTTGTTAAACATTTAAATTAAATTATGAAAGGGGACCAGGTACAGTGGCTCACACGTATAATCCCAACACTTTGGAAGGTCAGGGTGGGAGGATCCCTTGAAGACAGGAGTTCGAGACTAGCCTAGGAAATAAAGCAAGACACCATCTCCACCAAAAAATAAAATAAAATAAAAATTAGCATCTGTAGTCCCAGCTACGAGAAAGACTGAGGCAGAAGGATCACTTGAGCTCAAGTGTTCAATGCTACAGTGAGCTATGATCGTGCCACTGCACCCTAGCCTAGGCAGCAGAGCAAGACCTCATCTCTAAAAAAACAGTAATAAAAAAAGAAATTATGAAAGGGGCAAGATTGAGATTATTTTCATATTCAACATGTATTAAGCTAATATTATTTCCAGATGATTTTTATTTCTCTGACCTCTTCCAGAACATGAACTCCCAACACACAGGAACATAGGAGTTTATCCAAATGCTTCCAAAGATACAGACTATAAAAAGAGAGCATAATACAATGTTGCCCGATACAAAAATAACAAAATCTACACATGTAATTTAAAGTTTTCCCATCACCACTTAAAAACAAAAAACAAAACAAAAAATACTAAAGGCAGGAAGATGACTTGAGGCCTGGAGTTTGAAAGCAGCCTGGGCAACATAGTGAGGCACTGTTTTGGCAAAAAATTTTAAGCTTAGCTGGCTGTGGTGGCACATGTCTGTAGTCCTAGCTACTCAGGAGACCAAGGCAGGAGGATTGCTTAAGCCCAAGAGGTTGAAGGCTGCGGTGAGTTCTGATCACACAACTGCACTCTGGTATGGGCAACAGAGCAAGACCCTATCACTTAAAAAAAAAAAAAAAATCTACTGTATGGTAGACGAACCTGTGTATGGTAGACACACCTGACAGTGATAACTTAAGCATATCTCAGAATGACCCTGTATGGCAGATGCACCCAAATGTGCGTTTGGAGTTCCAAGCTAAGGAATCCAGGAGTGGCCAATCTGGAGATCCATTCCTTAACTACGAGGAACATCCAAGCCCCTACCCTCTCTCACTCCCATCCTGTCCCGTGGAACAGGCAGGGGCCATACAGAGGATTGAGGCTCTTTGTTTCAGGGTGCACAAAGGTTGCCAGGTGGAGACTGTTCGAGGAGGGTGCTAAGTAAAAATGCTACATAAACTGCGCGCCTTCTGCAAGCAGTTGCAGCTGTTCTGCCGAGGCTGCTGCCATTGGCCTGTGCAGTTACCCTGTCCAGCCTGCTGCCACTGGATTCTTTCCTGTATGTGAGGCCCGGAAACACCCCATGTCTTGTTTGCTGGCTCTGGGTCTCTTCTTTGGCCTCTTGAACCTGGTGCCATCCCTACTGGAGTAAATAGGAGTTTGGCACAACAGATACTGGTGAAATTAACATTATATTTTATTTAATATATCAAAAATAGTTCCACTTTGTAGTGAATATTAAAAATTAAGATATGTTATATTCTTGTACCCATATACACTTTTTTTTTTTCCGGTAGAGATGAGGTCTCACCATGTTGCCCAGGCTGGTTTCAAACTCCTGGGCTCAAATGATCTACCTGCCTCAGCCTCCTAAAGTGCTGGAATCACAGGTGTGAGCTACCATGCCCGGCCTCCATCTTGTCTTTAAAATTTGATGCATGGCCAGGCGCGGTGGCTCACGCCTGTAATCCCAGCACTTTGGGAGGCTGAGGCGGGTGGATCACCTGAGGTCAGGAGTTCACAACCAGCCTGGCCAGCATAGTGAAACTCTGTCTCTACTAAAAATGTGAAAAAACTAACTGAGTGTGGTGGTAGGCGCCTGTAATCCCAGCTATTCGGGAGGCTGAGGCAGGAGAATCGCTTGAACCTGGGAGGCAGAGGTTGCAGCGAGCTGAGATCTCACCATTGCACACCAGCCTGGGCAACAAGAGTGAAACTCCATCTCAAAAAAAAAAAAAAAAAAAAAAAAGGGTACCTACACTGGACAGTGGCTCATGCCTGTAATTCCAGCACTTTGGGAGGTAGAAGTGGGTAGATCACTTGGGCCCAGGTGTTCAAGACTAGCCTGGGAAACAGAACAACTTCTATCTACAAAAAAATAAACAGTATTAGCCAAGTGTGGTAGCGCATACCTACAGTCCTAGCCACTCGGAAGACAGATGGGAGGCTCTCTCAAGCCCAGGAGGTCGAGGCTACAATAAGCTGAAATCACATGACTGCACTCTCACCTGGACAACAGAGCAAGAACCTATCTCAAAAATACAACAAAATAAAATAAAAGTTGGTACACATTTTACACCTACAGCACATCTCAAATCAGATGCTAAATTTTTGTTTCACTACTTGACTTGTATCTAGAGTTCAGAAAAACTTTACAGTTGAAAAAGTAGATTCACACACCCAAGTTGCTCTAAACATATTTACAATTTTCCATTAATTGAATCAAGCCTCTTATTTAACTTTAAAGTTAAATGAAATTCAGAATTCAGTTCTTTATTCTAACCACATTTCAAGTACTCAACAGTCAAATTTGCCTAGTGACTGCAATATTGAACAGCATATGTCTAACAGGAACATGAAAAAGCATCTATCTCATCAGTCAGCTCTATCTTCTCCAGTTCTCTGACATCGCATTTATGATAGCTCTCGTAGTATCTAACTGGTACAGCCTGAGATTAACCTCCTCCCCGAGGAAGACATTTTTGCTTTCTGAAAAGCCTCAACATTTGGAGTCTGAACAACAGTAAATGAAAATATTTTAAGTTTTCCAGGGGGGTGCTAAATACAGATTACATTTGATATCCCATTGGAGTACATACAGTAAATGGATTTTAATTGTAATAATTAATTACTGGAAACACCAAGGGTAAAACCTGCTTACCTTAATTATGTGAAATTGTTCTAAAATCCATTTGGAATGACCCTATCAAGAGTACTATTCAAGAAAAGCCATCCCCTGTCCCAGGTGTAATCTCTCCTGCCGGCTCTGGGCAGCAGGCTGATAAAAAGGCAGCAAGGAGCTGCAAAAAGAATAAACTACTCATCTGAATGCCTTTGAAAGTTATCGATGGGCAATATTTGTTGGGAATTTCAATCTTCTCAAACTTACCAAAACACACATTTTGCTCAAAGATTTTTTTTTTTTTTCCCAAACAGGGTCTCACTATGTCACCCAGGCTAGAGTGCAGTGGCACCATCACTGCATCCTCGGCCTCCCCGGACTCAGCTGATCCTCCCACTTTTGCCTCCCAAGTAGCTAGGACTACAGCCATGCATCACCACACCTGGCTAATTTTAGTATTTTTTGTAGAGAGGGGGTTTCACCATGTTGCCCAGGTGGGTCCCGAACTTCTGGGCTCAAGCAATCCACACACCCGGGCCTCCCAAAGTGCTGGGATTACAGGCATTAGCCATCACGCCCTGCCTCAAAGATAATAACAATAATAATAAAATGAGGTGTTATGAATAGTGCCTTCATTTGACAAGGCACAGGCCACTCAAATCACTGATTAAATTATAAGATTCCTTGGCAACATCAGAACAGAGAAAAGCCAAGTAGCTATAATTTGTGTGAGCCAAAACACTGGACACAAATATAAAAACGACATCAGGCTTTGCTTTCTCTACAAAGAAACACCAACAATTGTTGGTAACGATCTCTGTTACCAACCCAATATGGTTTATAACAACAACAACTAACTCAAATCGTTCCTACTAATAATATTAGTAATAATAATAATAGCTAACACATATATGCCATTTACTCTGTGCCAGGAACTGTCCTAAGCATTTTACGTACCTTAACTTGTTTAATCTGCCTAACAACTCTAGAAAGCAAGTAGTTTATGCTACCCATTCTGAAGATGAGGAAAGTAAGGAAAGGACAGTTAATGAACAAAGGTCACACAGGCGATTGGCAGAAGACCTAAGATTTGAACCTAAACAGTCTGGCTCCAAATGACATGCTTTTAACCACTGTGCTGTAGAGCCAAGACTATCAAATTCACCTTGGCTGGTTTGAGAATTATAAAGACCACTACTTACTCAAACCTTTTAATTCCACCCTGACAGAAATACAAATATATGAAAACTTCTTTCCACATTTATTCACCAAAGATCTTTGCCCAGTGATCCATTCACTGTGACCACCATCTCTCTTCTTAGCACATGCATGTAGAAAATCTAGTTCCAAAATGGAGTCAATCCAACCAAATTAGGAAATTCCTATTCTGCTCCCCTCTGCACCTCAAGAATTTCATACAACTGAATGTTGATCTCAACAGAAATCTTGTGGCTCACCACTCATCTACAAGAACTGCTAACTAAGGAATTGCTCCTAATATCACCTAGTATCATGCACTCCAAACCCACTTTAATAATGGGGGCATGGATACATGCATTAAAATCTCACCTACAATTAAAAAACTCACAATTCCATTTTAGACAATAGTTCCAATCCCATGTAACAAGGTTCATAATGAATTGCCAACTATTTCTAGTTTCTCTACTCTTAGAGAAAGCTCAAAACACTTCATGAGAGAAGTGACTTACAAATAATAATGACAGAAACACCCAAGTGAAAGGGGAAAAATACGAACCCAGATACACAGCCCTTCCTTAATCAGAGATGTATATTTAACCCTGGCTTTCCAACCTATTCTTATTGTACAATTCCCTCTTTTCTTACACGTGGATTTCTTCCTTGGTGCCATTTGTTTCATTGTGTGTGTGTGTGTGTGCGTGTGCGTGTGTTGTTTTTTATTTTTGAGATAGGTATTGCTTTCTCACCCAGGCTGGAATGCAGTGGCATGATCAGAGCTCACCATAGCCTCGGCCTCCTAGACTCAAGCGATCCTCCCACCCCACGAGTAGCTGGGACCACAAGCACACACCACCACACATGACTAAATTTTTCTTTTATACACAGAGTCTCACTATATTGCCCAGGCTAGTCTTGAACTTCCTTGGCCTTCTTAAAATGTTGGGATTACAGGCATGAGCCACTATACCCGGTTGTGTGTATTTTTTACTATGTTAAAGCTTGTCTAATATGTTACAAAGTCTTCTTTATTTTATTTATTTAGTTTTTTAAGAGACAGGGTCTCACTCTGTTGCCCAGGCTGGCATGCAGTGGCGTGATCATAGCTCACTGTAACTACAAACTCCTGGGCTCAAGCAATCCTCCCACCTCAGCTTCCCAAATAGCTAGGACTACAGGCACGTGCCACCATGCCCAGCTAATTTTTTCATTTTTTCTTGGTAGAAATGGGGTCTCACTACATTGACCAGGCTAGTCTATAACTCCTGGCCTCAAGCAATCCTCCCACCTTAGCCTTCCAAAGCACTGGGATTACAGGCATGGGCCACAGCATCCAGCCACAAAGTTTTCTTTAAATGACCAGTTTGGCTGAGGAAAAAAATACTCATCATGAAAATCAAGTAGGTCAACATGTTGGCTAAAATTTCTAATTGGCTTTAGCAGCCAGCAGATATAAAAGTAAAAGGAACAATCCCCATCCTTGAGTTTATTTTTAGGCTCCCTAGGAAAGAATACCTGGCTTAATTTCTCAAGTACTCCTATATTTGATAACTCACTGAGCTGCCTTTTGTGGCCTCTGTGACTCTTTAATCCAATGCATTCCACAAAGCAAAGATCACTTTAAAGCACTCTCCCCACCTCATCCTCTTCCCCACAAAAGGTGATGTTTCATTCTCCCAACTTTCTTTTGGTAAATTATTACATGGAACTGCATTCCCTGGGAAAAGTCCAGAAGCATATCTTCTAATTTAAGGAACGTACCAAACATTTTGAGTCCTACAAACTCTTCTGTCTGTCCTGAATGTAACAATCACCCTTTTTCCTGTGACACTTAATTCAAAAACAAACCCAAGGCAACCTTCAAAGCTGAAAGTGCTGAAATTCCAGAATGAGACAGAAAAAAAAAAAAAAAAGAAAAAACAAAAACAAAAAAAAACCTTGCTCATTGATCAAGGTGACACCGTGTATGATTTCAGTATTTAATAGAGAACTAACTACTATATACTTAAATCAACTTCCATAAACTCCCAATGGTGATACAAACTATTTACCTGGAGGCCCCAAAACATAAAACCTATGACAAACTTAGATATTAATTCTTATTGAACATTAACATTACACCCTATAGACATGAACATATTACCTAGGATTTATGCAGCAGTAGACTTTTGTAACCTCCTGAAATTCATGTTAATTGTTAAGTCTTTATTCAACCCCCTATGTGCACATACAAATATACAAACCTGCTCTGATAAAATCAACAATTACACTTGCTTCCCTCTCTGAGTTGCCAAGTCATCAGATCCACCCACCCGGATCCCCTTATGACTGTAAAGTTTATGGATTACTTATTTCTCATGGGTTTTTCTTCCTGACATACTGTAACCACTTTCCTTCTATAAAGTTCTGATCAATTCTCAGAAGCATACTGGCAGAGGACAGTGAGCAACAGTAGCAAAGATGTTTTTTAGCATTTTCTTTATTACTTGGAGTCTTGTTTGCAAAGAACTTTACAGTCACATCAGAGCCTTCTTACAACACTTCAGAAATGGAAGCATTCGTAATCCTATTTAACACACACCAAAAATAAGGTTAAGCCACTTGCAAAAGACCACCCAGTAGATACAAGGTAGAGTTCAGCTGCAAGGTAGCAAGCGTTCCATCTACCCTTTTAATTTCTTCAGCTACCAAACTTCAAGTTTTTGTTTTTTAATTAAGGCTGCCATCACTCACGTGAGCAGAAACAGCTCATCCCGTGCGGCACCACTAGCAGCTAGACTCTAGCTGCTAAAACATCTCCAACCCAGTTTGTTGTTGTTATTGTTGCTGTTGTTGTTGGGGCAGAATAGACGGTTTGAGAGTAGAAGAGGTGAGAACAGAACCTATGAGTCCAGTGACAGGTGTGACAATAAAGATGAGATTTGAGTTTCTGATAAGTAGTTTGTTTTTAAGGACCCAAAATAATCTACCTTGACATTCCTCCCAAGTAATACATTCATGTTTTTCTTGATAACAATATAATTGTTATCCAAATAAACCTTACATTTATTTAGGAAATAGTTTTAATAGAAAGTTTAAGAAGTCAAATATAAGACTACTATTACCACATAAAAATCCCACATAGAATCTACCTTTTCTCATCAGGCAAGGTCCCAAATAAAAAACCACTTTCAGTAATGAGCCTTGTAAAGGTACAACCTAAATGTTTTTTATGCGCTTATCAAAAGCAGCCGCAAGGTAAAAAATAAAATTTTTGTCATATGAAAATTCAAAAACACATACAAAATTTGTATTTTTCTAATTAAGACTTTCCCTACATTGGACATTCAGAAAGTACTAGAGAACATATGAGAATCTGATCTTTTATTATGAGTGATAGGTGTTTCTTCTTCACCACCAGAGGTCAGAATCCAGAATTAAGTCCTTATTTTTCTAAAGTATTAAAGTTTTATACTTTAACCTGATGAATCTTGGAGCAACTTTAAATGCCACTTAAAACAAAACAGAAAAGCCCTCATTTCTTGACACTAAGTGTAACTGTAGAAAACAGTTTCACAAAGGAAAAAGAGAGGGCTGACATTCTGGTTATTTCTTGCTCCAAAATACTCTAGAAGAGCTTATACGTATATTCACAGGGAGGTAAGAGTTGTTGAGTCGGCCTCACATTTATTTGCAGATTCAACAAATGACAGCTGAGAAGCATGTGCCAGGCATGGTGTTAGGTGCCCAGGACCTGAGAGAAAAAAAAATCCCTCTACTCATGGAGGAATCTGACCTCAATTCCATCTGACCTCAATTCATCTGTAACACTCATTCAGCAAACACACTGAACACCTCCTAGGGCCAGCCAATATGTTTGGAATGAACAATTTGTCTATATAAGATCCTGCTCATTATTTTGCCTTCCTACTGAAATAGAGTTTATCCCATGTCTATGACAGAAAATTCATCTCCAAATATTATTCTATTATTCACTGGACTTCCCCAAAAAGGCTAGTCAAATTACTTGACCTTTTAAACATTCTTATCTTACAGATCTAGAAGAGAGGAAACAACAAGAGCTTGAATATGTAACTAAGTTTTTACAACTACATTAGAAACTTTTCTTGCCTCTACAAGACAAAAAATAAACAGCATTTTTTTTTAATTTATGATATGCAAATATAGACATTCACAACCCTCTTGGCAAAATAAAATGTTCCCAGAATACTAAATACTAATTTGAGGAAAATTTCACAAACTAAAATAACAAATCTCTGAGTCAGGTATTTCTCTTTAGAGAAAAGCAAATCAATTGTAATGGTCCAGCAGCTTTTCATACCCTTGAGAATGACAACTAATTTCTTCCACATAAGAATTTTCCTTTTCCTCTCTGTTCAGTTCCAAATACTGTTTGTTCAAACTGAATCAATTTCATATTTAGGATTTTTAACTGGATCACACTTTCTGCCTAACATTTTTCATATAACCCCTCATTAAAGAGACATTAACAATTTCAATCAAACCAATTCCACTTCCTTACCCAAAAACTTAATTTCCTGTACAGTACTGCTTTCATTTCACCTTTAAAAAAATCTCAGTTCACAATTTTTTAAAGACCTCTGTTCTCTATTACTTAAGAAAATTCATAGCCTGGCAGAATATGCACCAATACAGGTTGTTACAAGTTTGGCTACTCAGTTTCTGATAGATCTTCTGGTACATAAAACCAACTTACATATTCAAGCTCCTGTCCCTACTTAAAATTCATTTTTAAAATTACTGAACACCAAAAATGGATGACATGAACAAAATATACTCACAGAATGTTACAACAGTCAATGTAAGATGCAATAGGAAAGAAAATCAATGAAAAATATTATAAATTGTACAAAACTCTGAATAAAACAAAGTTCAGCAAAACAAAGCTGATTACATATACTCTAAACTTTTAACTGACCTCACTCACCTCTCAATCTGACAAGGATACCTACTTTCCCTCTGTAAAATACACGGGTGACACCTTCCAAAGAGTAAATGTATATAGCTATTAAGTACCTCTCCCATAATATACTTAGTACAAGGCATCTTGTTTGTTCCAAAACCTGGCTTTTTGTTTTTGTTCTTGACCATTTGCTCTTGTACTTAAGTAATTTATTATTTTGTTAACCAATAAAATGAGGGTGAAAAATGACTACTTTTGAAAAACTAAATTAACTGCTTCGCAGATACTCAAAGGGGAATGGATAAACTAATACCTGCCTAATGAACGGTGGAAAGAGAATTTAAGTCTGTAAGAAACAATAATTTTAATTTTAATTATTCATTTCTAACTAATTAATTAACTACAACTACACCAGGTAGTCAGCTGGTGTCGAATTAAGAAGGGTTTTGTGAAGCTAAACAAATACAATAAAGCATATGGTGGTGGCCACTCCCAATCATCCCCTTCCCCAGGACTGCCAGACCAGTCTTCAGAGAACACTCCTTCTGAAGGTCATCTAACTGACCCCACAAATCATCTTAACCTAATCTTGCACTGGATTCTCTGGTTTATTTTCATGCTGGAAACAGCGGTTTGGTTGAAAACACAGTTTCCTCTGTAAGTGTTAGCCTCCAATCTAAATTTTTAGAGCTAAAACTGAGTTCTTTTTTTTTAAAATAGAGGCAGGGTCTCACCATGTTGCCCAGGGTGGTCTTGAACTCCTGGGATCAAACGGTTCTCCCACTTCGGCCTCCCAAAGTACTAGGATTACAAGCGTGAGCCACCACACCCAGGCTACAACTGAGTTCTTGAAACCACAAAGCTGAGGAAATATAAAACTTAAAATCTCACTACTGTACTACATTCTACATTGATGGTATTTAAATTGGGCTATGTACAACATTTAGGGTACATGAAAACTCTAAAGGAAAAAAACTATTTCTCCATCTTCAACTTCCTTGTAAAACAATATGCCTGAGAATTTCCCTTCTCTTTCCTAACTCCCTCTTACTTCCGAAAGTGGGCATACCTCTCAGCCACCACCCTCCCCTCATCTCACTAGGCACTCTGCCCACGATTATAAAACCTTCCAGGCAACAAGGAGGAGACCCAATGGAAGCAAACTGGTCTTGATGCAAAGAAATAAATAAGAAACATTTCTAGACATCTAAAAGGGAACAAAATGCTTTTGCAAGTTGGATTGCTTCAAACAAAATTACAGGAGCATCCATTCTTTAAGCCATCTGCCAATAAATTACTAAAAATAATTTCTGATGAGATTACTGTGTGAGTTTTGCCATATAACTTCAGAAAAACTCTGAACAATTGACTGACACTGCTATAATACTCCCTTTTTCAATTTTGACAAGTTTTTTAAATGCCTGCATCTTACACAGAAAAGAAAAATGGAAAATAAAAGTGATGCCAAATCTTTTCTCATCTAGTAATAAATGAATTTATAAAGACAAAAAACACTTGTATACTTGCAATAGATGAATGTATAAAGAGATATAATTTTTACTTTTTATCAATCATTTATCAGAATTTGTAATATAATCATGTTATTTTGATCAACTCCATTCCACACATGGAAATGTTTAGACAATTACTTCTGGATTAAATAATCCTTGAGGCACAGGATATTTTTAATTTTCAATATTGATATATTTTTATTACATAAGTATGACATGATAATCCACAAAAGACTCTAAAACATGAACATGTGCTATATTAGAATAAAAACTGGGGGAGAAGGCCAGGCGCAGTGGCTCACACCTGTAATCTCAGCACTTTGGGAGGCTGAGGTGTGTGGATCACAAGGTCAGGAGTTTGAGACCAGCTTGGCCAACATGGTGAACTCCCATCACTACTAAAAATATAAAAATTAGCCAGCTGTGGTGGCGGGAACCTGTATTCCCAGCTACTTAGGAGGCTGAGGCAGAAGAACCGCTTGAACCCGTTAGTAGGAGGTTGCAGCAACCAGAGACTGCACCACTGCACTCCACCCTGGGCAAAAGAGCAAAACTCCATCTCAAAAAAAAGAAAAGTTGGGGGAGAAGTAAGATTACAAAAGAGTTCAAGTAAACAGGGAGAGATAAGTTTCCAATTAAAGAGCTTGTTCACTGATTTTTTTTTTTTTTAATGAATGGTGGTTGCTATGACAATGTTAGATCTTTCATCAGCTCTACTTAAGTATATTATGTAAAAGGTCTATTTTCAAATGCCAATTTTTACAGTATGACCCAAATTATGTATTTTGAAACAACCTAAGCTTATGACAACAATGTATGCAATCGGCACAAGATTTGAAGACCTTGGAGCTATAGCAGTAGCAGTCAGTCTGCATCCAATGATTACGATTCAGCAGAAGAATGCAACCTACTGTTCCAGCCTTTAACACCTGCAATTTGAGTCTCAGAAACATCATTTCCTCCACAAGTTTTGCACTTTCCCACCTCCTGGCCCCTGTTCATACCACCAAGAAAACAGATGCAGTCCTCCTCAAATTCCACCATTCTTCCTTAAGAAGGGGCTTTTGGTCAGGTGTTGTGAACTGCTAATTTGGTAAGAGAGCAGAGTAACATAGTGGGGTTGAAGGCATGGAATCTGGTAGCAGGTTACCTGGTTTCAAAATCTGCCTCTGCAACTTACTAGTTTAAGCCAATTAATCTCTCTGTGGTCCATTTTTTTCATCTTTAAAATGGGAATTATAATCAACATTACCTGATAGTGGTTTTGTAAAAACTGAATGAATTAATATAGCTAAAACCTTTAAAGCTCTGCTTGACAGTTTTGGCCACATCATCATTATTACTCCCACCAAAATTTCTACTACAGTGACTATCACCACACCTGGTCCAGATTTTTACTGTGTAGACAATAAGCCCACATATTTATAAATTGCTACTTCCTCACCTATTTCAGGCTACTGCTTAGTTGGAAGGAACAAATAAGAATATCTATGTATCCCATTAGTCTCTTCCTAGAGAAAAGCACTAGCGAAAATGCAATAGGGTCCATAAAAACTCTGTGTAAATCAACTAGGGTTAAGGAAGAGAAACACTAGCAAAGGTATCTTAATTAGGGAGTAATTCTACCCTGTTTCAAAAACAGAAAAATCTAGTGGCAAAAAGTACCGGGAGAGAGCAAGTCCTGGGAAGAAACTGTTGGGAGAAGGTCACACTTTCTATTCCCAGGGCTTCTTTCATTCCTTATCTTGAATCAAGAGACAATATATGGAAAATAATTAGAGAGGGGAATAACCTATATTGATAACCAAAGAAAACCAAAAAATAACTGGATAGACGATTGATACAGACATCACTAGCTATTCCTCTCCTCTCTGGTTGTTCAGGCCTACAGTTGGCTGTAGTTCACTTTTTACAGTTGATTGAAAAAAGAAAAAGAGGCTGCAGGAAGGAAGCCAAGGACAGTACTAAACAGCAGCCCTGGAGAACGTGGGCTGGCAGGTACATCAACACAGAACCATTGATTTCAGTGACCACTACAACAACCATCCACAAAATCATATTCCCAAAATCATATCTTTAGGAAAGAATGTTTCTTTTTAACAAATGATTTGTCCTAATAAACGTAGCCCCATATTTGACCTTCAGGAAGCAATTTTTTATTTTTATTTTTTTTTGTAGAGACGGGGTTTCACCACATTGGCCAGGCTGATCTCAAGCACCTAACCTCAAGTGATATGCCTGCCTCAGCCTCCCAAAGTGCTGTGATTACAGATGTGAGCCACTGCACCCAACCAGGAAGCATCTTTCTAACCCTAACTGCAAGATAACTTTTTCATTGCAATAAACTTAAATCTCACTTGTGCCTAAATACAAGCCAGCATCACATCCTCAGCTGCCAAGTTGAAGAATAGGCTCTTATCAATTCAACAACACCCAAAAGCATTAAACTCAGCTGAGATATTTGTGTGAAATACAGATTCCTGGACCCCCAGAGAGGCTGACTCAGTCTGGGGTAGAGATTAAGAATCTGCATTTTTAAACAAACCCCCAGGGAATTCTTAAGTACACTGTAGTTTTACAACCACTGCCTGAAGGACATCCCTGGAATATCACTTAGCAAATGCAATTCATACTCCCTTTGCCCACTAAGAGAAACTGTTGGCATCATTTTCATCAGTAAGCTCTGTTTCCAGAAGGGGGGGACCATGACTGCAAACTGTTTTGGATTTGAAATTTGCCAGCATTGCAAACAGAAAGGAAGGAGAGAGCATCTTTCTCATAGCTTCCTCACAATCCTGGTGAAGGGTCTGAATCACCCTGATTGCTGCTTGTCTTTTTCACCAAAAGGCTGAATGATGAGGGTAAATTATAGCACCATGGTTGTTTTATCCTGTTCCAGGTCCACCTTTATGGCCCAGGAACCCTGTAGCAGGAAAATGGGGCTTCATGGGATATGGTCTCTCAGGAATCATTCACTGAGCGTTTCGCTAATTTGTTTTTACTAAAAATAATTTTATATAAAAATAAAGTTATACTTTATAATAGGATTCCATTTTAAAATACCAATATAAGTATTTTGGAATATTTGTGTTCCTAAAGAAAGAGAGCAAAGGATATTCCTTTGCAAAACATATGTCTGAGTATTTTTAAAAGATGAGACACTTCTGCTATTAAAAGGAAACAAAATAAACAAAGCTTTTGTTAACTGATTAAAGTAAGTGGTGTTCAAGTTGCCATTCCAGTTTCCAAGCTGTTTTTATGAAAGCAAAGGGGTGGGGGCATTTTACGTCAGTACAAAGGGTAACAATAGCACTCTGGCAGAATAAAACTTCTCTTTATTTTGGCATTCCATATTAACTTATCTGATAAGTTGCTGACTTTATTATACAGGGACATTTATCTCAAAGCCAATGCCTTTTGCAGGGGTAGGCAGAGGCACGGTGACCAATTTTACTATGGTAGAGCCTTTGGCCAAATCACTTCACCCCTTTGAAATGCATCACATTGCATCCTTCAATTTGAGTGCCTCCCCTGACCTGAGTCATATAGGATAAAATACTCTGTGCTGTCAAATGCTGTGTACCTGTTATTACTGCCTCAGAGAGCATAAAATACATATTTATAGAATAGACACTCCTGAATGTTCAATATGCACAACAAAGTTTTGGTAAAAAGAAAGACTGACTTTCTGACAAATACAAGGATTCTGTAGCAGCAAGAGTACTAACACAGAAGCAAGTGACTATGTTCTTAACCCTACGTAAACCCTAACCAGACTAGTCATTTTACTTTGGGCAACACCAAGTATATTCTTTGTGCCACTAGTTTCTTCAGATATAAAATGAGGGAGACTTGGATAACATGATTTCTAAAAGCTCACACTGTAAACCTGTACTTTTCAAGCAGTCTCAGGTCTTGTTCTCCGTACCAACAAAAATGAAACATATTGTGAAGTTTACATAGAAATTCATTACTGCCTGCTTATTCCTGCTGAGGGTTCTGGAATTATAAGCCTGGGAAATAGCAAAATAATAGCCGCCATGCACAAGCTGAAGTGAAGAAAAAAAAATTAGAAATAACATCTGGATACCCAGACACCAGATCCCTTCAATATATGCAAACAGAAGGTATGTAGTTATTTTTAAAAGAAGGGGGCAAAAAGCCACAACTGCTATTTTGAAAGATGATGTATATGAAAATTAGCAAAAGAAAAAATATTATATCTATACATACTAAATAAGCATGATTTATACCAACTATACTATCATTCATTCAACACATACTTACTGAGAACCCATTATGACCCATGAGTTGGGGAAAAGAACAAAAACAAGACAAGCAGTCCCTGCTCTTTGGAGCTAGATAAACAGCAGGGGAGTTAGGTAAACCAAAGTTAAAGAATTTTTACAAATGTGATGTTGCTGCACAAAAGAAGTAGATATAGGGTGTGCCCAGAAAACCTAATAGTAGAAGAAGCTGGTGTGAAGGTCCTCAGGGAATAACATTTTATCTAAGATTTTAAGGCTTGTGGGCTGGGAGCACTGTGGGCTAACAGGAGGCAGCATTCTAAGCAGAGAGGATCACCTTACACTCTTATTTAAAATTTTTATTCTATTTTTATTCTTTTTCTTTCATTGATACATAATATTTTACATATTTATGGGGTACATGTGAGTATTTTTTACACATATAGAATGTGTAACAATCAAGTCAGGGTATTTGGGGTGTCATCACCTTGCATGCTTATTATTTCCACGTGTTGGTAACATTTCAAATCCTCTCTTCTAGCTACCTCGAAATATTTGAAATATTAGACCCTATCAAATGTTATATCTATAAATTGAGACAGTTTAAATAATTTGGGTATACTGTTAAATGTTATAATTGAAAAGCAAAGGGACCAGAGAACATGTATCTACTTTATTGTGTGTGTGTGTGTGTGCCACCTCCTGTACTTTTCTCCAGGTTACACATGCATGCACGCACACACACACACACACATGTGTGCACAATCACATGCCTATTTCTCTAGTTAACATGTATCTACTTTAGATCAATGGAGCACTGTATTAAAAATTATATACATTGTGACCAGCAGGACAGAGCACTATACATATACACAAAAAATGAGGGAAATCATTGGCACACTTACATTTTTTTCTCATTTTAAAATTAGCAATCAAGATACTCAAACTCTTCATTCTGAAGACTATCCCCAAAATAATTAATCCCAAAATAAATTCGTGTAATTAAAACTTCTCTGATTAAGAAAAAACTCCAATCTTTTCCAGAGACCACCTGGGCAGCCTCAGAACTATTATCCTTCTATGCTAATGATTGCTGGTTTTAATCATCATCTTTATAGCAAAAGACAATCATTGCATTCCAGTTGACAATTTGTATTCCAAGTTTCCTTTCCAAAGTTGTCTTTAAAGTCCAAGGCAAATAAAAACCACCATACATAGTTGCTTACAGAACTGACAAAAGATCCTTGACTCCAACAGACCTGGCTGGCATCAATGATTCAAGCACATTATGAAAATCTCCACACAACTCAAAGTTTTTTAAGTACAGAACTGAAGTTTACATCCACAAATCTGTTTGATCTCTGCAGTTGCAAAACCATATGGCACACAGAGAAAAACAAATTATCTCTGCTTATGAAATAAGAACCTTCTGTAGGCTTTGGGACAGACCAACAGCTATGATTGTCCTACTTGCGCATATCACTATAATTAACTTTCTCTGATCCTTTTGAAGAATGTAGAGTTGTTGGGTTTTGGTTTGTTTGGGTTTGAGGGGTGGGGGGCGCGGAGATTAGGGAACAGAAGTAAGGAGGATCACCAAGGGGAGATGGAGAGAATCCTAAGCATAACCTCAGACACAATAATTTAAATATTATCTTTCTATAAATAGTTTATGTCATATTTTCATGCTTTATTTAATCACATTTATTACTGAGGATATATATAAAGCCAAGCATGTCAACATTTACAGTGTACTGCAAGTTATGCTTGTGAAAAGGGCTATGTTCTTACACTAAGTGACTCAGTAGCTTCCACAGTAAAACTAGTTTCATAATCACTGTAAGTTTCCAGTCATTGGCTACATAGAACCAAAAGCAAAAATATACCATGACAGTAATTTAAAATATGGTTGAATTCTGCTATCGCTGTTTCCACTCCCACCACTACCTCTACCACCACCATCATTCATGCAATCCTCACCCAAAAAAAAAGTTTAGAACGAATTTACACTTCTAAAACCAAAAGGCAAAGCTTTGTACCTCAAAAGTAACATGTAAAGGAATTTAAAATTTGATATATGACACTAACAGATTTTAATAAACTACTTCATAAATATAAACAACCCACCAATGGACCCTTAGCACCAGCAAAGACAATTTCAAAGACAATTTGGTTAAACAGATTCAAGTGTAATAAAAGAAACTGCAAATGCAAAAAAAGAGTGACAAGAAAAAAGGAGTAAATAAATTTAATGGCAGAAGAATCATTTCCCCGATATATGTGGAATTTTATATATTAAGTGTTTTTAGGGGATGACCAGGTAGAAATAATTTATCATTTTGATTTTCTAAGAGAAGACACTATTCTTAAGAATAAGAGGCTCAGAAGCCCTGCCTATCATTCTGCCTGGTAAGACCAGAAAAATGAGTTTCCCTAATACTTTGTGTAGTATAATAGGTGATGCAATAGGCTCTCCTCTGAAAGACTGGCTTCAAGTCTTAACTAATGAGAGTTGTGAAATCTCAAAAACACTAGGTCCCAGAGCATTCTTTGCATTTGGTCTTTATTTTATTTATACTGTACCCAATGAAACATCTTCTAGCACCTCCTACCCCCCATTCCCATCCAATCACAGCTCAGACCCCTGCTGGCTTGCTAGCTTAGATCTCATAAACCTGGAGCTAAGAGCTCAGAAGCACAGTAACCTATCAGAGCTGTCAGACATGCTGGGGAAAGTTTCCAAGAAGCATACTAGGCAGAATTCAAAGGAAAACTTCATCCCTGCAGCTATGATCAACTCCAGATATAAATACCTTTAAAACATATGGATTACAAGTACAGTCCTGGGAAAATCAGTAACATGTCATGGAGGAACAGCATTAATGGGTTTACCTGGAATCTCATCTGATAATATCTACAACACTTTTTTTTTAAGATCACTTGCTATAACAGGTGAACTAAGAATACCTTTTATTCACTATCTAATCTTACTGTCCTAAAGCCAGGTCCCTACTGGGTAGGGAAGGGTGTCATATATTTGACAAATAATAATTGAAACAGCCTTTTCCTTTTCTTTTTGTTGACAGTCTATTCAGACAAACCAGACTAAATATGTTTCCAGATTCCCTTATGTGCACAAGGAAAGAACAGCTCAATAAAGGTCCACAGAGACATCTGGAACAAGCAGCATCTCTATCTGCTAAGCATAACTACTGCTTTTCCGCCTTCCTGGATGGTGCTTTTAATTTCTCTTACAATCCTAAAGCCTCTCAGCTGGGTTAGAAAGCCCATTGTTTTTTTCCCTTCATCCTTCAGTGAAGGCCTTGTCTACACCTCTTGGCCACAGACAGAGAGAACAAAGAGTAGTCAGACCTACAGATTTCTGTACTTGACCTTCTTTATGTGCGAAAGATGTTGGTGTCCAACACTGCTATAATAAGAAAAAGGAAAGTGAGTTGCAGGAATGACAAACAGAAACTGTAAAAGAAGAAAAAGAATCAGCCACAAGTTTTCATTATCCAACTTAGGATATAACAAAAGATGACTTTTAAAAATAAATAAATAAGCAAGTGAATCTAGTCAGGACAGAAATCCATTTGGCAAGTAAAATCCATCTCCAGCACAGCATTTTTACAGCAGCATGCTGGAGTTTTCATGTTTTGAAAAATGAGACACTGACTGATATACTTAGCCAAATATTCTGATCTGTCATCATTCTAAATATATGGGCCTATCTTTCAGCAAACAAATTAGCAGGTAATATATCATCCCTGAGTGCATACCCTTCCCTGGATGCTCTATAAATGCAGAGTGATCAAGACTGGCAGTTACTGAGTGTAAAATGTAAAACACTACTAACTGCACTTAAGCCACACTGCAGAAGTCCATCATATCAATCAGAAGCAGGGTGTCAGAAAAGTTGTATGCACTTGAAATTCTTCCAGGGGAGGGAAAATGAGGAGACAGAAAAGAGATGGCTCCTATACTCCCTTTATTTGATCATGGAGAAAAGAAGAATGAATCTCTGGCAATAAATGACTCCTGTATTGTTTTTTAAGTGTGTCTGCGATCAGATGAGCAAGCCTCGAATTTGGCAAAATTGCAAACTAAAAGAAAAAAATAGTCTTTGCTTTCTCCAGCCTCACCTACTGAAAGTAATTCAAAGTACATAAGCTTCCCAATACAGTAAGAGCTGCAAAGCTAGCTATAGTCTCGGGTCCTCAGAAGCAACTCATGCAGTTTCCACGATTCTGATTTAAACAACAACCAACTATTTTCTGAGGGCAAAAGGGGAGTAAAGTTCTTAAATCATTTAATTCTGCCAATTAGTTCCGCAACTATGGCATTAAAGAACTATGGATATTTATCCACTGGAAGTGGATCAAAAAGTGGGCTCTCTTAATGCCTATTAAATAGTGCTGATTTTCAAGCATCACTGACCAAGGTCAAATCTGAACCAACGTGAAAACCTCCACTTCCCCATCACTAATCCCTTGAGCCATCCATTCTTCCAAAAGGCAAATGTTTTGTAGTCAGGGGAGAAATACCACATGGTATGGGTAGCACTTAATATGACTGCTTTCTACATTAAACTCAGCTTACATGTCTTCCATTTATCTGTGAAAAGTTAGAGAATTAAAACACACTGGAAACTTTCAAATATGGTATCACTATAGTATTGGCATATACAGAGAATCAAGGAATTAACAGTTTTTTACACATATATTAGGTAAAAGCTCTGGTTTATTGCCTGATCATGTTTTTGTTTTTTCTTGGTATTTAGTTTTCTCCCACCAACTGGAGGAATAAAACGATGCCCCACTGAATATTTGTTTACAACTGACAAGATCATCTTCCGTAAGTGTGTTACTGATCAAATGGTACAATGCACAAAGCTTCAGTTCCGCTAGGTTACCAGCTACACTTAGCAAAGTGTGGGCTAAGGAGTTGGAAGGGATGAGAAAAACACAGTGAGCTGTAATGCAACTGTGCTCTTGCTGGGACGTGCACACTGACAATACCTTACCAACTCACTGCCCAAAAAGGAAAACTTCCAGAGTAGCCCAGTGGACCCAAGGACCTAATTGTTCACTTTCTTTGCAGAACTACTGCTGTAAGTACTGTCCTCACTATCATATAATTGAACTTAATATTCCTATTGAAACAAAGTTAATCACAGTCCAAGTCTACAGTTATCTATATCATGACTTTTTAAAATGTGCCTGGGTTCACACTGAAAACCTACCCACCAATTATGGCACCTTTTCAAAAATATTAAATACATTGAAACAAATGTATTCCAAATCCCCAAAGAAAATACTATTGCATTTTACCTCTCCAACTCCAAAGAAAGAAAAGCTGTAGTGCCCCGAGATCTAGACTAGATAAGCTAGTCACTATCAAAACCCTGAACATAAAAAGCTTACTCTGTCCATCTTGGGCACATTCTAGTCCCTCTTCATAAAAAGTCCTCTCTCTCTACCCCTACTTCCTCCTTCCTCCTACTCAAGGAAAAAAACAGCAAATATATATATATATTTTTTTTTTCCCCAAAAAGTGTACTTTGGTCCCATGGAATTAACCACTTTCCAACTGTATTTATTTTTTGGGGGGGGGGTTAAATAATTTTATGTACATACATAAAATTTTATTGACCATGTTGAATAATAAAGTTATTAAAACCTTTGGCCAAAGCAATACAAACAAAAATATAATCTAATGTCTCTTTTTATATAAGACTTTGAAAACACATTTTCTTTTATTATTATTATTATACTTTAACTTCTAGGGTACATGTGCATAACATGCAGGTTGGTTACATATGTATACTTGTGCCATGTTGGTGTGCTGCACTCATCAACTCGTCAGCACCCATCAACTCGTCATTTACATCAGGTATAACTCCCAATGCAAACCCTCTCCCCTCCTCATAATAGGCCCCAGTGTGTTATCTTCCCCTTCCCAAGTCCAAGTGATCTCATTGTTCAGTTCCCACCTATGAGTGAGAACATGCAGTGTTTGGTTTTCTGTTATTGCGATAGTTTGCTGAGAATGATGGTTTCTAGCTGCATCCATGTCCCTACAAAGGACACAAACTCATCCTTTTTTATGGCTGCATAGTATTCCATGGTGTATATGTGCCACATTTTCTTAATCCAGTCTGTCATTGATGGACATTTGGGTTGATTCCAAGTCTTTGCTATTGTGAATAGTGCCACAATAAACATACGTGTGCATGTGTCTTTATAGCAGCATGATTTATAATCCTTTGGGTATATACCCAGTGATGGGATGGCTGGGTCATATGGTACTTCTAGTTCTAGATCCTTGAGGAATCACCACACTGTTTTCCATAATGGTTGAACTAGTTTACAATCCCACCAACAGTGTAAAAGTGTTCCTATTTCTCCACATCCTCTCCAGCACCTGTTGTTTCCTGACTTTTTAATGATTGCCATTCTAACTGGTGTGAGATGGTATCTCATTGTGGTTTTGATTTGCATTTCTCTGATGGCCAGTGATGATGAGCATTTTTTCATGTGTCTGTTGGCTGTATGAATGTCTTCTTTTGAGAAATGTCTGTTCATATCGCTTGCCCACTTTTTGATGGAGTTTTTTTTTTCTTGTAAATTTGTTTGAGTTCTTTGTAGGTTCTGGATATTAGCCCTTTGTCAGATGAGTAAATTGCAAACATTTTCTCCCATCCTGTAGGTTGCCTGTTCACTCTGATGGTAGTTTCTTTTGCTGTGCAGAAGCTCTTTAATTAGATCCCATTTGTCAATTTTGGCTTTTGTTGCCATTGCTTTTGGTGTTTTAGACATAAAGTACTTGCCCATGCCTATGTCCCGAATGATTTTACCTAGGTTTCCTTCTAGGGTTTTTATGGTTTTAGGTCTAACATTTAAGTCTCTAATCCATCTTGAATTAATTTTTGTATAAGGAGTAAGGAAAGGATCCAGTTTCAGCTTTCTACTTATGGCTAGCCTGTTTTCCCAGCACCATTTATTAAATAGGGAATCCTTTCCCCATTTCTTGTTTTTCTCAGGTTTGTCAAAGATCAGATGGCTGTAGATGTGTGGTATTATTTCTGAGGACTCTGTTCTGTTCCATTGGTCTATATCTCTGTTTTGGTACCAGTACCATGCTGTTTTGGTTACCGTAGCCTTGTAGGATAGTTTGAAGTCAGGTAGCATGATGCCTCCAGCTTCGTTCTTTTGACTTAGGATCGTCTTGGCAATGTGGGCTCTTTTTTGGTTCCATATGAACTTTAAAGCGGTTTTTTCCAATTCTGTGAAGAAACTCATTGGTAGCTTGATGAGGATGGCATTGAATCTATAAATTACCTTGGGCAGTATGGCCATTTTCACGATATTGATTCTTCCTATCCATGAGCATGGTATGTTCTTCTATTTGTTTGTGTCCTCTTTTATTTCACTGAGCAGTGGTTTGTAGTTCTCCTTGAAAAGGTCCTTTACATCCTTTGTAAGTTGGATTCCTAGGTATTTTATTCTCTTTGAAGCAATTGTGAATGGGAGTTCATTCATGATTTGGCTCTCTTTTTGTCTGTTACTGGTGTATAAGAATGCTTGTGATTTTTGCACATTAATTTTGTATCCTGAGATTTGCTGAAGTTGCTTATCAGCTTAAGGAGATTTTGGGCTGAGATGATTGGGTTTTCTAAATATACAATCATGTCATCTGCAAACAGGGACAATTTGACTTCTTCTTTTCCTAACTGAATACCCTTGATTTCTTTCTCTTGCCTAACTGCCCTGGCCAGAACTTCCAACACTATGTTGAACAGGAGTGGTGAGAGAGGGCATCCCTGTCTTGTGCCAGTTTTCAAAGGAAATGCTTCCAGTTTTTGCCCATTCAGTATGATATTGGCTGTGGGTTTGTCATAAATAGCTCTTATTATTTTGAGATACGTTCCATCAATACCGAATTGATTGAGAGTTTTTACCATGAAGGGCTGTTGAATTTGTCAAAGGCCTTTTCTGCATCTATTGAGATAATCATGTGGTTTTTGTCTTTGGTTCTGTTTATATGCTGGATTACGTTTATTGATTTGCATATGATGAACCAGCCTTGCATCCCAGGGATGAAGCCCACTTGATCATGGTGGATAAGCTCTTTGATGTGCTGCTGAATCCGGTTCGCCAGTATTTTATTGAGGATTTCTGCATCGATGTTCATCAGGGATATTGGTCTAAAATTCTTTTTTTGTTGTATCTCTGCCAGGCTTTGGTATCAGGATGATGTTGGCCTCATAAAATGAGTTAGGGAGGATTCCCTCTTTTTCTATTGATTGGAATAGTTTCAGAAGGAATGGTACCAGCTCCTCCTTGTCCTCTGGTAGAATTCAGCTGTGAATCCATCTGGTCCTGGACTTGTTTTGGTTGGTAGGCTATTAATTATTGCCTCAATTTCAGAGCCTGCTATTGGTCTATTCAGGGATTCAACTTCTTCCTGGTTTAGTCTTGGGAGAGTGTAAGTGTCCAGGAAATTATCCATTTCTTCTAGGTTTTCTAGTTTATTTGCATAGAGGTGTTTATAGTATTCTCTGATGTTTCGTATTTCTGTGGGGTCAGGGGTGATATCCCCTTTATCATTTTTTATTGCGTCTATTTGATTCTTCTCTCTTTTCTTCTTTATTAGTCTTGCTAGCAGTCTATCAATTTTGTTGATGTTTTCAAAAAACCAGCTCCTGGATTCATTTATTTTTTGGAGGGTTTTTTGTGTCTCTATCTCCTTCAGTTCTGCTCTGATCTTAGTTATATTTTGCCTTCTGCTAGCTTTTGAATGTGTTTGCTATTGCTTCTCTAGTTCTTTTAATTGTGATGTTAGAGTGTCAATTTTAGATCTTTCCAGCTTTCTCTTGTGGGCATTTAGTGCTATAAATTTCCCTCTACACACTGCTGTAAATGTGTCCCAGAGATTCTGGTATGTTGTATCTTTGTTCTCATTGGTTTCAAAGAACATCTTTATTTCTGCCTTCATTTCGTTATGTACCCAGTAGTCATTCAGGAGCAGGTTGTTCAGTTTCCATGTAGTTGAGCGGTTTTGATTGAGTTTCTTAGTCCTGAGTTCTAGTTTGATTGCAGTGTGGTCTGAGAGACAGTTTGTTATAATTTCTGTTCTTGTACATTTGCTGAGGAGTGCTTTACTTCTAACTATGTGGTCAATTTTGGAATAAGTGCGATGTGGTGCTGAGAAGAATGTATATTCTGTTGATTTGGGGTGGAGAGTTCTGTAGACGTCTATTAGGTCCGCTTGGTGCAGAGATGAGTTCAATTCCTGGATATCCTTGTTAACTTTCTGTCTCGTTGATCTGTCTAATGTTGACAGTGGGGTGTTGAAGTCTCCCATTATTATTGTATAGGAGTCTAAGCCTCTTTGTAAGTCTCTAAGGACTTGCTTTATGAATCTCGGTGCTCCTCTATTGGGTGCATATATATTTAGGATAGTTAGCTCTTCCTGTTGAATTGATTGCTTTACCATTATGTAATGGCCGCCTTTGTCTCTTTTGATCTTTGATGGTTTAAAGTCTGTTTTATCAGAGACTAGGATTGCAACCCCTGCTTTTTTTTGTTCTCCATTTGCTTGGTAGATCTTCCTCCATCCCTTTATTTTGAGCCTATGTGTGTCTCTGCATGTAAGATGGGTCTCCTGAATACTCCAACTGTATTTTTAAACACTTTTTGGGCTTAGCATCGTGGCTCACGCCTGTAATCCCAGGACTTTGGGAGGCTGAGGCAGGCAGATTACTTGAGGTCAGGAGTTTGATACCAGCCTGGCCAACATGGTGAAACCCCGTCTCTACCAAGTCTACGGAGTGAGACTCTGTCTCAAAAAAAAAAAAAAAAAAAAAAAAAAGACCCTTTTTCCCCCTAACAAAATAAATAAACACTTTTTGTACCTATCACAATGCATCTTCTTTTTAATTGCATGAACAATATATACTTAGGACAAGTTCAAACAATACCTAGGCACATTCAGTTAAAACAGAGTCCTCTCCTCTCCCTCCAATTCCTGTTAACCATGTGTTATGTATCCTTCCAGCCTGATTTATATACTTAAACATGTATACATGCTTATCAGTTTACGGATCTAGCATATCTAACAGACTGTGCACTCTATAAGAGCAAGAAATGCCGTATTCACCTGTGCATCTAGTACCTGGCACCCTGCTGATACAAATCGTTGCTCAGTAAATATTTGCTCACTCAATAATCAAAGGGTTAAAGCCACAGAGGAGCAGGTCTTCTGGGGACTCAGGAAACAAAGAGAAACACATGTCTGTGTCCTTACACGTGCCTGTGCCCATGCCCATCTGAGATTAGGAAGGAGGAAAAAGGGTAGAGGGCATCTGAAACTAGGGCTCCAGGTGGTACACCAAATGATCACTGGTTAGCCAGCACAAGGTTACTGAGGAATAGCAGCATATCCTTCTTTAAAAAATAATAATAATAATACTCAAAGCAACTGACCAAAGAGGGAGACCCATTAGGATTCTGCTGTGTCCCTGATCTTAAGGACAGTCCTATTAACTGTCTTAAAGGCACCATCCAGCAACTGCATATAGGATTCTCAGGGTATCAACCTCAGAACAGATCATTTGAGGATTAGAAAGTATGTCTGAATTGTGTTTGAAAATGCGTAACTCATTTCAGAAAAAAAAAAAAAAAAAAAAAAACAGAGACTTCAGATTGAAACCAAAAGCAAAAAAAAAAAATTTACCCCTAAAAAAGTAAAAAAAAAAAAAAAAAAATAGTAGGGCTGAAAAAATTAAAATTAGGGTAGGGTAGGTCCCTTTTATCCAAGAATCTAAATTAAATGGGCTTCTATAACCAAAAGAAGTGCTGAAAGTAGTACTATATTCAGTTAAAAAAAAAATTAACACAAATGATTTAACCAATTAATATGCGACTCAATATAGAAGTATAAACCCTTTAACTTTTTAAAAAGGTTATTAGCCTTGCTGTTGCAATCAAGCCACCAACTGACAGCCACCCCAAGCTATAGTGAGCCTAAACTTAAAATGGCACAGAAAACTCTTCTATGTCAAACTCCGTTTTAGTAAATCTTCAGATTTGAACATTGAAATTTCATTTAATTCAGCTTATCATTACCAGTTCTCCTTTTCCTTGCCGAGGTCCCAAGAAAGCATAACTTCAAGATTTGGCACAAGAAACATTCCACAACTTGGTCAACAGCCCTGACTATATTATCATTACCCAGATTTACAGAACGGTCCCAGTGACCAAGACACAGGGTACATGTCCAATAGTAATATATATTTTGAAATGAACAAATTGATTTATACATTAACCAAGCAGGATTTTGGCTCAGAGTCAAGAATGGCTACACAGACTAACACTTGGCTTCCAGCCCTGAAACTAACAGCTTTTCATTCTACTGGGGGGCAAGGGGTTTAAAAAAGAGTAAGGCCCATGTTTCAAGAACTCTTCTCTCCTACCCTCCACCCCACTCACCAAAATACTTACCTCCATCCCCCACCTCCAGTTGCCTTCAGTAACAGAATTAAGATGTTGACTTGGAGTCCACATTCTGTGGCTATTCAACAATTCCCAAATAATGAACCTTAGCTAAGAAGAATATGGTGACAGAAAAGAGGGGTGTGTGTATGTGTGTTAGAAACTGTGATACATAACATTTTGAAAGCATTCACCACTGAGATATTTATAGATTAAATGATTTGATGTCTAGGACTGACTTCAAAATAAATTCAGTTGGAGAGAGGGAGGAAAGGAGGCTTAGATGGCGGTATTGATGACACAAAATTGTGAGTTAATAATTATTGAGGCTGAGTAAAGAATACTCAGTGTTTATTATACTATTCTCTCTAGTTTTCTGAATATTTTTAAATTTCCATAATACAAAGCTAGGGAGGAAGAACTAAAAACTTAAAATGCTAATACCTCTTAATGGAAGGATTCTGGATAATTTTATTCAGTATGCTTTTCGACAAGAATTGTATTACTTTTGTGTTCAGAAATTATTTACAACTAGCATAATGATTCTGCAAAATACTTCTGGATGCCTTTAGAAGTCATTCTAATACAAGCAAACCAAGCTGTAGCAAGATCCAAGCTTAAGAGAAAACTACAGTGCCCTGAGGCATACACACCCAAAAATCCATATAAACAAAGTTTCGAGTGAGGATGTAACAAGTATAAAATGAAAAGAATCTGACAAAAATATCTCAACAGAAAGTAAAACAAGTTAATTTCTTTTCCTGAAGGGAAATATCATCCGTTTAAAAAGGTTTATTTCCCCTTTTAGTTAATGTTGATTAAGCCCTTGTTATGTACAAAAAACTTGTCTGTATTTACATCTAATCCTCACAACAGTACTGAGAGGAAGTTATTACCTTCATTTATGAAATAAAGACATTGAGATTCAGAGAGTAAAATAGAGTGGGGCTGGAGAAGGGATTCCAAGAATTTAAGAATCACATCTTTGTCTTCAGGATGTCTCAGAGAACAAATAGAAGAGAAAATTCCCAAACACAAAGATAAAAATTCGTCTACTTGAAAAAATTCCCAAAGGAAAACTATCCAGAGCCTCGGGTTCCAACCTAACCATATGTGAGGGTAACATTTACACCCCTCCTGTCCATGCTCACGACCAAGGGGAACCAATGATTGTAAAAGGAATACATCAAGAAGAATGGAAAGTTCCATAAACCTCAATAACATCAACAACAGCAGCCAGCATTTACAGAATGTTTATGTGCCTCCCATGGTCTTATTCACAAACACACTAACGGAACTCTTATCATTCCCATTTTATAAACACTGAGACTCAGAGAAACCAGGTAACCTGCTCAAGATACCTGCTAATAGGCAAAAACTGTTTTCGAGACCCAGAAAGCCTCTGTGGGTTACTGCACACACCATTACCCAATGTTGTACCTTGAAATTTAGGCTCATTAACTCTTTAAAAACAGTTATAGCAATAATAGCAATCATCAATCTACACCCCCCAATTAACACCCCACAAAACAGTCACCAAGATGTCCCAAGACTTTTTGAAGTCTCAGAGCTGTTAGAAAGATTACACAGAAATCTACTACAACATACTTATAATGTGCTTGATATTTCAAAAAGTACACAAGCCAATGACGACAACCTATAATAAAACTTCAGCAAACAAGCCCTAGGGAAAACTCAGTGTGCCCTTGGTATTCAGAACACCCAGTTCTAAAGGTTTGGAGTGAAGAGACCATTCCAAATCCCAGTTTCTCCAGTCACAAGTTCTGTGACTTTGGGCACATCATCTCTTAGCTATTTCAGTCCCTGTTTAGTGGAGCTAACATACTTATGCATATGTAAAGCTCAGTGCTTGACACTCAATGTGAAAGCAGAAGCTCGGTAAAGGCTTCTTCTCCACATAATGCGCTGTGATCTGCAGGTACACATAATGCGCTCTGTACCTGCAAACATCCTTTCTCCTGCAATAACACTAGTGGGAAAATGAACTGTTGGCTCCTAATTTGCCCTCAGCAGGCCCAACCTACATTCCCTCCACTCTTACAACACAACAGCATCTATTCTATAAAGGAAAGATCCTCAAACTGTGGGGATTTAGTTCAGTAATGCTCTTATTTTGCAATACCATAATTTTACTTTATTGAACTTTCAGATGGGCTTTGTTTGGCATTTGATTATTTCAGAGCCAATTTCCCACTTAAAATTCTAGACTTTGGCTTTGATAACAGAATATGAAAAATGCCAGGATATTATATTGTCCAAGGGACAAAAACTGCATGGGCAGCCAGAGATTGTTTTATTTATACAGTGACAACAGTCAGAATTCCAAAGAATCAAGTCATAGAATCTTAATTTTCTTCCATCAGCATCACTAGCATGGTAGTAATAAACAACTGCAGAGTCAAAGTACTGTGTTTTTTCAATGTTATTCACTGACACTAAAGATAAATGAAACTAAAATTAATATGGCTAAACATAAACACTACGTTTTCTAACAAACATGGGAATTATTTCTCCTACACGTATCACAGTTTTAACAATTTCTTAAGCTAATTACATCAAACTATTTTTGTTTAAATGAGATTTCTGGAATGTCTATAACAACAAAACTAATGTACATTTAGACATATGTACTTAGACATATGTACATTTATGACATGAGTAGAAAATGAATTGTGAACCCTTATTAATTTTTGTATTTGTCAGAATCAAACATTTAAGCAAAATAAAAAATCCAAAGGTCCAACTTTTATGAACACTGTTAAATGATTAAGTTTCAAATTACTTAGCAATTCTGGAAATTCCCAGTAATACTGATTGTTCTTCTTTAAAAAGCAACCCATTAAAATAAGAAACCTATAGGTCTGGATCAAGTTCCAACAAATTCCATATTTTCTTACTTTTTTTTGACTCTAACTTCCCACTTAGAAAAGGCAGGGTTAAGAACTAAATAGACTCTGACCTTTAAGTGTAACTTGAAAAAGCCATAGCCTGAAGATGAGTCATACCTAGACTTTGTAAACTAACTACACAATTGCTAGACTGTATTCCATACAAAGTTAAGAAGCCATGAGTAAAACTCTAGGCTTTATCACTCACTGAAAACAGAAGACATGTCTTTGTAGTATAGAATGGCACACAGTCGCTTAGTCACACACAAAAAAAACAGGGACCACCACATGTACTCACACATATACATATCATTCCTTGGGAAACGAAGATTTATTTTCATATAATGCTGCAGGTGAGCTTATAACTTCCAACAAAAGCTTTTAACTTTCCAACAAAAACCTTTTCACTGCAACAAAAGCAAAACTAGACAATGGGATTGCCTCAAACTAAACTTCTGCATAGCGTGCATGAGCATGTGCGCGCGCGCACACACACACACACACACACACACACACACACAAACAACACAGTGAAGTGACGACCTACAGAATGGGAGAAAATATTTGCAAAACCTACATGTAATAAGAGCATAATATCCAAAATATATAAGCAACTCAAATAATTCAATAGCAATTAAAAAACTGATTTTATTTTTTACTATACTTCAAGTTCTGGGATACATGTGCAGAACATGCAGGTTTATTACATAGGTATACACGTGCCATGGTGGTTTGCTGCACCCATCAACCCATCATCTACATTACGTATTTCTCCTAATGCTATCCCTCCCCTAGTCTCCCACCCCAGACAGGCCCTAGTGTGTGATGTTCCCCTCCCTGTGTCCATGTGTTTTCATTGTTCAACTCCCACTTATGAGTGAGAATATGCAGAAAACAACCTGATTTTAAAATGGGCAGAGGACCTGAAAAGACATTCTAAAAGACAAGACAAATGGCCAACAGTTATATGAAAAAATCCTCAATATCACTAATCATCAGGGAAGTGTAAATTAAAACCACAGTAAGATGTCATTTCACCTCTGTTAGAATAGTTTTTGTCAAGAAAACAAAAGATAACAAGTATTAGCAAAGATGTGGAGAAAAGGAAATCCTTGCACACTGTTGGTGGGAATGTACATTAGTATAGCCATTTTGGAAAACAGTATGGAAGCTCCTCAAAACATTAAAAATAAAACGATCACATGATCCAGCAATTTCACTTCTGGGTACACATCCAAAGGAAATGAAATCAGTATGTCAAAGAGACACATGGATGAACCTAGAGGACGTTATGCTAAGTGAAATAAACCAGACATGCAAAGACACTGAATAATCCCACTAGTATGTGTAATCTAAAAAGTCAAACTCATAGAAGTAGAGAGCAGAATGCAGGGATGGAGGAGTGGAGGAATAGGGAGATGTTGGCCAAAGGGCACAAAGCCTCAGTTAAATGGAAGGAATAAGTTCTGGAGATCAACTAGGAAGCTGACCACAGTTAATAATAATATACTGTATATTTCAAAATTGCTGAGAGAGTAGATATTAAATGTTCTCACCACCTCAAAATGGTATGTGAGGTGTTGGATACGTTAATTAGCTTGATTTAGTGATTCCACAATCTATAAAGCTCTCAAAATATCACATTATACCCCACAAATATATACAGTTTATTTATTTATATATTAACACAAAATATTAGGCCAGGCATGGTGGCTCACACTTGTAATCCCAGCACTTTGGAAGGCCGAGGCAGGCAAATCACTTGAGGTCAGGGATTCGAGAACAGCCTGGTCAAAATGGTGAAACCCCATCTCTACTAAAAATACAAAACTTAGCTGGATGTGATGGCGGGCGCCTGTAACCCCAGCTACTTGGGAGGCCGAGGTGGTAGAATTGCTTGAACCCTGGAGGCAGAGGTTGCAGTGAGCCGAGATCGCACCACTGCACTCCAGCCTGGGCAAGGGAGCAAGACTCCGCCTCAAAAAACAATAATAATCATATATATAAATAAATAAATAGTAACATTCAGATTTCTCAATCGGTTAATCAGGTTTAAAAACAGAAAATTTCTGAACTACCTTTTTAATATTTGAAAGACAACTAAAATTAGAAAACTTCTTCTTACTCAAAGATGTGTTTTGTCCATCCATAGATACAGTTTCTACTTCAAAAAATTACACACTTGCATATAAAATGAAGTATCTCCAGATTACTGACTAGGAGACTTAATGAAATCATTTGGTTTATTCACCTGTTGATACTTTCATATCTCCCACCAAGTTTGAAAACTAGGTCAAAGTAAAACTATCACAACAGGAGAAAGTTTTTTTGTTTTTTGGTTGTTGTGTTTTGTCTTTGTTTCTGTTTTTTTGTTGTTGTTGTTCATTTCTGTTTGTTTGTTTGTTTGTTTTGAGATGGTCTCACTTTGTCACCCAGGCTGAGTGTAGTGGCGTGATTACAGCTCACTGCAACCTCAAATTCCAGGGTTGAAGTGATCCTCCTTCCTCAGTCCCGCAAATAGCTGGGACTACAGGCACGTGCCACCATGCCTGGCTAGTTTTCTGTATTTTTCATAGAGATGGGTTTCACCGCATTGCCCAGACTGGTCTCAAACTCCTAAGCTCAAGGAATCCACCCACCTCAGCCTCCCAAAGTGCTGGGATTATAGGCATGAACCACTGTGGTAAGCCAGGAGAAAGATTTTAAAAACCACTAACACATAATACAAATAAAAAACTAAAATGGAAATGAATGAAGAAAGACCAAGAAAAGTTAAAGAAAATGCAAATAAAGTTAATGTTTAATGTAGATATTAAAAAGCTTTAATAAGTTAAAAGATGTCTGAAATACAAATTATAAGATCTGAAGCAATTTAAGAGGACTAAAACCAAACCAGTTTGGGTATATGTCTCCCCTTGGTAAAATGGAATCAAGTTGCTACCTCCAAAAAGGCTTTGAAAAAATGGAACATAATAAAAACAATATTAACAGCAACTCATTATTGAGCTGTTATTTGCACATTACATAAACCATTTATCGCATTTAATCCTCATCAAAACCCAAAACTATAATTTTTTTCATCTTACAGGTGAGAAATTGAGGTACAAGACAGATCAAGTTACTTGCTCAAAAATAAAATTCTGTTGCATTTTTGTTGTTTGGTTTCATTTTTTGGGTTTGAGAAAGTATAGAAACAGAAGAACTGGTGACTGGTTACTCCTATTAAGGAGAATAGTAAATCACTTCATATCAAAGTTCTTAAACTTGAAAATCAAAATCACCTATAGGGCTTGCTAAAATGCAGATTGCTGGGTTCTGGGCACCACATCCAGGGTCTCTGATTCAATAAGTTCAAGATAAGGTCCAATAATTTGCATTTCTAACAAGTTCCTAGGTGATAATGGCCGGACTAATCGCATATCACAATTAAGAGACCCACTGCTGTACACCAGTAAAAAGGAAACATGACAGTTAGAGACACAATAAAAGAAGAATGAATCATGTTCAAAGGAACCTAATTCCACTGTCTGAATTTTCCAGTTATTTGATTTATACTACACATTTCAAAGAACAAAAGTTCTGTGAAAAGTCACTATGGTGTAAAGTATAATCATACCTATGAGATACTGCAAGTTCATTCCAAACGACTGCAATAAAGTGAATACCACAATAAAGAAAGTCACACAATTTTGGGGGTTTCTGAGTGAATTTAAGAGTTACATTTACACTATACCATAGTCTATTGAGTATGTAATAGCATTATGTCTTTAAAATAATGGATAGACCTTAATTTTTTAAATGCTTCATTGCTTTAAAATAATGCTAATGATCATCTGGGTCTTCTGCAAGTTGTATCTGCCACAACCATCCCCTCATTTTGCTAGTGGAGGGTCCTTTCTGGATGTTAATGGCTGCTGACTAATCACAACGGTCGGTGCTGAAGGTTAGGGTGGCTGTGGCAATTTCTGGAAATACGACAACAATAAAGTTTGCTGCATAGATTGACTCTTCCTTTCACAAAATATTTCTCTGTAGCATGTGATGCTGTTTGATAGCATTTTACCACAGTAAAACTTCATTCAAAATTGAAGTCAATCATCCCAAACCCTGCCGCCACTTGATCAACAACTTTATATGTAATATTCTAAATCCTTTGTTGTCATTTCAACAATGTTAAAAGCGTCTTCACCAGGAATAGTTTCCATCTCAAGAAATCACTTGTTTGGCTCTTCCATAAGAAGCAACTCCTCATCTGTTCAAATGTTATCATGAGATTGCAGCAATTCAGTCACATCTTTAGGTTCCACTTCTAATTCTAATTCTCTTTCCACCACATCTTTAGTGACTTCCTCCAGTGAAATCTTCAACCTTTCAAAGTCATCCATGGGTTTGGGAAAAAATTCTTCCAAACTCCTATTCATGCTAATATTCTGACCTTCTCCAATGAATCACAAATGTTCTTAAGAGTATCTAGAACAGTGAACCTTTTCCAGAAGGTTTCCAAGTTTACTTTACCCAGATCCATCACAGAAATTACCATCTATGGCAGCTATAGCCATAGACAGTAGGCTTGAATGTCAAAATTACAGATACAACTCACAGAAGACTCAGATGATCATTAGCATTTTTTAAGCAATAAAGCATTTTTAAAATTAAAATTTTTAAGGTCTGTGCAAAATTTTTATTTCCTGTGCATTAATAATGTATACATTCATAATGTATTTCTTAAATAACAAAACCTGAATGTCAAAACTACTCCCCGATCAACAGACTGCAGAATAGATGCTGTGTCACCAGGCATAATAACAACACTAATTTCTTTGTGCATCTCCATCAGAGCTCTTGGGTGATGAGGTGCATTGTCAATGAGTAGTAATATTTTGAAAGAAATCTTTTTTTCTGAGCAGTAGGACTCAATAGTGGACGTAAAATACTCAGTGTGGCAAGTAGATATTGTAAGTAGATGTGCTGTCATCCAGGCTTTGTTGTTCCATTTACAGAGCACAGGCACAGTAGATTTAGCATAATTCTTAAGGACACTAGGATTTGCAGAA
This sequence comes from Theropithecus gelada, assembly GCF_003255815.1. Classification (NCBI taxonomy): domain Eukaryota; kingdom Metazoa; phylum Chordata; class Mammalia; order Primates; family Cercopithecidae; genus Theropithecus; species Theropithecus gelada. Next base: position 61,163,287 of record NC_037683.1, on the reverse strand, counting down.
TGTAAATGAGCACTGGCTTCAACTAAAAGTCAGCAGTTGCATTAGCCCTTAACAAGAAAGTAAGCTTGTCCTTCCAAGCTTCCAAGTCAAGCACTGACTTCTCTCTAGCTATGAAAGTCCTAGATGACATCTTTTTCCAATCGAAGGCTGTTTCGCCTATATTGAAAATCTGTTTTTTAGTGTAGCCACCTTCCTCAATGATCTTAGCTAGATCTTCTGGCTAATTTGCTGTAGCTTCTACATCAGCACTTGCTGCTTCACCTTGCAACTTTTATGTTATGAAGATGGTTTCTTTCCTTAAACCCCATAAAACAACCTCCAAACTTTTCTTCTGCAGTTGCCTCACGTCTCTCAGCATTCAGAGTTGAAGACAGTTAGGGCCTTGCTCTGGATTAGGCTTTGGCTTAAGAGAATGCTGTGGCTGGTTTGATCTTCTATCCAGACCACTAAAACTTTCTCCATATCAGCAATAAGGCTGTTTGCTATCTTATCATTCACGTGTTCACTGGAGTAGCTCTTTTAATTTCCTTCAAGAACTTTTCCAAGTGCATTCTTAACTTGACTAAGTGTTTGGCACAGGAGGTCTAGGTTTTGGCTGTCTTGGCTTTTGACATGGTTTCCTCAGTAAGCTTAATAATTCTAGCTTTTGATTTCAAATGAAAGATGTGTAATTGGCTTAATTTCAATATTGTTGTGCCAGGGAATTGTTGTGCAAGGAGAGGAAGAGAGATGAAAGAATGACTGGAGCAATGGAGCAGTCAGAACACACACAGCATATATATAGTTCACCATCTTATACGGGCACACTTCATGGCAACACAAAACAATTACAATAGTAACATCAATGGTCACTGATCACCATAACAGATTTGAAAATAATGAAAAATTCTGATATATTGCAAGAATTACCGAACGGTGACACAGAGACATAAAGTGAGCACATGCTGTTGGAGAAATGGAGCAAACAGATTTGCTCAATGCAGGGTTGTGGCACAAACTTTCAACCTGTGAAAACACAATATTCAGCCAGATGTGGTGGCACATGCCTGTAGTCCCAGCTACTCAGGAAGCTAAATGATGAGGATCAATTGAGCCCACGAGTTTGGGACCAGTCTGGGCAATATAGTGAGATCCCATCTCAAAAACAAAAACACACAACATCTGCAAAGCACCATACAATGAAGTATACCTGTACTTTATTTTCAAACCAGGATTAGTCCTGCAACATTGTCCAATGTCTATAATCTTGAACTCTAAAAATCCCAAAACACATAACCCTTTCTACCTGTCTCTTTTAAAATTATACACTCTTCTGTGTGGTAATTTATCGCCACACAAATTTAATATATTTAATAACTCCAGTTAAAGCAACAGTAGGAAAAAATTTCAATTTAATCTTGCTTCCCTCCTATTTTTAAGGCTCTGAATGTTCAGATGCACAAAAAAATCATGAAGTAGGCTAGACACTAACTTGATACATTCACGCGGAGTTAGGCTCTGAGATCTTTCAAAACATAAAAGAATAAAGTTTGATCCAGGAGTATTACCATTTGTTTTTATCTTTTCAGATGATATGGACCTGAAGAAATGCCCTCCAGAGAAGAAAGCACAACTTTCATTTCATAGTGCCTGTTCTCTTAGCCCATGTACCTTTTTAACATCTCTGTGAAATTCTACTAGCAAGACAAAGAGCCCCAGGTTCAGCAAAGATTCACCTTGACCATCTCTCACTTTCATATCAACATACCACTTGGGCAATTATCACAGACATGTCCATTCAAATCCATTCTAACCCCATTACTGCACAATAGAGGACAGATTTCTGCCAGACACAGCCATGACAGATTCAAAAGGTAGAAATAAACACTGCAGGGTGGGGCTGTGCTTCTGATTAAATCCTAGTGTTTAGTTTTCAGCTTCAAGGGAGAAGAGTCAACACACACACCATTTTGCCAGCTAGGCTATAGGGTCTTGAACTCTGCTGCTGTGATAATTGAAGGCTGCTCAGTGTTCAGCTTCCTGATTACAGCAGACATAGCAGTTTTCCTGGCTGGCCAGTTCTATATTATTTGGGAATCATTCCTAGAAATTCTACCTAAAACCTGATCCTCCAATATCCTCCGTAGTTCCCAGTATCAAATCCCTCCCCGCTAAAACTGGCTAAAGTGGTCTCTGCTATCAACAACTGAATCCAGACCTACATACTACTAAACAGAAAAGGATGATTCTTTTAAGTTCCTATCATTTGCAAAAGGAAATACTCCACCACAAAGGGAATTATTAATATCTAACGTGATAGAAGAGATAGACAACAATTTGAAGGATCTGTATTATAGGCAGCTCTTCTACTGACCTTTACTAAATAGGAATGTAAGAACTGCTAGATGAATTCAAAAGAAGTCCAGGTAAGTCATCCCTTCCCTAGTCATATCTGGCATATAAGATGTATTAACATTTTGAATCACTCTGAACTAAGGTCTGCTGTAAGTATTATGGAAGCATAATGAAAAACAGGGATTGATTCCTAATCCTGGCCTTAGTTTCATTATCTGAAAATGGGGCTGAACGTGGTGGCTCACAGTCGTAATCCCAACACTTTGGGAGGCAGAGGTTGGAGGACTGCTTAAAGCCAAGAGTTCAAGACCAGCCTGGTCAACACAGAAACTATGTCTCTAAAAAAAAAAGAAAAAGAAAAGAAGATGGGAAACCTATCAAAGAAAGAATGACAGATAAAGAACACTATGATGTCTAATACAGCAACCACCAGGCATACGCAACTACTGAGCACTTCAAATGTGGCTAGTGCAACTGACGACCTGCATTTTAAATTATATTTTATTTTATTTTAATTAATTAAAAATTTTAAAATATAATCAATTACTAGAAAACCCTTGAACATTATACTGGGAACAATTCAAGTACATGACGCTAACATTTTCCAAGTAGATATTTTATGAAATCTAAATACATACCAGATTCCAAAGACTTTGCAAAAAAAAAAAAAAAAGTAAAATACCTTATTAATTATTTATAGATATGTTAAGTGATATTTTGGATATATTCAGTTAAATAAATTATATTGTTAAAATTAAGTTTACTTGTTTCTTTTTACTTTTTCAGGTAAAGCTACTAGAAAACCTAAAATTGCAACTGTGACTTGCATTATATTTCTATTATACAGTGTTGCTTACCTTAAGGAATGTAAAACATTTAACAATTTTTGAAAGAAGGGTTAAGAATAGGATAAATCAAGCCAGGTATGATAGCTCGTGCCTGTAATCCCAGCTACTGTAATCCCAGGCTGAAGTGCAGGAGGAGAGCTTGAGGCCAGGAGTTTGAGACCAGCCTGGGCAACACAGTGAGACTACGTCTCTAATCAAATTAAAAATTAAAATTAAAAATTAGCTGGCCGTATGCTTGTGTTCCCAGCTACTCTGAAGGCTCAAATGGGAAAATCACTTGAGCACAGGAGTCAAAGTTTACAATTTGCTGTGAGTACGCCACTACATTCCAGCCTGGGCAACAGAGTAAGATTCCATCTCTATTAAAAAGAAAAAAAAAGTTTAAATAAGAAAAGAGGAGAAATGAAAATTATATATATACAAAAGAACAAAACAATTTGGTATCATCAAGAAACAAAAGGAAATGTGCCTCTACAAAGATCCCATGAGAAGACTTTTTAAAAACCATCTCTCCAAATAAGATTTCTAAGTATCCAAATAATTTCCTCACAATAAATCTGACACATGAATGAAAAGATATAAACTTTTTAAAAAATAAGAAGTTGATGAGAGCCATTATGGAGGCACACAAAATTAATTTCCTATGAGAAAGCAAAGTATGAATGGTATGAGGAAATGTGGACTTGTGGTTAGGGCAAAAGAACTCTTTCCTCTAACCCCACCCTTTTTACTCACTACTAAGTCTAAATCAAGTTAGGGACACATACAAGAGGCTAGACAGGACATAGTAACAGCATAAAGGTTAGGCCTCCAGCCTGTTGATCCACAGAGGTCAGTGTGGAATGCCTAGGTAGCAAAGAGGGAGGAACCTTTTGTTTTCTCTAGGAGGAGAGCAGATACTGGGTGAATTCAGACCCTAAAGTAGACCCCAGGTAGACTTTTGTAAGTAAGACTAATTAAATCTCACCAGACTTGTGTAAGGTAAATAGGGAGCAGTGAGGTCCTATCCCAGTTATACTAAACAGGCCCATTAAATAAAGATAGCCATAGCCTCTTACCACTTTAGCAAGACCCAAGAGCTCCAGCTCAGCTACCACAGTCTCACAGTACAAAAAGTCTACTCATCTTAGCATTCACAGGGGCACGACCCCAGCTATGCTAATGATCATAAATGCAAATGCTATCCACTACTTTACTCTTCCTTCCCTGGGAGCATTTAATTAGTATCAACTCTTACAACAAAACAGAAAGGTTAAATCCCTTCTTTCCATTTATGGAAATTAGTAATAATTTCCATTGCTGTAACTAGACAGTGATAAGAGTCCCATCTAACACTTTGCATGTTACATTAGTTAACTTGACTTTTTTTTTTTAAGTTCAATTTCTTAGAGAAAATCTCTTGAAAAATACCCTTGCATAGACATGCTCCAACTTCTTTCAGCCTTGAATAAATTCAGACTGGGACTCACCACTGTAGAGCCAAGACTCTTCATAAAACAAGTTCTTAAACTCTCTTGGACAGTTTTTTAAATCTATTTGCTTTGAGTAGTTTTATCTGGAACCTGTGCACACTCTGCATATAATGGTTAGTCCTGGAGAAGACCAAGGCTGCTAACCAAAAAGTGACCAGGGATGGAATGACTTGAAATATAGTATAGTTTTCCTTTCACATAGGCTTGGCTTACCAATATTTTCATCACACACTCCTTCAAAAACATGGCTAGAGGTAAAGCCTTGAAATAAAGCAATCAACATTCATTTTTATATAAAATATTTACTGTATTAGACATAGCATTCTAATCATACATAGCAATGTGTAACGAAAGCACCCCTCCCTCCAGTTCAGAGGAACTGAACCAGAACTACAATTTACACAGGGCTAACCTGCCTAACCACCTGAACAGAAGAGCTTCTGTCAACGTATTTTGTTTTTAAACCTACATTATATTCCAAACAAGCAATGCACGCCAAGCCACACTGCATTTGGTAATTTGTACAAAAGGATATTGCCAAATTCCAATTCAAAATTACTATGAACACACCCATTTATTTTGGTGCTTCTTTAAATTCCATTTATCAGTGGATTCATTTATAGTTTAGGACTGATGAACGAACCTTTCAAGACCATGTTTCTCTTTGGAGGATAAACTCAATCTGTCTTAAATGTAGCAAAGTTCAACAATTCAGACATTGCTGTTTCTCAGCTTCTTTGATACACAGGTGAGAGTGGTAAGTTAGTGTTTATTTTAGTATTATCTATGGTAAGTGGGACTGGAAAGAGATTTTTAAGCAAGAAATTACATAAACAAAATTAAAGAGGTGTTAAACAAATTCTTTCATTCCCTTTAGAAGTTTAATTTACATACTGACAAAGTAAACACCACCCACAGCAGTGCTTTGATCTGCTAATTACAAAACATTTTTATCTTTTCATTAAATCAGGAGTTCTAAGAGGCCACTTTAATGACTTAAAGGGCAACCTAAATAAGTCTACCCTAATTCACACCAGAAATTCACTTGGAATTTTGTTTTCCTTAAACTAAAGGATCTGTGCAATTCTTTAACTCTTGGGATGGTTGACTCCTGTATAGTTGATTAAAATACCCAACCTGTTTAAGCCCCTGGCAGCCAATCAGAGACTGGACTTTGAGGATTCCATCCACAGTTGATGAAGCACCTTAAAATGATCTCTCATATAAGATGCAGGAACACTAGGCAATTCTACCAGGTATGAGGAAAACATTTAAAATTCAACATTTCTACAGAGCTAAACTTTCAGTTTGGTAAGAGGAATACCATTACCTCTGGCTGTTTCTCTAAGTGATCAACAACAACAAAAATGCATTTAAGGCTCTATATCACTATTTAAGAAGAGCAACCCTCTATCGGGTTTGAAAGAGCCTAACTTTTTCTCCTATTTCTGAAACCACAGAACTAAGTTCTATATCTGATGCTCAATCCAACCGCAATGAAAAATATTTTTTTTTAATCTTAAATTATTCTCCTTACAAAACTAAGGTGAATCGAAAACACTCTTAAAAAATCAATAAGCTGTACTTTTTAGAGCAGTTTTAGGTTTCAGAAAAATTAAGCAGAAAGTACAGAGAGTTCTTACATATTCCCTCTCCCCACTCTGCCTGGCTCTCATTTTCCCCTATTACTAACATCTTGCATTGGGGTGGTATATTTGCTACAACTGATAAACCAACATTGACACACTATTAACTAAAGTCCATCCCTTACATTAGGGTTTTCTCTCTCTGTAGTACAGTTCTATGGGTTTTGACAAATGCACAATGTCATGTAACCACTCATAACAGTATCAAAAAAAGTAGTTTCACTGCCCTAAGAATCCCATCATGTTCTACCTATTCGTCCCTTCTTTCCTCTCCACCAAACCCCCAGCAACCACTGATCTTTTTATTGTTTTCATAGTTTTACTGTTTTCAGAATGTTATAATATTGAAGTCACATAATATGTAGGCTTTTCAGATTGGCTTCTTTCAACTGGCAATATGCATTTGTATTAGTCCGTTTTCACCCTACTAATAAAGACATACCTATTTCATGCTGCTAGGAAGAAAAAGAGGTTTAATTGGACTTACAGTTCCATATGGCTGGGGAGGTCTCAGAATCATGATGGGAGGTGAAAGGTACTTTGTACATGGCAGCAGCAAGAGAAAAATGAGGAAGAAGCAAAAGCAGAAACCCCTGATAAACCCATCAGATCTCATGAGACATACTATCATAAGAATAACACAGGAAAGACTGGCCCCCATGATTCAATTACCTACCCCTGGGTCCCTCTTACAACACATAGAAATTCTGGGAAATACAATTCAAGTTGAGATTTGGGTGGGGGCACAGCCAACCCGTATCATTCCACCCGTGGCCCCTCCAAATCTCACGTCCTCACATTTTAAAACCAACCATGCCTTCCCAATAGCCCCCAAAGTCTTAACTCATTTCAGCATTAACCCAAAGTCCACAGTCCAAAGTCTCATCTGAGAAAAGGTAAGTCCCTTCTACCAATAAGCCTGTAAAATCAAAAGCAAGCTAGTCACTTCCTAGATACAATGGGGGTACAGGCATTGGGTAAATACAACCATTCCAAATGGGAGAAATTGGCCAAACAAAGCAGTTACAGGGTCCATGCAAGTCCAAAATGCAGCAGGGCAGTCAAATTTTAAAGCTCCAAAATGATCTCCTTTGACCCCAGGTCTCACGTAGAGATTGTGCTGATGCCAAGAGGTGGGTTCATGGTCTTAGGCAACTCTGCCCCTGTGGCTTTGCAGGCTACAGCCTCCCTCTCTGCTGCTTTCACATACTGGTGTTAAGTGTCTGTGGCTTTTCCAGGAGCACAGTGCAAGTGGTCGGGTGGATCTACCATGCTGGGGTCTGGAGGACAGTAGCCTTCTTCTCACAGTTCCACTAGGCAGTGCCCCAGTAGGGACTCTGTGTGGGGGCTCTGACCCCACATTTCTCTTCTGCACTGCCCTAGCGGAGGTTCTCCATGAGGGTCCCACGTCTGCAGCAAATTTTTACCTGGGCATCTGGCATTTCCACACATCTTCTGCTATCTAGGTGGAGGTTCCCAAACCTCAATCCTTGACTTCTGTTGCACCCACAGGCTCAACATCACGTGGAAGCTGCCAAGGCTTGGGGCTTCCACCCTCTGAAGCCAGAGACCAAGCTGTATGTTGGTCCCTTTCAGCCATGGCTGGAGCAGCTGGGACATAGGGCACCAAGTGCCTAGGCTGCACACAGCATGGGGACCCCGGGCCCAGCACACAAAACCACTTTTTCTTCCTGGGACTCCGGGAATGTGATGGAAGGCGCTGCCATGAAGGTCTCTGACATGGCCTGAAGACATTTTCCCCATGGTTTTAGGGATTAACATTAGGCTCCTTGATATACCTAATGTAAATGATGAGTTAATGGGTGTACCACACCAACATGGCACATGTATACATATGTAACAAACCTGCATGTTGTGCACATGTACCCTAGAACTTAAAGTATAATAATAATAATAAAAAAAGAACACATTAGGCTCCTTGCTACTTATGAAAATTTCTGCAGCGGGCTTGAATTTCTACCCAGAAAATGGGGTTTTCTTTTCTATCACATTGTCAGGCTGCAAATTTTCCAAACTTCTATGCTCTGTTTCCCTTTTAAAACTGAATGCTTTTAACAGCACCCAAGTCACCTCTTGAATACTTTGCTGCTTAGAAATTTTTTCTGCCAGATATCCTAAATCATCTCTCTCAAGTTCGAAGTTCCACAAATCTCTAGGGCAGGGCAAAACACTACCAGTCTCTTTGCTAAAACATAAGAAGAGTCACCTTTGCTCCTGTTCCCAACAAGTTCCTCATCTCCATCTGAGACCACCTCAGCCTGGACTTTATTGTTCACATCACTATCAGCATTTTCATCAAAGCCATTCAACAAGTCTTTAGGAAGTTCCAAACTTTCCCACATTTTCCTGTCTTTTTCTGAGCCCTCCAAACTCTTCCAACCTCTGCCCGTTACCTAGTTCCAAAGTCACTTCCGCATTTCTGGGTATCTTTTCAGTAAAGCCCTACTCTACTGGTACCAATTTACTGTATTAGTCCATTTTCACACTGCTGATAAAGACATACCCATTTCATGCTGCTGGGAAGAAAAAAGAGGTTTAATTGGACTTACAGTTCCACATGGCTGGGAGGCCTCAGTATCATGGCGGGAGGTGAAATGCACTTCATACATGGCAGCAGCAAGAGAAAAACGAGGAAGAAGCAAGAGTGGAAACCCCGATAAACCCATCAGATCTCACAAGACTTGTTCACTATCACAAGAACAGCACAGGAAAGACCAGGCCCCAAGCTTCAATTTTCTCCCCCTGGGTCCCTCCCACAACATGTGGGAATTCTGGGAGATACAATTCAAGTTGAGATTTGGGTGAGGGCCCAGCCAAACCACATCAGCATTTAAGGTTCTGCCACATCTATTCGTAGTTTGATAGCTCATTTCTTTTCGTTGCTAAATAGTATTCCCTTGCGTGGATGCACCAGTTCATCTATTCACCTATTGAAGGATATCTTAATTGCTTCAAATTCTGGGCAATTATAAATAAAGCTGTTGTAAACATTCATGTGCAGGTTTCTGTGTGGACATAAGTTTTCAACTCACTTGAGTAAATACTTTGGAGCATGATTTCTGAATCATATGATGCATTAATCTGTTCAGGTTGCCTTAACAAAATACCATAAACTTGGTGGCTTACACAACAGTAATTTGTTTCTCACAGTTTTGGAGGTTGGAAAGTCCAAAATAAAGAGGCCAACTGATTCTGTTTCTGGTGAGGACTCTCTTTCTGACGTGTAGATGACCAACTTCTCACTGTGTCCTCAAAAAACCGGGGGGCAGGCAGGCTTCTTTCCGGTCTCTTACTTAGTTTTCAATTGACAAAAATTGTACATATTTATGGTACACAGCATCCTGTCCCTTCTTATAAAGACACTAATTCCATCAGATCAGGGTCCCACCCTCCAACCTCCACAAAGGCTCTTTCTACAAATACAGTCATAGAGGGGTAGGGTATCAATATATGAATTTGGTGGGGGACAAAAACAGTCAGTTCATAACATACAGTAATAGTATGTTTAGTTTTGGGAAGAACCGTGAAACCATCTTCAAAAGTGGCTGTCATTGTGCACTCCCACCAGCAATAAATGTGAGTCCTTGTTGATCCACATCCTTCCCAGGACTTGATTTTGTCAGTGTTCTAAATCTTCACCATTCTAATAGTATGTAGTGGTATCACTGCTTCTGCTAATTTGTAATTCTCTAATGATGTGATATTGAGCATCTTTTCATATACTTATTTGCCATCTGTACATATTCTTTGGCAAGGTGTCTGCAAAATACCCTTTCCACTGTTTTATTTCCCAGTGTGGTCTCATGGTCATTTTGGAGCATGATCACCTGGACTGCTTATTAGAAATGCAGAAGATTGGGCCCCAACCAGTAACAATAAATTAGACTTTTCTAATACAGTCAAGAATAACAAACACTAAACAGACTGCTATATAATTGAGGGAGAAGCAGTGACTAAGAATTACCAATGGTCAGACTGATTCTTACTGGATCGATTGGTTAAAGACCTGCAACCATTATCTTTTCCTCACAGGTTGCTGACTTTTCAATCAGAAAGCCTCTTAAAGAGAATAAATATAGGCTGGGCACAATGGCTCACATCTGTAATCCTAGCACTTTGGGAAGCCAAGGCAGGAGGATCGCTTGCACTCAGGAGTTTGGGACCAGCCTGGGCAACATAGTGAGGCTTCATCTCTACAAAAAAATGTTTTAAATTAGCTGGGTGTGGTGGCGTGTGCCTGAAGTCCCAGCTACTCTGATAGCTGATGTGGGAGAACTGTTTGAGCCCAGGTGGTCAAGGCTGCAGTGAACCCTGATCATAGCACTGTATTCCAGCCTGGGTGACAGAGCAAGACCCTATCTCAGAGAAAAAAAAAAAGTAATATGGATAGGCATGGATGGGTACTGACATAATCAGGAAAGCGAAGTCATTCTGTGATTGGGGGAAAAAAAAAAAAAAAAAGGAGATTGAAAACTGACGTGTTTACCCGAATCCCAAAAGTGGTATCACTGACTTTGTACATAACCCCTAGAAAATCACTAGGGGGCTTGGAGTGGCAGTGGACTGGTTCTCCTTAAAAATAAGCTCAACTAATCTGCTGAAAAAGAGAGGATGCAGAAGTTAGGTATGCAGCTGGGAAACTGAGATAAGCGAAATACCATGGAAGCAAATTATTCAAACTATGGCAGGTCACAAGTCAAACTCAAATTTAAAGCCCCTAACAAACCTCAAGGAGTTTTTTGTTTGTTTGTTTTTGTTTTGTTTTGTTTTGTTTTACCTCTTTCCAAGGGAGGAGAAGAAAGAAGGGAAAAAAGATAGAGAAATAATGGGACTCACTGGTTAGGGAAGGGGGGAAATGGTTTCCTATTCCTCTAAGGAGTCAGCAGAGTGGAGCAAGTTGGGAGGAGAAAAAAAGAGCAAAAATAAAAGAGTAAGAAAGAACTATTCCTAGTATAATACCCTTTTCAATCTATCTGCTACATCCTTTATTTTGTTTTCTAAAAAAATGAAATGAAACCTCAATCTGTTTTTAAAACAAAAGCATGATTCTTTCCTAAGTAGAAGATGTGATGAATTAATTTTCTTCAAACTTTCTAGGTAGGAGCCAAGAGAAGCCAGCCAATTCTCTGAAAAAACAAAGTACAAAATAAAGGACTTGATTCTGCAGCTTAAAATAATGTTAATATACTAATTTCCCTTAGATTTTTTGAAACAAAAGTTTGATATTTTAATTATTGCATGTTTCCAACAGATAGCAGATAGCTAAGCAAAAAAAAAAAAAAAACTTCCCAATAGGTTCATATCTGCAAAGGGAACTTTCAAGGAAACCAATATACAAAGCAGATAAAAATGACATATCATATAATCTTTTTGTTTATTCACTCCTATTATCACTATTCTATGAATTAGGTAGGGGAAGCCAATCTGTCTCTCTTCATTTTACAGATAAGAAAGCAGACACTCGGCGGGCCGCAGTGGCTCATGCCTGTAATCCGACAACTTTGGGAGGCCGAAGCAGATCATGAGGTCAGGAGATCAAGACCATCCTGACCAACACAGTTAAACCCCATCTCTACTAAAAATACAAAAAAGTAGCTGGGCGTGGTGGCGGGCACCTGTAGTCCCAGCTACTTGGGAGGCTGAAGCAGGAGAATGGCGTGAACCTGGGAGGCAGAGCTTGAGCCGAGATAGCACTACTGCACTCCAGCCTGGGCAACAGAGTGAGACTACGTCTCGGAAAAAAAAAAAAGAAAGAAAGAAAGCAGACACTCTTGAAAGTGACGGAAACTTTTTCACTGCATGGCCTTCAGTGCATAAGAGAGCCAGAATTCAAATTAAGGACTCCCACTTCCAAGACAAAGGAGGGGCCCCCTACTCTTTCCACTTCACAATAATGCCTAAATTCGAAGACAAAAGAAAAAAAAATACTTATTTTAACCATTAAAAGAAAAAAAATCTATAATATGGCTTTCAAGTACACAGAAATCCTTTATTGAAAAATTTTTTATAAAAAAATAATTTGAGAATTGAGGTGTTCAAAAACTTTGTCTCTTGAAAGTTCCTTCTATGATGGCAATAGTATCCCAGCCCATGGTTTTAATCGCTGATTTATTTTATTTTATTTATTTATTTATTTATTTTTGAGACAGAGTCTTGCTCTGTCGCCCAGGCTGGAGCACAGTGGCGCGATCTTGGGTCACTGCAACCTCCGCCTCCTGGGTTCCAGTGATTCTCCTACCTCAGCCTTCCAAGTAGCTGGGATTACAGGCACCCGCCACGGTGCCCGCCTAATTTTTGTATTTTCAGTAGAGATGGGGTTTCACCATCTTGGCCAGGCTGATCTCGAACTCCTGACCTCGTGATCCACCTGCCTCGGCCTCCCAAACTGCTGGGATTACGGCCCAACCTAATTGGTGATTTCTAAGCAGCCCTCTATGGAGCTGAGTTACCTGCCAGGAGAAGCCGTTCTGTAGATAACGAACGGCCCATTTACAAAATCATCTAGGTCAGTTGTTAGAAGTTGGAAAACCTTTTTCTACCTTTCCTTTCACCAACCACTCCAACTTATTAAGCTTCCAGAGCTATAATTACATACATTTCAATAGGCATCAACTCTCTCCAAGCTTCTTAACATCCTACAAGTCAGGGGAGATGAAAATGGCAGTTGTGCCTCCCTAGAAAGCATGAGTCCTCTTTACGTCAGTGCTACCCAGACAGAGTCCCCATACTTACCACTGATATGGGTTGCATGTGTCCCCAGTGTCATCTTGAATTGTAATCCCTATGAATCCCCACGTGTGGAGGCAGGGCCCCAGTCGGAGGTGATTAGACCATGGGGGCAGCTTCCCCCACGTTGTTCTCATGACAGTGAGTTTCATGGGAACTGATGATTTTAAAGTGTGGCACTTCACTTCTTCATTCTCTCGTGCTCGTTCTCTGTCTGTCTCTGTCTCTCTCTCTCTCTCGCCTGCCTGCCACCATCTAAGACATGCCTGCTTCCCCTTCTGCCATGATTTTAAGTTTCCTGAGACCTCTCCAGCCATGTAGACCTCTGAGTCAATTAAACCTCCTTTCTTTATAAATTACCCAGTCTCAGGCAGTTCTTCATAGCAGTGTGAAAATGAACTAATACAAATGCCATCTTTTCTTTTTCCCTTTGTGACATTGTCTTGTTCTGTTGTCCAGGCTTGAGTGCAGTGGCCTGACCATCACGCACTGCAGCCTCGAATTCCTGGGCTCAAGCAATCCTCTGAACTTACTCTCCTGAATAGTTGGGATGGATGATGGACATGTACCACCATACTGGGCTAATTTATTTTTTTTTAAATTTTATTGTAAAGATGGGGTCTTGCTACATTGCCTAGTCTGGTCTTGAACTCCTGGCCTCAGGCAATCCTTCCACTTCAGCCTCCCAAAGTGCTGGGATTAAAGGTGTGACCCACTGCACCTGGCCTTGACAGTTTTTAAAAAGAACACAAGGGACATTTAATCACATGAACCCACAACCCCAAATAAATTTTAGTATATACCTAGTGGCACTCTGAATTTATTGGACCTATTTTTTGAATCTAGTTTTATTGTTCTCTCCAATTTATTTAGTATGTTTTTTTCTATCTTACTGTGGGCCTGACACTTGGGAAGAAGAGTAAGTTCCTGTCACTACTGTACAGCAGAGGTACTGCAATTTTGGCACTGGGGGTGCATTTAAAAATTCACATTCCCAGATTTCACTCTGAAAAGGTTCCCAGTCAGTAGGTCTCAGATAGTGTGGAGGAAGCATTTTTAACAAAATATGACTCCACTGTAGGGGCATTCTGAGAGGTGTATTCAGCAAATGCAGTCACAGAACAACTCAGCCTGGCCCACAAAATGAACTTATAAACAGATATGTTAAAAACCATCTGTGAATTCTAGAAGCCTATAAAAAAGGAACTGATTATGAGTAGGGAACACCAAAGGAATTCCAGACTGAGAAGGACAACTTAGGCAGAGTTATAGAATCATGAAATGTTTAGGGAGCAAAGAGTCATCTGAAAATTACCAAACTTACATGCAAACTGTGAACTCACCAGGCAGCATCTTGAATGTGAATTATTTCACAGAAAGAAGACTTTAAGAGAAGGTGTTTAAGCAGATAAGTGAATGATTAGATGTGTATCAAAAAAAAAAAAATTTGTGACAACAATGTGAAAGATGGTTTCTAAGGAACACGAAACTAAAAACAGAAAATTAATTCTCAAATGGAAAAGAAAGGAAGAGTGTTTTTAAGAAATGTTAAACAGAATGAAGCCAGGTACAGTGGCACACTTGTAGCTAGTCACTTGGGAGGCTGAGGTGGGAAGATCGCTTGATCCCAGGAGTTCGAGTCCAGCCTAGGCAACACATTTCTTTAACAATAAACATAAATTAAGAATAGAATGAATAATAATTAGTGAGCCATCAACTTGTATTATCATATTTTCGTTCTCAAGTGATTAAGAGGTCAGAAAAAGATAAGGCAAGCCCATGAATAAACATTCTACCTATTCCGATCACATATCCCAATAAATTAAAATGGAAGATGAAAAATTAGACTTTTAACCTCACAATCCATCCTTACTTAACCCTATCATCTCCCCTATCCCTCCTTACATGTGATTTTAGATATAAACCAAAATAAACTGTTTACCTATGCTTATTACTTCACTAGAGCTGCTATAGCAAAGTGGGTTTAAACCACCTGAATGGAGTGGCTTAAGCAACAGGAATTTATTTACAGCTCTGGAGGCTCTACATCCAAGATCAAGATATCGGCAGGACTGATTTCTTCTGAGGCCTCTCCTTGGCTTACAGATGGCTATCCTTCCTCTGAGTCTTCACATGGTCTTTTCTTTGTGTGTCTGTCCTAATCTTCTCTTCTCTAAGGACACAAGTCATATTAGATTAGGTCTTATCCCATTGACCTCATTTTACCTTAATTACTTCTTTAAAGATTCTATCTCCAAATAGTCATTCTCAGAACTTCAACATATGAATTTGTGGGGCATGGGTAGGGGGGCACATAATTCGGTCCATAACATTATAGTTGGCTATAATTTTTGTAACTTAAAGTAATCATTACTTCAAAAAGTTTGAAAAAGTCCTAAATAAATACTCATAAGCAAAAAGTAAAAACACACTCAGGTCTAACCAGATCTCTCCTAGAATGCAGGTGCACATCAGCCATACGATTACCAGGAGGTCTATTCCATCATTCCAAGATCAAGAATCAGTTCTAAAACTATCCTGGGAATTTTAAGTCACTTCCTATGAGCAACAAAATTTCAGACAAGTTGCTTTCTCATCCATCCCCACTGATAAAACTAAAGAAGCAATGAAAGAGAAGGCAAGGGCAAGGGGAGTTTATATAGTGACATTCCAACACTTGCTACCGAAGCTGTTAAGTATTATTATGGCATTTTTGATGCCCATACCCAGAACTTATTAAAAGCTCAAATTTTTCTGTACTCTAGCTAAATTAACTATAGCAGAAATTTCTTCTGAGACAGTGTGACTCTTCAGAAGCCAGAAGCATATTTAAAATAAAAAAACAAGGGCTTCAATATTGTAAATTTAAATGCCCATAAACATTTGACTCAAATCTGTTTCCTCCCTTAGAACCACCTCCTCCCTCCTCAGATCTCAACATTTAAAAATTACTGAATGTGTTCACTTTCTGACAGGCTCAGGAACCCCAAGTTATCCTGGGACCTCAAAAGGAGAGGAATATACCCAAACTTATAGGTATTTGAGGGTAGAAACCCATTGCTGGGCTCAGCATCAAGAAAGGCTTATCTGAGATTCCTTATGGAACCATCACAGCCAATTTTAAAAGCCTATGTGAAAAATAATTTTTCTTGCTTCACTTTATACAAATAATCACACCAAGTATAATAAAGATCAGTTTTACCATGATTTGTCTTTAGTAAAAATAGGACACTGGAGAGAGAAAAATTATGTTTCAACAACTATGGTACATCTCTTATTAGATTCTAGTCTCATTAGTTGTTTTTGAGGTTTTTTTCCTGCAATTTAGACTAGCTCTGCTTATTCCTGTGAACCAACCAGTGATCTCTGGCTGTGACTCAGAAGAAACAATAGGGATGGGTAATGCAAAAATCTGAGTCAGTATTTTAATTCTGGGCACGTATTGGAATCAGCCAGCAACTTCAGACTATCAGCCTGGTTCCAACAATTGCATAATTCATAGAAAGCCTTCTTATTATTTTACTTGGGATCACTTTGCTTATTTAGCTTTACTCTTGTGGAATATATTGTTGTTGTACTCCATGTGTACAGCATGTGTAGGAATGCAGGATAAGCTTCCTCAATGTTCTATTTTTTTTTTTTTTTCAAGGGAGTCTTGCTCTGTCGCCCAGGCTGGAGTGCAGTGGCGCGATCTCGGCTCACTGCAACATCCGTCTTCTGGGTTCAAGAGATTCTCCTGCCTCAGCCTCCTAAGTAGCTGGGATTACAGGCACCCACCATCACACCTGGCTAATTTTTGTATTTTAGTAGAGACAGAGTTTCACCATGTTGGTCAAGCAGGTCTCGAACTCCTGACCTCAAATGATCCGCCTGCCTCGGCCTCCCAAAGTGCTGGGATTACAGGTGTAAGCCACTGTGCCCAGCCAATGTTCTCTTAAACTGAACATTTATTAATCTTCTAGATATCACTTTTTGTCAGAACTCAAGAGTTATGAGTGGTCCTCAACATACTAATGCTTTCTGGCCGAGCTCCTCTCTACCCTGAATACAAGAGACCTTAATAGGCAGGAATATTATCACCTCTACTCAGCCTGAAGAAGCTACAGAAGATGGATCTTCATCCCTCTTCAACCCTTAGGATTAAGGTTTCTCTTATAAAAGGGAAGGGGGCGATATGTCAGAGGTGTTTGAAACAGAGCAACTCCATCTTGAATAGGGGCTGGGTAAAATAAGGCTAAGAAATACTGGGCTACATTCCCAGGAGATTAAGGCAGTCTTAGTCACAGGATAAGACAGAAGGTTGGCACAAGACATAGGTCATAAAGACCCTGCTAACAAAACAGACTGAGGTAAAGAAGCCAGCTGAAACCCACCAAAACCAAGATGGCAATGAAAATGACCTTTGGTCATCCTCACTGCTCACTATATGCTAATTGTAACGCATTAGCATGGTAAAAGACACTCCCACAAATGCCAAGACAGTTTACAAATGCCATGTGATGTCAGGACGTTCCTCTGTATGGTCCAAAAAGGAGAGGAATCCTCGGTTCTGGGAATTGCCCAGCCCCTTCCCATAAAACTCATTAATAATCCACCCCTTGTTGAGCATATAATCAAGAAATAATCATAAAAATGTCCAAATAGCAGCTTATGCTGCTGCTCTGCCTATGGAGTAGCCATTCTTTTGGTTCTTTACTTCTCTAATAAACTTATTTTCACTTAAAAAAAAATTACTGAGCATGGGGGCTGCAGGGTGCCGTGGCTCACACCTGTCATCCCAGCACTTTGGGAGGCCAATTCGGGAGGACTATTTGAGCCCAGGAGTTCAAGACCAGCCTGGGCAACAAAGTGAGACCTCCATCTCTACAAAAAAAAAAAAAAAAAAAAAAAAGAAAAACTTAGCCAGGCATGGAGGTGTGTGCCTGCAGATCCAGCTACACAAGAAGCTGGGCCAGGACGATCACTTGATCCTAGGAGACTGAGGCAGCAGTGAATCGCGTTCATACCACTGCAGTCCAGCCTGAGTGACAGAGCAAGACTCTATCGCAAAAGACAATAAAATAAAATAAAAATTACTGGAAAAATAAGGTTATATACATAATTTAATGTTACCACATACTTCACTAAGTTATCCATAAAATCAGACACAGGAAACATTTGTCACAATATAAAATTTTGTCAAAACCATAAACAGGAAAAATAGCATAGATCCTGTATCTATCATTTGAAACGTAAGTGTTATCAAAGATGGAAAAGCACCAATTTGCAACCCCAATAAAATAGTTAATTCGGGCTCATCAAAAAAAGATCAGCAGTAGATGCTAAGACTGTTAGAGAAAAGATTATTGTAGCACACGACATTTGAAACATACAAAGTGTCATCATGCTAGCAGCAGTAACCACAAAAAAAAAGACATGATTTTATATAAAAAGTCTTAATCAGATTATTTTCCTCTACCTTCTGTCCCTCACAAAAGCACCTATACTATCTCAATCCCACTGTAAAAAGAAGTCCTGGAAATACCTTACCATTTCTCTACCTAGCTCTGTCCAATATGGCAGCCACTAGCTACCTATGACTATTAAGTCCTCTAATGTGGCCAGTGACTGAGGAATTAAATGTTTTATTTTAAATAATTTAAATTTTAAAAGCCACATAAGCCTAGTGGCCACTGTTTTAGATAGTACCACTGCAGGGTATACACAAACCTAGCCACGAAAGACAATATAAAAAATCACAAGCTTAAATTATGGGCAGGCTTAAGGGAAAACTTAAAAAACTTGTAAAACTATTTTATAAGCTTTTATCACCAGATAATTCTATATCAGGAATTGCCTCCTTTGAACTTTCTTATAGCACATTTTCTTGACTACAAAAAAGAAATGCTCAATAAAAGCTTGCAGAATTAAATTTATAAAGCTTTAAACCGACCCCAAAACATTGAATTACCAGGAAAACTACGGCATTTAATCAGGAGTACCCTGATTTAAGATGTCACTATTTTCATGACTGATTTTTAAAAACTGATTTGCAGTTTTCATTTAAAATAATAAGCTCTGGGCCGGGCACGGTGGCTCAAGCCTGTAATCCCAGCACTGTGGGAGGCCGAGACGGGCGGATCACAAGGTCAGGAGATCGAGACCATCCTGGCTAACATGGTGAAACCCCGTCTCTACTAAAAAATACAAAAAAATAGCCGGGCGAAGTGGCGGGCGCCTGTAGTCCCAGCTACTCAGGAGGCTGAGGCAGGAGAATGGCGTAAACCCGGGAGGCGGAGCTTGCAGTGAGCTGAGATCCGGCCACTGCACTCCAGCCTGGGCGACAGAGAGAGACTCCGTCTCAAAAAAAATAAAAAATAAAAAAAAAAATAATAATAATAATAATAAGCTCTGGCCAGCCATAGTGGCACATGCCTATAATTCCAGCACTTTAGGAGGCCAAGGCAGGTGGATCACCTGAGGTCAGGAGTTCAAGACCAGCCTGGCCAACATGGTGAGACCTTGTCTCTACTAAAAATACAAAAAAATTAGCTGGGCATGGTGGTGCATTCCTGTAGTCCCAGTTACTTGGGAGGCTGAGGCACGAGAATCACTTGAGCCCGGGAGGTGGAGGTTGCAGTGAGCTGAGATGTGCTACTGCACTCCATCCTGGCCTGGGCAACAAAGCGAGACTCCGTCTCAAAAAAATAAAATAAAATAAAATAAAATAAAATAAAATAAAAAGCTGCTTGAGAACATTAAAAATGTAGTCTCACTCACAAAATGTTATTATGGGTCCCTTGCAATTACACATTAATTTTAAATCAGCTTGTCAACTTACAAAGAAGCCAGTTGGGGTTCTGACTGATAGGGATTGTATGCAACCTGAAGCAATTTAGGGGAGTATTGTCATCCTACTTTTAAGTCTCCCAATCCATGAACATGGAATAGTTTTCAATTTATTTAAATAGCCCTCTATTTCTTTTAACAATGTTTTATAGTTTCAGAGCACAAATTTCACATCTGTTTTGTTAAATGTGTTCCTAAGTATTTTACCCTTTTTGATGCTATTATAAATAAAATTGTTTCCTTAATTTCATTTTCAGATTGTTCACTGCAAGTATATAGAAATACTTTCATTTTCAGATTGTTCACTGCAAGTATGTAGAAATACTATTGTTTTTTGTATACTAATCTTGTATGCTATAACCTGGATAAATTCATTCATTATGGAGACAGCACAGGTAGTACCTCAATTCGTAGGGCTCATTAGACTAATAAGGTAATTATTGGAGAGTACCCAGTATTCAGCCTGGCACACAGTAGGCCACTAAAGTACTTTTATTTATCTAGGACCTTACAAAGGTATCTTACTATAAAGTCGTTATTTAATACCACTTATGTGCAAAGGTCTGAATAACACAGTGACTTAAAAAACATCCTGTCCATAAGGAGCTAGAGGTCTTACTGCAGAAATAGATCATCCTTGTCCCACAAGTAATCTGTATAGACATCAGATTAAAAATGTGAATAAGATTTCCTTTATAACAAATTTACCTTTATATACTGTTAAGAGCCTCAGAAGACCATCTACTTTTCAACCATACAAATGAGGTTCAGCCCTCCTTCTTCTTTCTATGTTTATTACTAGATTATTCCATAACTCTTCTGAACACCAGTATTACTGCAGAGTGGTGTCATGTATTGCACTTGACCAATACAATAGGAGAGTTTTAGTGTCTTATAATTACTAGCTTTGTTTTTTCTTTCTGTGAGGCCTATTTCATGCTTTCGAATTTTCAGAAGTGAAACAAAAAGAAATGGAAAATAAAAGGAGTAAGAGGTTACAATAAGTAAGGTTCCTATAGAACTGCAGTCACCAATTCTACCGTTCTACAGAAGCTTACTAATATTTTTTTACTAAAACAATTTTTTTCCAAATAGTACTTTACTTTAAACGTAGATATCTGCTTAGTGTTCCAAAGCACCATTTAAAAATCAACCAGGTCCTGTTTCTGTCTCAGCAACATTTGCTTTACTTCTAAATAATTGTTAAATTACATTTATTTGTTGGAAGAAAGACAGCCACAACCTAACCACAATTTGTGCCACAAAGTCCAATCTTAGCCCAGATCCATTTTTGGATTCATAACAGCTTGAGCTAAAGAAGAATTTCATCACATTGTTCAAGTTGGGTCATAAACAGTCTCTGAAAAGAGAAGCAAAACAACATAAAATGCTGCAGAAACCAAAAATGATATAAAATATGAAGGATTCAGGTTCAAACATCTGCTATACAAATGGAAACATAACTGTGCTCATCTTCAATCTCTACTTACCACTTTATGTTCCCAAAAAACTCTGTTACCAACTATAACTTATTTAAATTGTACTGAAATTTATCCACTTACAAATCTATCTCCCCTTCACCCCACATATGAGTCTCTGAGGGCAGAGAAGCCATATGTCTAACTAGATGTGTAAATTTGGAAGAGAAGTAGGATGGGTAACATAAGGCATTTCCATCCCACCCCGATACCATCTAACCTGTAAGTTCTCAAAAATGGCTTTAGTTTTGCTTTTACCATTCTAACAGTTGCCATTAGTCATTCTTTAGGTGAAGACACTACAGCCTTCAGTGAAGCACTCCTCAGACACTACATAAAAGAAATGACACAGAACAAAATAAAGTTATCTAATTACCAGAGGTGATCAGTGAATTTAATCCATTTAAGTTTTAGCTGACTTACCTGATAGACAGTACACTTCTACAACTACCTTTCTGAAGTGCTGAGCCATTTAAATGAAACCAAATTAAGGTGATTCACTCAAAAGCTGTCCAGAGAACCTGGTGGAAAAGCTAATCAATTTAAACAAATCACAACATAAGTTTCCTTTCTTTTTTTTTTTTTTTTTTGAGACAGAGTCTCGCTCTGTCACCCAGGCTAGAGTGCAATGGCGCAATCTTGGCTCACTGCAAGCTCCGCCTCCCAGGTTCACCATTCTCTCTCCTGCCTCAGCCTCCTGAGTAACTGGGACGACAGGCACCCGCCACCACGCCCGGCTAATTTTTTGTATTTTTAGTAGAGAGGGGGTTTCACCATGTTAGTCAGGATGGTCTTGATCTCCTGACCTCGTAATCTGCCCACGTTGGCCTCCCAAAGTGCTGGGATTACCGGCATAAGCCACCGTGCCCGGCCCAATTTTCTTTTCCAAATTAGACTTACTTTCCTCAAACCCCATTCTGCTGCTCTAGGCTTCTGATTAGGCGAAGAAAGGGAAACAAAAATTAAAGGGAAAAGCACAATATTCAATGATTAAGAGATGTACTAAATTTCCATTTATCCAGAAGACTCAAATCATTAGAATCTTCTTTGAGTATCATGTAATGATGACTAATATTTATAAATATGATCCTAAGACATAAACTTCTTCAAATGCCTTCAGAATTTCTGAAGGAAAACTAAATTGCATTCTAAAACAATTAGTAATCGGATGTTTAAAAAAAAAAAGGTAGCATGAAAGCTATCACGTTTCTCCCCATTGCCCATAGTAAACATAACCAAGAACTGAACATTGTACTAAGCCAGACTTAGGCCTCAGAATCCTTCTCATTAGACCAACCTAAAAGTAGAGACATGACCTAGAAGCATGATATAAACAGAGTAAAACAGTGATGAGCTTATGACTCGGAGTCAAAGGCCTAAGTTTAAATCTTAGTTATGCCACTCTAAAAAAGGGTGACTATATAATCTATCATCCAAAAAGCAATAGTTTTGTCACCAACACAGGACAACAGGCATATACTTTGACTGTCCCCAGCAAAACAGGGCATAGAGTCACCATATTCATAGGCCACGTGGACCATAGGCAAGTTAGTTAACCTTCAGTCTTGGATGCCACGTCTGTAAAATAACAAGGTGGAAAATTAAACCTTCAGTAACTATAAATTGCTTAGCTTTCTTCTTTTTTCACCTATATAATACTGTATTGTACGATGTTAACCCAGTGAGTTCAGAAATTCCAAGAACACTGCACTTATACAGCCCTATAAAGAGAATCCTCAAAGAGACGAAAATCTATCTTTGATAGATTCAGGATAATTTTTTTTAAATCCACACTGATTCTCTGTCTTACCAAATGCTTCACTTTCAATTTCCTAAAAAGCAAAAAAAACTTAGTTCAAATTTTGATACCTGGGCAATACTAAACACCTAGAATTCTATTTCCACAGCTTCATTTTTCATAGCTTCATAAAAGCACTTATCTTGCTGTGCTGTTATTGTGCTTTGTGTGTGTGGAAAACATGCCTGATGCCGGACTAAGCACTTCCAGAAGACAAGAACCACGTCTGTTCTGTTGCTATCCTCAGTGTTTACTGCAGTGCCTGGCACATAGATGGTGCTCTATGTTGGCTGAATAAATGATCAATACTTTAGAAATACAACCCCTTCCTTAACCAACCCCAACTGGTGTACATTCTCAACCCACGAAAATATTCTGTAAGGTTGTATCCTCTTTTCCCATCTGAGTGTTCACACTCCTCAGGAATAACAGCAATCCAAATGTTTCTTCTCTATAGTGATGTCACCTATTTCCCGAATAAGGAACCCACCTTGAAATCCAACCAGATTTTAGGCTTTTGGGAGAGTCCCATTTTAAATCCTTACTCAGAAGCTTCTGATCCTTCACGCACCATCTTAAACTCTTAGTCTTCTTTCAAAGAAGCCAGAACTGATGGCCTGAACACCCAGTTATCTCCACCCATTTCCACTTCTTTTCTCCTACCCTCAGTGAACTCGTTTCATCCAACCATAACTATAGAGCCTCTCCCTAGAAAGTAACGTATACATGACAAAGATCACTCTACTTATTATGGGAGAATCAGAATCCAATTGGAAAAAATTTAAACCAAAGCAAATTAATACAGTCAAAATTCAGTGGTAAAATGGCTTTAAATTGTGACAAAGCCCCAGGGATCCCTAAGGCATTTCTAGAGTTTCTTTAAAAAAAGAAAAAAAAAAGTGTAGTCAATCACAGACATGTTTGCTTTTTCTCTGCACCATTGCCCCCAGACTCAGACTGCTGTACGGGCTGGGGGTTTGGAGGCAAAACAATGAAGCATTTGACAACCTCAAAAGGTCAGAATGACATTCTGGAAACAGTCAAACTTCACTTTGGGCTACCCATTGAAGTACAGACATACCATGATACACTGCCCACCTTTAGTTCAGAATATTCTCCAGGTGAGAGGAACAAATAACTAAGGCATTTTGTATTCAAAAAGATGTCTCTGGCTTCCAGATCAAAAATAGTCATAGAAAGTAGAAAGTTTATTCTGCATGTTTCTAAAAAAAAGACATGAAAACTTACCTAGCAAAGCCTCACACTTCACTATAATAAATGATCTGCAACTTTTATACGGAAAAATACTTAGCTGTAGCAACAGCAGACTGTTCTTACCCCAAGCTAAATAACAACAGCAATATGAAACTGTAAATGTCTACTAAGATAGAGTTGGAAACTTTGTGACTCCACTATCCCTCCTCCACCAGAGTTTCTTTTGCTCCACAAAAATAATTTTAGTCAGATGGGAATAGGGAAAAAACTGCAAACAGAAAAAAGTGTAGTTTCAATGTGAGTACAATATTGAGTGTCCTGAAAGCAGACAGATCCTCAATAATGTAGCTTCAATAAAAACTTCCTAAACCCTTTCTCTTTTTGTTCCTTTGAGAAAATGAAGCAATTTGCATTTACAGCTTAGTTCCTGTTTCCAAAATATCCCTTTAACTTTTTCTTTTCTCTTTTTATGGTAGGTATAAATAGCACCAAATTGTCAAATCACAGCTATTTTGTGTGCTACCTATACAAATAGGTCTGATTTCTGGCCAGTCATAAAACAATTACTGCCGAATTCCTCTGGCTCTTTGATATCCAGCTTGTCCACAGGGCTTCAAAGCTAGACTCCAGGACTTTTCTTGGGGCACTGCTGAAAAACAACCTCAACAGAAACACAGAAGATAAAATGTTCCCACTCCTATAAACACACAAAGATAGAATCCCAGAAGTAAAACAATTCAGCAGCATTTTGGTGGGGTTTTCCCCCTCACGATAATTTCAGAGTACAAGTATTTTAAATTAATTGTAGCGAAATGAATCAATGAGAATTTCTTCCCCCTAACTCGTATGGCTATTTTCTCCATTTTCAAGCCTCCAAAAATTAAGAATTACTTTGCTTTCAGAAAAATTTTCTGATTTACTAAAATAACTTATCCCATGGGAACTTACTGGGATGGAATGAAAGTTCAGCTTCTTAAGCACATAAATAACTATACAGCATAGTAATTATTCAATGTAGCAAAACTCATTCAAGCTAGAAGCTTTCAATAAAGTTAAATGTGGTCAGAATTTCAATAAAGGAATTGTATGTATGCGCAAATTATGTTTTGACTATAAATTAACAGAACTTTACTCTCACATGGCTTATAAAAAAATCTACATTTGTATATGGGATATGTGGGATGGGCGCACACACACACAAATACCTAACACATATAGCACATGCATGTGCTCAGGAGTGACAGACTATTTCCTGTTACCCCACTGCAAAAGCAATACATTTATTACAAGGAAGTAAACGTTAAATCCTGATAGAGACACTTACAATTTGGCATCTTGGAGGAGTGGCAAACGTAACATGATTATCAAATCTCCTACTGCCAGGCTCTAGTAACAATGTTTTATTAAGTTTGATATATACATACATACACACAGCATATCCACACATATATTTATACATCTCCACCTAAAAAGAGAAAGACACGTCACTTTTCAATTCCTCCTGCCAATGGCATCATGCCAAATAAATTTTTCCTTAACCCAATATTTTTGGCAGCTTTATCATAATATGCCATAATTCCACAAATTAAGTAGTTGGCTAATATGTGGCTCTGAATTAAAAGTAGACATGGTATAGTCTCCCTCTATATATGAAAGATCATTTTTAGACATATACATAAAAACAAAGACTATCTTTGCACCCAAAATCTGCCTCTAATTTCTCCTCCTCACTTTCTCTTTACCATTAGCAAGAATCAAGCACTTTTGAAACATTAATCCAGATCTGATTTTGGCAGTCTTCTATAATCTTATCGAAGAAACCACTTGGACATATTTATCCAAAGACACATAGCCACATTGTTTTTTAAAAATCTATATAATAAGTCAACTCTTATAAGAATATAGGTGAGCCTTCTAATTATAACCCAAAAACTTGGAGCCACCTGTTTATGGCTCTGATCTCAAGAACACCACTTTTACCTCTTAGGTCAAATCTGGCACCCAAAACTTGGTACTAAATTTCCTCAAAACAATGTGGTTATGTAATCTCTCAAATTTAATTATGTTTTCTCCTCTGAATTTTGTTAACTAAGGCCAAATGCATTAACATACAACAAAATTCTCAATGTGAGTGATAAAAATGCATTAAAAGTAACCTTTAATCTATGCTATTAACTGATTTTATTCTATTTTGGCACGTTTGAAGTAACTCATCCAAGGATTAGTTAGGCTTTTCTACACTTCTTTTTATCAGGACTCTACCATTCTTGATTTAGTTTTGAGAGAAAAGGGTTTGCAAAAACTATAATAATCTCACAGCTGGAGATGGCTGGAAAGTCCGTTAGTACTCATTGTGCCCTTAATTTGCAGGAAGCCTTTGTGCTCTTCTACTCCTCGTTTTACATGCTGAGCAGTTTTCACTGATAAAGTACTTATAGACCAGTTATTTTAGATTAATGAAAAGCCCAGTAAAATTTTATGTACAGTGGCTGTGAACCTTCTCTTTAAAATACTGAAATGTATCTTCAGAGTCTTGATTACATGAAAATCTTAACCCTGGTAATTTGCCTCAATAGTTTTCATGTGAATAGGCAAAGGCAGTCTTTAAATTGTTTAAGAAGTATTATTTTCAAACACAGAAGGTATCCAAAATTTCATACTATGAATTCAGATTGAATGGCTGAAGCCTCAGGGCAAACACACTGATTTAATCACATAGCAGTGGGTTTCAAAATCTTGCCCTCTTCAGACTTAACAATAAAGTATTTCCCTGCCCTTTAAACCTATAGCAATAATGCAAACACATTATACAGAAGGACCCAACATTGTTGAAATTTTGTTGGTATTTTTAACATTACAACATCAATTCCAGGAATACATGGTGTCGTTCTAACTCTACGCTTATCCAAGATGAGATTTTAAAGTCAATGAGTTAGTATTTCCTCTGAACTTCAAGCCTGAAAAAGGACATTTAAATATCCAATTACCAAGGATTATAAGTCAAACTCAATTTTCACAGTTTTCTAAAAGTCTTCAGATACAAAAAAAAGAGTCTAACTTTAAAGAGTCTAAGTTGAAGTTTTTAAATATGAACCAATATAAGCAAAAATGTTGAGATTTGTTATATTCCAAGACATGAAAATATCATGTTAAAATTACTCATTTTCTGCTATACTACCTTCCTGTAAATCAGAAATTCAAATCATAGTCATATAGATTCATATCGAACACAGCTAGCATATCTGCAAAGTAGAAATGATAGTGTCTGAAACTAATAGGGTTAAACAATTTATTTTGTGAGGCCACTGGCAAAATCTACAGCAGCTGTCTAACTTTGCCTTTAACGATCATAGCAAAAGCTCAAGGAAGTGATCCAATGCAGCACTGGTCTTTAGTAACCAGATCGTTTCTATTTCATTTTCAGCCAACGGAATGGATAACGAAAACAAAATTATGCCTCAGTCAGTACGTTTACTTGACAAGCTAATTTTTAACAATGTTAAACTTTTATTCACATATATGGCCAGAAGTAAGTTGTATCTTTTTTGTGTGTAGATAATCTTAATAACTTTTAAATACTGGCTACACAAGATAAAACTTCAGATGGCTATCACTTCTTTAAACTCACTTATAAAAACTACTGGAAAATTTTTTAGCTATTCAAGAACATATTAAGCTAAAAAATAAAAGGCAAACGGTTAGTCATTGCTGTAAACTGTTGAGCCACAGATGTTTGATTCTTTCAGTGAAGAAAACTGCAGGATTTATACCATTTTATATAAGACCTAAAACAACTGTATAATGATTTTTATAAAAGAAACAAACTCAATTCCTCAAGGATTACAATTTCCTACCAAAAACTACTTACACTGTTCAAAATAAACCAAAAATAGCTCTCTCATTACATATCATCATCCGGTTACTATCAATGTATCTATTCCTACATTCTTTTTTACTTAGCCTGAGGAAAACAGGTATTTCAGACATCTAGCTAATCGGGACTTATAAATATTTATTTATTTATAAACCAAGTTTCTGAAGAATGTGAATAAGGGAAACAAAGTAATTTAAATAAATGACCCAACAAAGTTATGTTTATTACTCTAGTTAATAACCACGGGTTCATACTAGAAAGAAGCTGCAAGATAATTTCAAACTAAGTTATGTTGGAATAGGTATGACTACAACATTCCCCATTTCGATATTTATGACAACATTCCCCATTTCAATATTTATGATGCATATGTAAATCTATTGTCTTACTCAAGTAATTTGCCTAAAGAGCAATTTTAATCCACTATTTAACATAATTCCAATCATGTTTACTTCCACAAAGGTTTGGCCCAGAACAATTTTAGTTAGATTTTAAGCTAGTATAACATTTATACTATACGCCACAGGTAAGAGATACTAATTGATTATAAATATATCAAATATACTTTCTGATTATGAGTCCTATATCATCATTTTATACTATCTTAAGTAGAAGAAATCTCACTTCAACTATTAAGCATTTGAAGACAATTACTAAGTGTTGGTTTTGTAAAGGAGTACAAATTACTTAAAATTTAATAATTAAAGTACATGTACAAATGGATATTCCTAAATTGACACAAAAATGGCTTACTGGTTTTAAAAAGTAACTCCCAAATGCTGGGTTAATATGTTTCACTTTAAGGACTTAAACCATAACTTCTTCAAATAAAATTAATCAGTTTGCAAGTAATTAATGATGAGAATTCAATAATGTAAAACTATCCCTGCGTATTATCTATGGCTGGGAAATTTAGCTGGTTATGTTCATATAATACACTTAGTGGGTCTTGGAGCCCACTGCCTGTAAAATCTCCCATGGAGATTCAAGACCACCCATTGAAAATAGTACAACATTATTGCCTCCAGCAAGAAGCTGGTACATAGGACTGGTTATTCAAGTCTTTTAAATACTATTTTATTGAGGGATTGCGGGAGGTGGGGGAGGGGTGAAGAGGGATTCATGAGTGGATGGGGGAGGAAAACTCAGAAAAAAACAGTAATTTCTAAAGCAGAGGTTCCTGCTGTACCCCCTTCACCCACCCGTACTTTTAAAACAGCTACATAAACAAAGTAATAAGTGCTCAATTTCAGAGAGAATTACATTATACTCCATTTGAACAGGCTACAAAGTACTTTTATTTGAAAAGCTGCTTCTGCTCTGTTATAAACAATTTTACTCTGCACCAATTTCAGACAAGAGAAGATGGCTAGGGAGTGTGGGAGGTGGAGTTAGGAAAAATTCACTCAGTGTCTTTCAATGCCTTAAATAGTTGATCCAATAAAGATCCTTTAGAGAAAACTTTAAGTCTATTTTTTTTCTCCAAGTAAGCAAATCATACAGGAGGGCTTTTCTTTTCTAGGGTACTGCACCCTGTCTCTTTAAATTCCAGGCCTGCCCCATTTCCCACGCATTCAATGAAAGCCCCACGTTTGCTGGCCTCCAGCCCACAATGTCAAGTAGTTCTCTTGCTATTGAATTTCAAGATTATTCTTTTGGATCATTTGCCCTTTAGTTTTAAGCACGCCAAAGCAAAAATAATGTCTTTCTACAATAACATAAAGAAAACTCAGAGGTCTTTACAAGCCTACAAGTAGAGAACACCTTGTCCTCTGGTTCCTCTTTCACTGCAAAAATATGCTCCCACTCCATATGCTCCAAATAAGGGCCATTTGTACACTATCGTCATCTACCATAGTTTTGTCTGTCCTATAACAAAATTTTATGAGTATTTTTATTTCATTTGGTGCCAATTTGGAATCTCTTTGCAATACTCAAACCAGGCCTTCGTATTGCTCAAACTCTCCACTCCTCAACTTGGTCTCTGGGGTATTTGGTTATAACAAGTTTTAAAACAATTATTTAATTTTAAAACTATTATTTTATTTTTGCAGTTAAGACATTTATATAAATCAATTTACTAATAAAAGTAGCAAATAAATATTGCCATCTGTAGTCACTGTGCCAAAGAGTACATTTTCGTCATTCTTGTACATACCTTAATCCTGAAGAAAGGATTCCAGGCCATTATAAATCACATTTAGAATTCTCTCAGAATTCTCTCAAAAGGAATAGACATAGTTAAGTAGAAATTTGTCAGCAGAACTAAATTAAGTTCATGGAATATAATCTTATTCCAAATGCTAGCAAATAGAATTTGAAGTTGCAATTGTATTCAAGCAGCTAATAAGAAATACCCAGATCACAAACATCAATGTTTACATTTCATAAACATTCTAAGGTAGAGTTAATCTAATTGGAATGTATGGATTTTGTAAAATCATCTACTACTAAAGGGAAACGCCCTTATTTTTATTTGACATATAGCTTTGCTATGCATTAGTGCACAGAACACTTTTAAAGTTTAATGTCAAAATGCAAATGTGTTTTCTCACAGATTATAAAATCATGGACTTATTTAGATAAATTTTAGATTGCAGAGAGACCTTGGAGACAACTAAAATTAACCTCCTCATTTTGCAGAAATCATTTTTAGTTATGTTTAAGGAATATTCATATCAATCTGCATTGTACATAAAACATGAAATTATGTACTAATTTCCCTTTGTAAAAACCTCTAGATATTTTTGCAGCTTATATATGAAATATTAATAAAATCATCTTAGTATCAAAATAGTTTGTATTTATGGAATTATGTATGAATTCTCCATCCAAAAAGGACCACTTCTTTCTCTGCCCCAAATCCTTTTTTTCTCTATGCCTTATGTTTGGTACTTGTTTTGGTACTTTTTATTTCTTAAAAGTTCATATCTAACTTCCAAATTATATAAAAAGATGCAGAAACTGGAAATGAGTCTTTTATTTCCAATTATCAATACTATTTATTCTTCAATATAATCGCCATATATCTAAACAACATGATGAGTCTTTTTATTTGTACCTGATTTTTAAAGTCAGATGTAGGCTCTAGAAAAATTTTTAACACTACACAGCAAGATAGACATATTAATTATCAAAGTTATCAAAACTCCACAGGAAAAAAAGACCAGAACTTTTCAAAAACATTCTTTACTACTCCAAAAATGTATAGTGTACTGATATAATACACATGGTATCTTTCTGTTACCAAGACTATCCTATATGAATACACATTTATAAATCAGGTTAATCTCATTACTTGTATAACTTCAATACAAAATGTTAAGAAAGGTAAGAACATTATCTACATGTCTCCATTTAAAGCTTACGATCAACTTATGAAACATTGTGCAAATACTCATAGTAACATTAAAGGAAAAGACTCAAAACCACAAGGTGGCAAAAATGTCAAATAACAAAATTTGAAAATGTTTCTTGGGAAAAACAGTCTTAATCACGTTCCAGATTACTTTTAGAAAAAACTAAAAATCCTATTGTAAATGTGCCCATATATACATTTAAATACTAGTCTTACTTTCACATAATATGAGTCATTCAAGGAAACTTGAAAAAGTCAACAAATTTTACTGACAACAGTAGGAAGTTCCTGATATCCCACCTCCCAGAAATCACTTACATTAATATTTTATGACAGCATTTCTTCCCATCTTTTCAGTGATGTATTTTTATCTGTCACATGCGTCTCAAAAGGTGGGGTAAAGATGAACAAATCTAGCCATTCTAATACAGAAAATGAACTAAATCAATTATGTTAACCTAAAAAAGATACTCTGTCAAGAAGCATTAACTATAAGCTCTTGTGTAGCCTTTACAACATAAGAAAATTCCTATTTATTTGCAGCTCTATTTTAAATGTCTGCATTTGTGTATTTTTGGATAAATTAAATTATTGGCTCTAATCAACTGCTTGACAATTTCCTTTATAGAATTGGAATGCTAACTAGAATTATTTTTTTCTTTGTCCTAAAAGTTATATAGCATGTTACAACTGAAGAGTAGAAAGGTACTTGCTTTTCAGAGCAACTTCAATTGAGCATTTGAATTATTAAATAGAAAAACCCTATTTATTCTTATATGTATGTATACAAGTATGTTGGATGATTAAAGATTTCATATACTTTCTTCTAACCTGTTTACATGATAATATGGACAGTCCTCAATTAGCTTACATGGGCAGTCCTCTAATATTATTCTATTGATAATATAATCACAACTAATATCTGGTAAGTGATACTTCAGAAAAGCAAATTAAGTGACAAAATTTCAAGGTCTATTTTATTTAAAAGACAAAAAAGCATAAGAAATCCACAGATCTAATGGCATGGTCAAGAGCCATGTTTGAGGAAGAAGTTTCCTATCAACACTGGGTGGTCTTCTGAGTTCCTGAAATGCTCCAAACTACAAGTAGTTGACGGTTGAGGTGAATGGCACAATATGATCAGAAATTAATAACTTTTACAAGTGTAACTTAATCTCTTATTTGGTGAATTACTCATGTTATCTTCTACTTCCCTATTACTGCAGGAAGTCTTTCACCCATTTCACTGTCCATTCATCATAAGAAAAGATAAAATTTCAATACACTGATGTTCATATATCGATATTTTATTTTCTCAAAAATATCATTCTCCAAACTACTACTTAGGAAGAGTGAGAAATTAAATACACCACGTCTATTGTCTAGCATGATAACCAATATAGCTATTTAATAAAGGGTAGTTATTATTTCATTGTTATAAAAACACTAGATCAATGACAATTGCAGAATTTATCCTTTTTAAAACTCAAGGAAAAACAGTATTTTCAGAGCTGCCAAAGCCCACACAGTTTATTCAGTCCAAACACATCCTTTCTACCTCTCAGGCCAGGGCCTTTCCTGCCGCACTGCTAAATACTGCTCCTACCAGTTACTGGAATACATTAGACTCTTATTTTTAAAGTTAAAAGGCTGGTTGTTATTTCGTGGATTAGGTAGTAAAAAAAATGACAGAGCTGGCCAAGTCCTTCAAGTTTGTGTCTAGTTTTTCTTTTTAAGCATCCAAAGTAAGTGAAGAAAGAATAAGGGAAAAAAGAGAAAAGAGAAAAAATCATTTTTGGCTATTACAAATGCTAGAACACACTCTAGAAAATGTGATTCTCAGCAGAAACAATGTTTCCTGCTAAATTCAAGTGGTGGTTCCATTTACACAAAGTCAATTATTAGAGGTGCAGAAGAAATGAGTTTCAGAAATCTGAGTAATAATTTATAACTTCCAGGAGTGGAAGGTAAAGTCAGGGATTCTGAAACCCTTTTTCTGACTTGCAATACCTGCCTTTATATGGTTGCCAAAAACTTCCAGTGTCAAGATATCACATTGATGAAGCTATAAGTAGTATCTACAGTGATAACATAGGTCCCATCCTTTCTGATGTGTAACTCTAATGCAACACAGGA
Source organism: Theropithecus gelada (assembly GCF_003255815.1). NCBI lineage: Eukaryota > Metazoa > Chordata > Mammalia > Primates > Cercopithecidae > Theropithecus > Theropithecus gelada. Next base: position 61,129,553 of record NC_037683.1, on the reverse strand, counting down.
GGAAGAAGAGATAACATATACAAAGAGAGGGGAGTGTTGGACTGATGAAAGTATGTAATGCATAACACGTGCTGCTTTGGTGCCCCTAAAATGAGAAAAGTTAGCTTCCAACCCACTAGTTACTATTTCTGTGCAAACAGAGAAAAAGTCATACAACAAGCATCAGAAAATCTTGAACCGTGTCAACATTTTCAAATAACCTATTCCGCTAAATGCAACTAAATCTCAACAGCCCAAACCCCCCATTTTTCATTGAACCTCTATAAAACAGCTGCTTATTATAGAGAAGCAGAGAAATAAATAAAATGAAGGAAAATACTATGTGAAATAGAAGAATGTTTCTTTGATACAAAAAAAAGGCTTTCATTATTTTGCTTTCATTATTCATATTAATGAAGTATTTGGGGTAAAGGGTAAAGATTATATAAAGTCTACAATGAACTCTGTTTTTAAACACCCAAAGCGTTTTATATGTTTATCAAATGAATAGATACCTGGAATAATCAGACAGTACGCTATCCCCAGTACCATCCTTGGAAGGTGGCAGGGGAAATTGGACATAAAAACCTATCTGCAAAAATGAAAAGGCATCATTCAGACTAAATTTATATCTGAAAACATTGAGAGGCAAATTACCTCCCTACTCTCCAAGCCACTGCTATTATTATTAATACTTCAGGAAACTGTTAATATATATTTTGCTTTTAAAAATCAATATACACAAACAGAGAATTTCGCCTGGTATCGATGAGGAAATAACTGATAATTTCTATTGGAAGGGAACAAAGAAAACAAATCTAGTTTTGACAAAATCAAGTATTTTAAAATAGAAAAAATTTACTTGGCTCTGAGAATATCAACCTTCTAATATGTGTAATAACTCCAATTAAATGTAACTAATCATCTTTATAATCACTAACAAACATTATTTTAAAGATAAGCCATAATTTTCTTTAATAAAAAATGGTGACTTGATTTTATCCAAAAAGTTAATTGTTAATTGCTACATACCAACTAAGTAACACCCAAATGCTAGCCTTATCTTTTTAGAAGTTCTATCGTAATAGCCTTCTTCAGTCTTCAACCACTGCAAACTTATCACACTTAAGTTGAAAGGATTAAGGCATGCAACATTACTTCTTAAAACAACACTCTGCATCCTTCATGTAATTGCAATTCTTACCACTGGGTGAGTTGGGGACAAAATATCAGGAGATAACTACCACTCAGCAACAATTTTTTCTAAAGATTTAATCTCAAAGGAAAACTTTAATTTATATAGAGAATTTGATTTTGTCTGAAAGTAGCTATAGAACTTTTTCCTTTTAAACAGCATCTACCATGGTGACCACTATTTAATTAAATCCTAGATCATGTCTACAAAAGCAGCTATTGCTGAACATTTGTCTGCTAATATAAGTGAATAATTACTCAATGTTTTAAAAGTAAACATTGACCACCATTTATTACTAGTTATCTTTGCACAGGCATACTTGTGACTCATTGTGTCTACATACAAGATCGCTCTACATTTCTAGGCTTCTGATTAAAAGTAAAACGAAAGGGTAATTGAAGATGAAGAATCTCAAGTGTCCTTTCCAGCTCTAAAAAGATACAAGCACATTGAAGGCAGGGACCTCCTCTTACTCTTATTTGTATCTCCCTCAGTCTTCCACTGTATCCTACATATATAATGCCTTTTGGGTAAGCACATTACTATGGCCACTAACTAAATTCTTAAATAAGACCCTAAGCCCAGAGAGGAAAACAAAACAAAATAAAGCACATCAATCTGACAAAATTAAAAGCTTGCATATGGTGAAAAGATACCATAAATCAAGATTAAAAAAAAAATGAGGCAAGATATTTTCAACACAAATAACAAAGGAAGAACATCCTACAAACAAGAAAATGACAAACATCCCAATCCCTTTTTTAAGAAAAAAGATATAAAAAGAAGTCAATAAAGAGGAAATCAAAATAGTCAATAAATACATATAAAATGCTCAATCCTACCAGGAACCAGAGAAATGTAAATGAAAACAAAAAGATACCAAATTTCAACTCTGAAAAATAGGAAATATTAAAATAGCCAAAATTGGCAAAGATATAGAAGAAAAATGGTACTCATTTTCTTGACAAAGTATAAACTGTCACAACCACTTTTTAGAGCAATCTGACAACAGCTAGTACAAATGAAGACACACATGCCCACAACTCAGTAACTCAAAATCTAGGCCTATGTCCAAACCCTTGTTCATCTGCACAAGGTAACATGCACAAAGATGCTCACTGCACAGAACAGAAAATGACCTATTTATTTCTTAATAGGAAAACAGAAAAGTAAGGTATATAATATATTCCCATGATGAAATACTAAGCAGAGGAAATTGAAGAGAATGACATGGCTCTTTGAAATGTGGATAGGTTCAGAAACATAACTGAGCAGGTGAAAAAAGCAAGATGAAAATGTATTCACTCATAAAAATATTCTGGTATTAAATAATGGCAATGGTTATACAACCTTACAAATATACTAAAAACCACAGACTTGCACCCTTTAAAAGGGTGAATTTTGCATGTGAATTATATCTCAATTGAAAAAAAAGATTCACTAGCATGATCCTCTTCATGTTGATTTTAAGACACAATACATTATTATTTGTAAGCAATATAAATGTGCAAGATAAATAGAATGGAAGAAAGGCAGAAGGGTTGGAAGAAAAGGCTGGGAAGCATTTTAAAACATTAGCTGCATCTCTAATAGTTAATTCTCCAGAATCCAAACAAGGAATCAAATATGATAATATGTAAACATTTACTCATTCTTGGTAGTGGGGATTTGAATGTTTGTTATATCATTCTCTGCATTTCCCCATGCCTTTTTTTTTTTTTTTTAATTAAAAAAAGCAGCCATAGACTACAAAGGGCAAAAAAGGCACATCACAAAAGACAAATGGTAAATAAATACATAAGGAAAGTTATGTGGCACTGCTAATCATATAAATGCAAACCAAAATGAGGTCATTTTTCTATACAGATTGGCAAAGATTTTTTTTAAGCTGTTAATTTCTAGTTCATATGCCTGAGGAAATATAAACTGGGACAATCTTTTTGGAAGAAAGTTTGGTAATATATAACAAAATTTTAACTCTGTATACCTTTTAACTCCACTACTTCCCTTCTAGAAATTTAACGTAAGTAAATTATTAGAAAAACCATCAAAATGAATGCCAAAGATGTCCATCACAGCATTATTCATAACAAATCAAAACTGGGAACAATCCAAATGAAGCATAATAAAGCCATATACAATGTCATGCCAGAAAAATCCAACAATTTTAAAAGATGATATGCCACAAGGGTAGGAATGTTCCTCTGTGCTTTATCTCCAGCTCTAAGAAGGGTGCTAGGGCCGGGTGCGGTGGCGCATGCCTGTAATCTCAGCACTTTGGGAGGTAAAGGCGGGAGGATCACCTGAGGTCAGGAGTTCGAGACCAGCCTGGCCAACATGGTGAAACCCCATCTCTACTAAAAATACAAAATTAGCCAGGCGTGGTGGCGCATGCCTATAATCCCAGCTATTAGGAGGCTGAGGCAGGAGAATTACTTGAACCCAGGAGGCAAAGGTTGCAGTGAGCCAAGATCATGCCATTGCACTCCAGCCTAGGTGACAAGAGGGAAACTCTGTCCCAAAATGAAAGAAAGAAGGAAGGAAAGGAAGGAGGGAGAGAGGGAGTGAGGGAGGGAGGGAGGCAGGCAGGCACACACACGCATAGTAGGAGCTAAAAAACACACACACACAGTTGTTGAATGAATCAATGTTAATAGTTAATACTGATGTGTATGTGTATATATATAAAGATGTCTAACAAATATTAACTATGGTTATATATGAAAATTTCAGATAACTTCTCTATGTTTTGACTTTTCTACAATGAACAAATATTTATAAATTAGAAAAACACATTTCATTTGTTTAAAAAAATGAACAAAGTTCTTCACAAAAGCTACAATTGTGCCATGTAATTTCCCAACTTCTATAACATCTCTTTTGAAGATTCAAAACAAGAAAAGTTATATATCTTAGAACTATAAAAGTGATGTTAAGTAGTGGGGATTACCTGTAATAAATGACTAGAAAGGCAAGAAACAGGCCAAGATTGGTCCATGGAAGACTCATGGGAAAGAAACTTCAAAGAACCAAGAGAAGGAACAAAGGACCTTTAAGGCAAAATTATCAAACCAAGTGATATCTCTGCCTGGCCTACTTCACAAAGATAGGTAGTTCTACAGAGGGGCACTTACAATAATGAATATAAAAGACTTCTGTATAATTCAGGTAATGCATCATAGAATGGACAGTGATAGGCCCAGCACAATGGCTCATGCCTGTAATCCCAGCAATTTGGGAATTCGAGGCTGGTGGATTGCCTGGGCCGAGGAATTGGAGACCAGTCTGGACAACACAGTGAAACCCCATCTCTACCAAAAAAACACACACACACACAAATTGCCAGGCATGGTGGTCCATGCCTGTAGTTTGACCTATTGGGGAAGTGGCTTGAGACCAGGAGATGGGAGGATGGCGTGAGACCAGGGGATGGGAAGATGGCTGGAGTCCAGGAGGTGGAGGTTGCAATGAGCTGAAATGACACAATTACAACCCAGCCTGGGTGACAGGGCCAGACCCTGTCAAAAAAAAAAAAGAATGGACAGTGACAGTAACTATAAAATATGTCCAGAAAAACCCAAGTTTAAATTTTCCTTTTCTGAAAAAACTATTGTTAGGTAATCATTCACTGGAATTTAATGAGGCAAATACCTTGGAAGATTTACCTTTTCTGTTTCCATTAAATAAATTTTTATTAGCAACAATAATAACAATCAGCTTCCATATATTGGGCAATTTATGTGTGCCAGATTGTATGCCAAATACTTTCTACCAGCAGTTCTCAGAGTGTAGAATTAGGACCTCAGGATCCCTATGATCTTTTCAGGTGATTGGTGACGTCAAAACTATATATATAATAAAATCTATGAAGTTATTTGCCTTTTTCAATTCTCATTCTCTCATGAGTGTACAGCAGAGTTTTCCAGAGGCTCCAGCACATGTGATAACACAATAGACTGAAAAGAGAAGCAGGTAAGAGGACCTAGGTGTCTTCTATTAAAACAAAGAGATTTGAGGGGGAAAAAAATAAATAAATAAACAATGTCCCTTTTGTCAGTGTTTTTAAAGAAAATGTTAATTTTTCATTAAAATTTACTTATATGTTAACATGTAATAAGTTATTACCTTTAAACAAATTAATAATGTCTTTTAAATGTCTCTATTTTAATTTCTAATACAGGAAAATTAATAGATATAACTTACACAAAACAACTCTTTGTGTTCCTCAATTTGTAAGTGTAAAAGGTCTTAAGCCCAATAAATTTGACAACAGTTGATTCATATTTCAACCTCAACTTAATAGTTCTATTTTATCATCATTTCCATAATGCAAATGAGAAAACAGATACAGAAGTAACTTGTCCAAAACCACACAAGGAGTCTCTTAAACCAGCATTTGAATACAAGTCTGTAATTACTAACCCCAAATTCTCTTCATCTTTAAGCAACAGTATCTACTCAAGATATTAAAGATCACTTTTAGATCTTTAACTTTTAGACAGCTACATGCTAATCCCTATTTTTAAAACAATATTCTATATATTGGTTCTTTATTCTTTTTCAGTTTTAAAAAGTAATGTGTGCTCATTGTAATGTTTTAAATATACAGAGTTAACTTTTAAAAAAATCAAATACTACAAAAATAACCTCCCATCACCACCACCATAAGTAGCTACTAAAGAAAACTACTGGTAAGAGTTTGATGCCCACTAATACAAATTTACTTATTTATAGACATATGCATGTATACACACACACATACTTATCTGCATAAGAACTTTTTTTAAAAATGAGATCACAATGATTTAGTGACTTGCCTTATTTCACTTAATTCTTCTTGAAGATCTTCCTGCATCTACAAATAGATATACCTTTTTTTTACAGATTATCATCATTTAATTGTATCTAGTTGAGGGCCCCTATATGGCTTGCTTCCAAATTTTGACTGTTACAAAAACAGTCACAAGAAACATGCTGTATCTTTGTGTACTTGTGAGAACATATTTGTCAGAAAATTCCTAGAAGTAAATTTGCTAGGCTAAACAGTATAAACATTAAAAATCTTAATAGACCTTGCCAATGTTCTCCAAAATACCCCTGCCCAATTTACATTCTCGCCCACAGAATATGAGATTTCCTCCAACAATTCAGCTTTTAAGTGCCTTGGAAAATTATACTTTATGTGCTTCAAAATGCACAGTAGTAAAACTGTACTCACTGGTCATCTAAATTTCATACAGACCCTACACAAATAACACTCACTGAATGTATCACAATAGTCACCCATCTTCATTTTTCTTCCTTATATCTTTTAAATGACTCAGAAGAGAAAATATACCAGATGCACACAACTTCTTAGCTAGTAAGCCCTCAAATATTAGTTACCTTGATAAAAACTTATCCAAATTATTTCAGAAGACCATTTAACACAAATCAAACTATGCAGTAAAGCTGGGCTCTAACACTTACAGGAAAATTGTTAGAGTGGATTTATTATGCTTTATCTGCCCACTCAAAGGACTAAGGCTACAAATAAAAAGCTATCAAATCATACCAGTGGCCAAATTAGCTTCCATAAAATAATAAGCAATAGATTTCATATCATAAATGTCTGTGAAACAAATTGCAATAGCAAGGATGGCTGTAACTGGAAAGTAAGTTCAAATTCACATGATACTAAAAACAAAAACATTAATATTTTAAAAGAAATGTTTCAAATGTGACTACTAATTTCAGTCATATCAGACTAGTACAAATCTTTGGTACTAATAAATAAGATTGTCTTTTTTTGCAGGTAGATAGTTTAAAAATGCATCATACTCTGGTCTACCTGTTTTGTCATGGCTAATAGACATTCCAGGCTTCACCATTTCATCAAAATCTCTTTTCTAAGATTTAGTGCCAGTAGTTTTAAACTGAAGGTCTCCCACACATATTTATCACAGAGTAAAACCTCATTAATTCAAATCCAATTAGCTCAATTCTGAAATGGTATACATAATTCTTATTAGGCCACAAGTTAAAAATACTATCATTTCTTCTCCTACAAGTTCTAATATTACTGTGAAGTAAAGGAAATCAACCTGAAAATCAATTCACTTTTCCAAACCAAAGATTTACAAAACTAAGGACTCATTCATCTTTGTGGTTGAGCAGTTCATCCTCAGTCCTAAGGCTCATCTGTTTAGCAGCTACTGTATACAGTGAAAGTGATTCAGATTGTCACTAGAGCCAACACAGCTTATTTATTATAGAATATGAGCATTTCTTTTAAAGATCTTATAACTCAGATTTCTCACAAATTCATATTTGCAGTTTCGCCAATTTCTAGTTGGTAGAATTTTACTCTATCACTTACAGATCTACAAGATAGCTAACATAGCACCCTAAAAGGTACTGGAAGTAGACATAGAAATTCCTGGCGTTCTTATTCTATATTCTTATCATTTTGAAAGACTTTATAAGCCAAAAAATAAGTCCCAGGATTAAGTGGCATGTTTGGTGTTGCTTGAACTTACAACTAACTATTCCCAATGAACAGAGAAACCTTCTCTTGCAATCTGAATCATGTGTAATTACAGTATGACAAGGTCTCTCCTGGGCGATGTAAGCTGGCACTTTTCCCAGGACTTGTCACATCATGGGAAGCACGCATACAAATAAAAATCCAAAAATAAACATTTTAAAACAATGGCTTATGGACTGCATAGAGAACCTCCACAGTTGAGTATAAAAATTGAGGAGTCCAACCGACAAGCAGACATCTCTCACCAGAGACCTCTGAGAAGGCATCACTGCTATCAAGCAGCTTACCACGCCTAGCAACAACTCCCAGGTGTGGCCTATGTGAGCAGCACCCTCATGTTCCCTCAGGCTAGACAGAAAATCGTTAAGTATGGGAAATAAAAGTAACATCAGTACACACATCCACTGAAGCAGAAAAACAATGGTAAAATAGAGGTTGATCATCTTTAATTTTATAATGTCAATTTGTTGATTGTCAAGGTGCCTAAACAAAGTTACCTTAAGAGCTACATCTTCTGCCAACTGAGTTAATTTTCCTAATAAATGTTGCTTTTTAAAAGCTTATTTCACCTTGAAGCAAACTGTAGCCAAGTAGTAGTAATAATGTGTACCAAGGATATTAGAAGGTGGTTTCTTTTGTTTAAACTCCTCTGCTCTACAGACACATGGAAAGGGAGCGAGAGATTCCAAGAAGCATCACATCAACCTCATCAGTGACAGAAACTTGACATCGCTCATCCTTACCAGTTTGGAGGAAATACGAAATATAATAATCTCTGACTATATTTTAACAGAAAATGCTAACAAATTTCAAATGTTATTTCCTATAGGCCATGCATATTTCTAGCCCTCCATAAGAAACTGGATTGGTTTATTAACCATCCAACAAAGACCATCAAATTCAACTGTTTAAGTTTTCAGGAGGAGATATAAACCAAACCACTAAAGCCAAAAAACACAATCCTACTTCCCATTACATGAGCCCTGGAAACAAAAATAAGCACCAATACAAACCCCTGCCACCTCTAAGGTACACGGCATTTCTCCTTTCTTTATTCAGCCCCCAGAATGTTCAATAATTTCCACATAGCTCTAAGCGGAATGGATTTATTATGATGTTACTCTAAGAAACGGCAGGAGTTCTAGATGCCAATAAAGATTACGGATCAAATGGAAGATAACTACTAACCATTGTGTCGACTTAGATAAATAAACCTGCTCACAAACAAAGCACCTTATTGTATTTGTACTGTTACCTTCACTAATCCAACTAAAACAACCACACATTAGCTTTCCAGAGGTTGAAGGGAAAAGAAATCGGTATTCCTCAAACCTTCTTCAAATTTCTTTCAAAATGACACTCCGTTTCTTTTTTCCAAAACTGTCCTGCCCATTATGGAAAATGTTTGGGACCGCAGAGGCCCACTAGGATTATGCAAACTAGACTCCAAGGCTAAGAACCAAGGTGGGGAGGGACTAAAGCAAAAGGCTTCCTCCACAATGTTCCTCTTAAACTTAGCTTCGACCTTTGCAAGAACCGTCTCCCTGCAGATCACATCCGGCAGACACTTTGTAACGTTGCTCAGAATCAAAGGAGCAGTCAAGTGCCACACGGGGGTGGGAGGGAGGAACGAGTAAGCCCCCCAAGTAAACATAAAATCCAGACTGGAGTGGGGTGTGGCGGAGGCTAAGCCACAAAAAGAAAAGTCTATGGCAACTGGTACCTGGTGCCTCATACACAGACAGGAAAGCAGAGAAGACCCTAAAGAGAACTGACTTGCCAAGACCGAACAATAACTACATCCAATACATTCTTTGCTAATAACACAGGTAAATCTTAATTTCTCTAGGACACACACACACACACACACACACACACACACACACACACGCAAAGTGTTTATTCCCTCCAGCCCCATTCCCCACATCTCCAAACTCAACAACTAATTGCACCTTCCCCACAGAACCCGCGCGGCTAACCCCAGAGGACTGGTGAGGGCTGGCTTGGGATGAATAAACACTCGACACCTGACGGTCCTTTCTCTGCGGTGACTTTCACCAAGCCGAAGTCGCGCGCGCGCGGGCAGGCGGGAGCCGGGACCTGGCCCGCGCGGCGCCGCGCACCCGGATCCCGAGGCTACGCCGGCGAGCGCGGCGCGGGGGGCGGGGAGCGGGGCAGCGGGACCGCCCGGGCCAAGCGATTGTTTCCTCGCCAAGCAAAGACATTTTTTATCAAGACCCTTTTGTATTCGAGCCCTACCTCTTTTTGGCCTAGGAAAGCTTTCGTGCAAGTGGAAGACGACTTTCTCCACAAAGTGCTGTATGTTACTGTGCTCCGGGCCGCGTACGAACACCATCCAGTCGTGGGTGAAGCCCTCCACGGTGGGTTTTTTCCTCACCTGGGCGCGGTGCCCCAGCTCCAGCTTCACCTGCACGGCACACTGCGGGCAGGGGGAGGAGAGACAGCCGTGAACAACAGGAAGGCGACGTTTCGGCAGTGAACGTTGCGCCTGACATTTTTTTTCCTCCTTCTTGAAACGCACATAAAAGGAAACGGCGGTGCCCTCTGCATCCACGTTTCACGCGCGTGGGCGCGCACATCCCACACCCCCAAATATACCCGCCCGGCCGGCCCGGCTCGGCCCCAGGCGCCCCGGGCCCCGCATCCACATCGGACAGGATTGTAACGGAATGTTATCCCCAGTCGGGAAAAGGGTCGGGGAAAGAGGGAGAACACACTCAGCCACGACAAGGACGATAACAAATGCATCGGAAACAAATCAGAAGGCAATGCCGGGGCGGTTTTCCGGCGTGGAAGGGTAGGTGGCTGGGACCCAGAGGGACCGAAGGGTTCCTGGCGAGCCCCCTCCCCGAAAGTACCGCGGCGACAGGCACACGCCGAGGAAGTCTTTGTGTACGTGTGTGTGTGCGTGCGTGTGGAGCGCTGTGCCAGGCGGAATGGAAACTACAGGCAGCCTCTGCTGATGGGCACAAACTCCCGTGCTCTTGCCACGGGGTTCGTGCACAACAAAAATGAGACATCGTCACACACATTGAAACACACACACACACGCCCGCAGGAAAACACACCGAGGCATCCATAACTTAAAGCACCCCGCACCCCCCAACTAAAAGCCCCAGGCGATCGGCGAGGCCAGTCGAACCGAGACCCCGCAACACACTTTCAAGAGCCAAAGTGGCTCCAAAGTATCTCCCACCTCCCCCTCAAAAATGAAATTCAGAAAGGCAGGGCGGCGGGCGGACAGCCGCCGAGCCTCGGCTCGCGCTCAGCACCCCCCGGCGCTGGGGCAAAGTTGCGTGCGGCCCCGCCGCTGTCAGCCCCGCACACTCCGGCTCACACACGCGCGCCGCGGAGAACGCACCATCGTAGCGGCCGCGGCGCTTTGCGGAGGTGCGGCCGCCGAGGCTGCTCGCCGCGTCCCCGGACTGTGCCCGCAGCTCCCGGCAGCGGCGACTGAAATATGGCTGAGTTATTATTCGCCTCCTTCCACCGTGAGTGTGTGTGTGAGTGCGCGCGTGTGAGCGAGAGGGAGTGTGTGAGTGCGCTTCTTGTGATTGCAAAGAGGCGAGGAGGGAGGGAGGCGCGGGGGGTGGAGGGGCGAGTGTGAGCGTGTGTGAGTGTGTGTGTGTCTGTGTGTGTGTGTGTCTGTGTGTGCGCGCGCGCCGGGGGGGTGGGGGAGGAGGGGAGCGGAGGCTGAGGGAGAGGCGGCAGCTCCCTGCAAGCCGTACCAACCTTTCTCTAATTGGAACCGCGGAGCGCTGGCGCTGTCTGGGCTGCGGCGGCGCAGGGCGAGGAAGGAAAGTGGGGGAGGTCTTTTATTATTATTTTTGCGCGTACTTACCGAGCTAGCCATGCCTGGGGGCCCGGAGGTTTGCTGGGGTGTTGTGTGGTACCCCCCCTCCTCCGCCCCCCCTCAGCTGTAATTCATGAAGAGGCTGCTATGAATGAGAGCGCGCCCAGGAGCGGAGGGTAGATGGCGGACATTCTCTGCCTTTTTCCCCCCGCGCTCGCTCGCTCGCTCGCTCGCTTAATAAACTCAGCCCCAAAAGCAAAAGCAGCAGCAGCAGCAGCAGCTCCAGGGTAAAGAAGATGATTCCGGAGCATGCGCCGTGGCGCCTGACACCCGGGCTCCGAGCCTCGCGGGGCGGAGGGAGGGCTTGCGGGCGGGGCGGAGCGCGCGGGGAGGCCGAGCGAGCGAGCCAGGGGGAGCTCGAAAGAGCCAATCACCTGCCACCTCCCGAAACCCCGGCGGCCCGCAGCGCCACACTGGAAAGCCTTGCTTAAAGTAACAGGTTCCTGCTGCGGGGGTGGCAGGGAGGGGGCGCGGGACTAGGGAGAGCGGCCAGCTGGGGAGCCATCCCAGCCCCTGTGTAAACTCTGCTCGCCCTACAATAAAAAACGGATTAAAACTGCTGGAATGTAGCCACTGCTTAGAGCCCCCAGCAGCCGGAGAAGGGGTGTTAAATCAAGTCCTTAGCTAGCACGCACGGGGAGGAGGGAGTGGGCTTTCTTTTACTTTCCACCACGTATTTCTATGGTTTTGTGCTGAAAAGACAAGAACTCACACCCAAACAAACTTATTTAAAGAGAGAGAGAGAGAAATGCTATCCTGCAAAAAACGAGCATGAAAATAGCAATCACTGAGGCTATTCTAACCCGCAACGATCCCCTGGCCCCCTGCCCTATCCACTCACAGGCACCCGCCCACCACCCTCACTCCCCGCCCTCCTGCCACCGCCACTGAAAATTTGAAAATGAAATGAACAAGGGAGAAATAAGGATGCTATTTCCTTGCAAGGGAACGCCTTCCTCGTTGGTAATCCCCGGCTGGGAAGCTTCATAAAGCGGTGCCCAGGTGAAGGCAAGACACCTGGGGGTGCCAGGTACAGACCCTCGGGGACCAGGCTTGGAGTTGTTTTCTTCGGGAGGCTTCCCCTCCTGACAGCCTGCTGAGTTGCATCAGAACGTGGAGGATTTTCCTCTGAGGACGCGCGGGGCAACTGGGAGTCTTAAAATAACAGATAAAGTTAATACTGACTGTAATGTGCGTAAATTGGATTATAATCTTTAGGCGTATTGGTGACAGCCAGCGTAATCCATCTCTGGGTATTAATCCGGTTAGACTCCCCGGTGACAACCAGTCGCAGGAGTGTTCCCAGAGTCGCGCCTCTGCAAATGTTCTCACTCGCGTTGTATTTGGTCTCAGTGGCCGGAGACAGAACAGCGCGGCCACGCGTGGGGCGCGGCGAGGAGTATCAACTACTGGCTTCCTTTAGAAACGCAGACAACCTTTAAAAAGGAAACGGATAAGATCTAGACGTTTGATTTGAAAGTGAAAGATGGGTGTGACTTTGGTTCGTTAAACAAAGATCCTTGCATCTTCCTAGACCTTAGACCTCTTTTGCCGTCTCTTTTCTTTACTCCCCTTTTTCCCTCGCCTTCCAACTTCTTGCTGAATCTTGATTTTTCCTTCTCTTCTCCTTGCCTTTTCTCTTTGTCCCTCTTCCTCCTTCTGACTCAACTTTCTTGCTTTCCTCTTTTCCCTTTTCTTCCATCTTCCACAAAAGCAAGTTGTCTCGGCCCTTGAATTGAGAAGAGCAGAATAGCGGGGAGGAGGTTACCTAGGGCGTCCAGGGTCCTCGCTGTTAATTTTCAGTTCTCCCAGCAGCTCTCAAAAAGATCCTGGGAATCAGGTCGGACCACTTGGAACCAACCTTAGTTTCCAAACCAGCAACCTTCCAACTCAACTTTTGATTCCCTAAAACTGATATTCTGCTGCCCGTCAGCTATAATCAAGAAACTTCTTTAGGTTGAGGTCCCCAGTTCTTCCCAGCCTTCTACAGGATTTAGCATAGAATGGAGCAAACGACTGAAGGGAGAAACATTTTAATCTAAATCCAAGGGCTTAGATTTATCAACTAACACACATATACCTAAATGCATATCATCCTGTAGGTATATGTGTCGCTGTGTCTGTATGTGTGTACAAGGACTAAATTTATATTCACAGAGACAAGCTGTGTGGGTAGTATCTACGTGAAGGGGAGACCTATTTGCTGTGCATTGTTAAACTTTTGATAAAATAATCAAATTGGAGAGCAATCCCTTGTAATAATAATAATGGAAACTAAAGGTTTTCTGGATGTGCCATTAGTAAAGCCATTTCTTATTAGGAAGTAAAAATTAACAGCGAGTGTAGCTCAGGACACAGGCAAGAAACAACAATCCCATTCTCCGTTTGAGTTGATTTCAGGGTTTAACTTCTTCCGACGCCAGCCACCGGAATCTCTTGGGATTGTCTCCAAAACTTGTACTTGCACAACAGATAGAGGTCTCTTTTTTGAACTATGTGTTTGCTGAATTCAGATTTATTCCAGCAATCACTAATAAGCCATAGAGTCTGAAAGGGTATTTTCCCAGTACCCCTCCTTTCTCAGAGAATGTGCTAACAACCCAATGTACAGTTATTCCCAATCTACAAATACTGGACATTTAGATTCCGTCAGTAGATGGCGCACGGAGCTCTTCCACGGACGTCCTTACGTGACCCTTTTACAACAAAAAGACCAGTTAGGAAGAGAAAAGAAAGAAAAGAAAACACAAGCCTGAATACTCTCCATTCAACTTTGGACAAAGGAATTTATGCAAGTCTTTCAATTTATTAATTACAACCTATTTTAATAAGCTTGCCATTAAAAACAATTAAAATAGATTAATTTCCTGTGCAGCATTATCTGGAGATGTTCACACTTTTACGTAAGGTAAAAATGTGGAAAATAACCTTTTGTGTACTTGACAATGTAATTACAGAAAATGCATTGTAAATAAATTTTAAGGCAAACTTCAGTGCTAAATACAGAAATAGTAATATAGTAACTAAAATGGAAGTGATGAGGGATAAAATCATCTACTTATCCAAAGAATAATTATCTTACCAAAATTCATACCGTAGTATATAGCACAGTATGAAGCACCATGGGGTTAGTTTGAAGATCAGAAAAGTAATTAACATATCAAATAAAAATCATGATGAAGAATAAAAGAGAACAGTGTCTGTGACAGATCACTACCACCACTACCATCATCATTGCCCTACCACCATCATTTTGGCTCCAGCCTTTTTATTTGCAATTGTTTTGTTTAGTCTGGAAGCTAAAGCCAGTTTCCATGTTTCTGGCAGAACAAAGAGAGGGCCTTGAAAGTGTAATTAGAGTGTTAAGGAGCATCCTAAAATAAACTTATCTATTTGTTGTGATAGGTTATTGATGCACACATTCAAATCAATAAATATTTACCATTTATTTCCCATCATTGCTGTATAGATTTGGGAAGAAAAGAGGAAGTAGAAGCATGGGAAGAAAACTAGAAAATGTGCCAGACACTACACAGACATTTTGCAAAAATCAGACTCAAAATAATTAAGGATTCTTCCTCCATAATGGTGCACCTTTTTCTGTATTTATTCACCCAAATCATTCCATGTCTCAGGCAGAGAGTTAGGCCCTAAGACTGTAAGAATGACAGGGTTCCTGATATCAGAGTTTGTAAACCAGGGGAGAAGTTTCACCAAAAACATTTGTTTTTATTTTTTAAATTTCATAACACCTAAATTTGGGATAACGTGTGTGTCATATATAAGCGAGGAACATAGAAACCTGACATGAACAGCCCAGGGACAGGAAAAACAGTGGAATGAGATTAGAAGCCAGGAGTCATTTTATTGTCCTTAATTCCACCTTTTAATACCTAAAAGGTGGGGAGGGGCAGATATCTTTCTTGCAACGGCAACCAATTCCTAATTTCCTTTTTCTTGATCTGAAGTATTTAGTATGTTCACTTTTTTACAGCTCTTTTAGGGAGAAAAAAAAATCCCACAATGAAAGAAAGCTGTCTTTTGAAGATCATGAGCAATTCTCAGTTGAAATCGCCTCCCCATTTCTTATGGAAATTTTTGGTTCAAACTGTTACGTGTATAACATTATATTTAATTCATGATTCTAGGATAGTGTGTTGGAACACTAGAATGGTAAGAATCATTACTACTTTGAAAAAAAAAAATTGCTTTGATAGCCATTTGAGCACCTAGTCCAGGACTATTTCCAGAGATAAGAAATACACAGAGCTTTTTTAACCACCAGAGCCTCTTCATGTGTAAATTATTCCCTGAGAGTAATTTAAGCAATGCACTTATACATGCAGAAGACAAGACTGCCTCCACAGTAATAATTTATTAATTTAGTGGGCTGTATCCCTAATTTAATAAATAGCACCTCAAGGCCTAAAAATTAATCAAGGATGTCATGTAAAACCAGCAATACGAAGCAAAATAAGTATTGGGGGACAGCTGATACAATGTGATTGAATGTGTTGCCCTAATATATACAGGAGGCTTAGTGGAATAGTTATAGGTAAAATACATATTAAGTTGAAAATGTTTGCTGTAAAACAATATCTAAAAAAGTAGACCAAATGACGATATCTTTATGTATCTCTGGCATCTCTTCAAATGCTACCGTGCAATGTTCCTTCTTTCTTTATGTAATGATTTGATCTCTTTTATTTTTAATGGAAATTCTGTTTGTTTCTATATATGAGTTCCCCTCTACCACTCACATATAATGAATCAGGGCTTAAAATAATCACTTTATCTTAAAATAATAAAATATATTTTGTCTTATATGGTAAAAATGGAAAAATAACATATCAGGCCTATGAACTAATTTGGACAGCTCAAATTTCAACAAAAACTGCCAAAAACTTAGGAAAAAGAAGTGACTCCTGGCCTGGCACAGTGGCTCACGCCTGTAATCCCAGCACTTTGGGAGGCCAAGACGGGCAGATCATGAGGTCAAGAGATTGAGACCATCCTGGCCAACATGGTGAAACCTTGTCTCTACTAAAAATACAAAAATTAGCTGGATGTGGTGGCATATGCCTGTAGTCCTAGCTACTTAGGAGGCTGAGGCAGGAGAATCACTTGAACCAGGGAGGCAGAAATTGCAGTGAGCTGAGATTGCACCACTTCACTCCAGCTTGGTGACAGAGTGAGACTCTATCTCAAAAAAAAAAAAAAAAAAAAAATAAAAAAAAGACTGCTTTCCATTTACTAAATGGTGTGACAGTGGCTTGAAAATAATACTAAGCCTCTAAGAAGTCAGTGATTTACTACCTTCTGGTAGGATCAAGTATCCTGGTTGGGTTAAGCTATTTACAGTCAGCCTTGAATAATCCATGAGTATATTACCTACTTTGTAGATAACCCACAATGATGCAATTTATGTGTGTGTGTGCGGGGAGGGGGGTTAAATGTAAATTTATGTTATAGGCAGGTTTTTTTTAAACTATACAAAATGTGTATCACTGCATCTACTTGTTACTTTCCATTCATAGTTTTTCTCACAGAAAAGTTTATATATTATTTCATCCTTTCTGTTTTGGAGCTCTTTCTAAATTTTATTAAGAAAAACTTTCTAAATTTTATTAAGCAATTTTTCATCCCAGATATAGGGTGCTTTGGCAAAAATCTCTTGATCTAGGAAGCAATACCAATCAATTGGAAAGAAGGAGTGTTCATTTACAGTTTGCTAAATCAAAAGAACTCTTAAAGGCTATTCCTAATTATAGGTCTATTACATATGCCCTATGAAACCAAATAAGGGAAAGTTAGTGAAGAACTGTCTTCTGTACTATATTGATAACAGTTTAGGAGAAATTTCATATAGTAACAAGGAGATAAAAATAACTTTTGAATAGCTAAATTACTTTATTTCTCTACAATCAAACCCTTAACATCTCTTATTTCAATCTTTTTTCTTATGTTTCATGACTTTAGCATTTTAGTTTGATGATTAGTTTAATGTGTTCAGTTAACTTTTATTGACTTTCTATTGAAGGTCAGCTACTTTTCTTGGTCCTTTCAAATCAGGGTAAGTTTAGGATGCCTCTAACTATCATTTATTTCAAGGCATTTCATAATTATTGAATTAAAGTTGACAGGTTACCACAACAAATGAAAGATGTTATTAAGTACATAACAATAAGCCCTGGTTATTCACTTGTATCCTTATTTAAGAAAAAAAAAATATTTTGCCATGACATTGTAGTAACCTCTACTTTAAAAAAAAACCGCTGAAATTATTTACTAAGATTAAAACAAGTATTGAGAACACTTCCAAATTAAAATTTTACTTTTAAGGGATCCAACTGGTCAAATTTGGGACAATTTGAACTTCAGAAAGAATCTATGATTCCATAATGGTACTTTAAAAAACTAACAAGAAGGTTGAAAACAAAACTTCTCCTTATGGAAAAATGCTAGCTAATATACATAACAGGAACAGTAGGATTAGAAAAGTCATAATTTTGCAGACTCCATAACAGTAATAGATTTAGTCAAGGCTCATCAGTATATGCTGAAAGTATTAAGTGAAAAATTTTGGGGAATACATTATTCACAAAGTCTGGTGTTACAGATTACATATTAATTGTATATATCAATATTAATTTAGTGCTGCAGTATCACAGATTACATATTAATTTCAAAGGGAGAAAGAGACCTTTACAGTGGAAAAATCTCATGGACACCAATTAACCAAGTCATTAAACTTACTATCATTTCCAGTGGAAAGAGCTGACATCATGTGCCTCTTGATGTGATGCAATAAAAAGCATACAGCATCACCCCCTAGGTATTTTTCTTGCCAAAAATGTTTAACATGAATCTAATCAAGAGGAAGTAATCAGACAAATCCAGATTATGTAGAACATTTTACAAGATAACTGACCTGAACTCTTCAAATATCAGTATCATAAGGGCCAAAAAAATAAAACCCAAAAGATGAGGATAGGTCCAGATGAAAGTTGACTAAAACATGACAACTAAATACAATGTTTAATACTTACTGGGATTCTGGATCCAAAAACATATATATATAAACACAAAATAGCCTAAAGGATATTCTTGGAACAATTTGAGAAATCTGAATCTATACTGTGTATTAGAAGATATTATCAAAGTTAAATTTATTGTGCTAATAGTATTGTGATTAGATAGGTGACTCTCCTAGTTTTTGGAAAATACATGTCGAAGTATTTAGGGTCGTGTCATGTCTACAACTTACACTCAAGTAGGTGAGTCAAAACAATAAAGATACAGATTAAGATAAAAGAGAGGTAAAGCAAATGAATTGAAATTATCGTTGTACTGCCTTTTTTTTTTTTTAAAAAAAAAAAAAGATAGAATTTTGCTCTATTCCCCAGCTGGAGTACAGTGGCACATTCATAGCTCACTGCAGCCCTCCACCTCCCGGACTTATGTGATCCACCTACCACCTCAGCCTCCAGAGTCGCTGGGATTACAGGCACCAGACACCATGCCCTGCTTTATTATTTTTTTTTTTAAATTTTTTTGTAGAGAGGAGGTCTTGTTATATTGCCAGGGCTAATCCCGAACTCCTGGCCTCAGGCAATCCTCCTATCTCAGCCTCCCAAAGCGCTGGGAGTACAGGCATGAGCCATCATGCCTAGTCTCTTTTATTCGAAATATAAGTTGCAGGGGAAAAATTGACTCCTAAGATTCAGAACTAATTTAGGAAGTCACAGTTCTATATCTGTTATTTGATGATTTTTTCTTAAAAATATATGCTTAATAAGGACAAAAGTGGGACAAATGAGAAGAGAAAATATTACAATCTAACTGATTTTATTTTTATGTAAAAGAGGTTATAGTTTTTTCTTTTTTCTTCCTTTCTTTTCTTTCTTGTCAGTTTAAAGCTTTACCTATTTTATGTTTTCTCCTTTCTGCCTATCACCGTTTTTTTTGAATGATAATAATGTGACGGCTTTTAGTTGAGTGACATGTTTGAGGTCAGCATATTTGGTGATCTCAGCTTTTCCCTGGGAATGAAGGACTCCAAAGGGAGCAAGAAACTAGACATAGGTTTGGCATGCCCTGCTGAATTAGTGACAATATTTTCATGGAATGTTCTTTCAAAAGTAGATGCTGTGTATGAAAGGTTTTCCTCATGAGATTACAGCAATTTAAAGGTCATTCAATTCTACAGACTGCTTAATTGTGCCCCATTAAGCATTTCTCAAAAAGAAGTGTGTGTGTTTTAATAGCATTCAAGGACTGCCAATATCAGCATTGTCTAACTTAGAAAGATTATTTTTTTCATGGCTTTTATCACTGACCCGTTGTATAATGCACTGACTTTCCTTTTTTATTGCTCAAGGGCAGCTGGATGAGTAGCCTTGGCTCATTTAGAAACCATCTAATGCTTTTGTTCTCAGTTAATATTTTCTTTAAAGGTCACCTACCTCTGACACCTGTCAGGTTAGTACTTCTCAAAATCGAGAATAGGACCTTTTCTTGATCAAGTACAGCCAGTGCAATGTCTAAAGATTGGCCAGCAGTTTTGAACAAATAGCAGATTAACAGATTGCTCTTTGAGCTGTCATTTTATACCCAGGATCTTTATGGAGATTTTTTTGCCAACCAGGTACCAGAGAGGAATGTGGAAAGAGTAGACTAAATAACAGGGTAGAGAGCTCTATGTTTCCTTTGCAAACTTGAGAGAGAATGCTCAAAGGCGCCACTCACTCCTTAAAATATCTGTGAGGGGTAGAGAAGGTCATTGAGTGAAAATGTGAATTTAAAAAATCAGGTCCCAAATAAAGAACAAATAAACAAAATAAATCCAAACCACTTTAAGATAAAAACTTCCAAACTAGACCATAAAGCAAAATTTATGGGAATTATAAATATGATGACAGTGTTCTGGAAAAATTCTTTTTACTCTAAAGGCAAAGCATTCAGAGACTGGTTTTGATTTTTATTCAGCAATCCCAATGTGGAAGCTGTAATTGTATGTAACAGTCCATGTAGTTTCTCAATTCATTAGTTGTTATACTGTGGTTCTTACCCAAGTTGTGGTACTCTGTAAAGAAAAGGCACCAGAAGTGTCTTTTAGAGATGTCAGACCTCCTAACCTTTCCTTCAATCAAGGCCTTTAATTCTCTTGTACAACCCTATATTTAAAACTATGTACTGGTCTCGCTGTATCCCAGACATTTTGATTAGAGAGCTAACGCAATGGTCTGACTTCAAGCCAAAACTAAAGTTGAACCGTAAGGCAGTGATCATATGCACATGGCAGGAAAAAGATGTAAACACAGTTTCTAGGTCATAATGCAAAATATTCCAAGTCATTTTGTCTTCCTTGACTCAACAACTTGGTACAAATTTTTGGCGAGACACTCAAGGCTTTGATTTTTATTTTATTTTGGAGAGAATGGGAAGAAGTTGTAATTATTCTACTTAAAACAGCAATAACCATATTAGTGGATGAAATTGTTTATTGATTCTATTGATATAACATATTCAACAAATACAAAACAGAAAAGAATAGCTAGTTTCCCTAACATTATAGATTTATTTCACAAATATTATTGTATAACTATTATGTATAAAGCACAAAAAATTAAATTCTGCAACTTGAAATAGAATTCAGCAGAAAGTTAATTTGGATGGAGCCATAATATGGCTAAAGGAAAGAGATAAACATAAGAAAAAGCTGGGCACAGTGGCTCATGCCTATAGTTCCAAGAGTTCCAGCTACTCAGGAGACTGAGGCAGGAGGATCCCTTGAACCCAGGAGTTCAAGGCCAACCTGGGCAACATGGTAAGACTCCATCTCTACAAAAATAAAAAGTAAAAAGTAAAAAGGCACAGGTAAGAAACACTTCAAAGTATTTAGAGAAATAAGAAAATCTGTTAAAAGACAATGTTGAAAAACTTGCAGGTATTTAGTTTTTGAGTTTTTCAAGATGATCTGTTTCCTAGCATAAGTCTACTCATTAAATAACAAGAAACAATATGAATAAAATAATAAGGCATAGTTTGAATTCAATAACAATTTAGAAATGGAGAAGCAAGGGCATTTGTCATTACACAGGATTCTGTCATTACTAATGAATTTTGTCAAGGTTGAGGTACACCAATCCTCATTTTTCCAGTTGGGATAAATCAGAACACTCCTGATTCTGGTTTTACTATAGCAGGAGTCTTTAGCTTCATTCTTTTCCCCTCCACTCCAGTATTTTATCATATTGGTTGTTTTGAAAAGCTGCTTTGTGTTACATGGGTAGAAATTCTGAAACATTAGATCTGAAGGTAATTGCTGAGGCTTTATGATTTAATTTTACATGTTTGGATACAAGAGTTCATTGAACTCATATGCAGATAAATGAAAAATGCTACAAAATGGCATTAAATCAATCTTAGCTTTTTTTTCCTTTAAAAATATTGACCTAAATATAAATTGGCTAAACTTCTCCTTAATGTCAAAGATAAAATTATTGAACTCTCGGGTATAAGCAAGCCCACTTGGCAAAACTGGGGAGCAGAAGGAATTCTGAGCCAAGCACATGTCTCAAAAAGGAAGTTCTTTGACAGGAGAGGTTGTCTCCAACTGGCAGAGTTCAGGGATAGCAGACTTGCCCAAAATAACCATTTTGAGCCATCTTACTCTATTGTAGAAATATAAAAAAAAAATTTCAAAATAATTTTTCATTAAGCCAATAGTAGAAAATGTATTTAACTTAAAAATAAAGATGACCCCAAAGTAACTGTTAAGTCAAAGGTAAAAACAACAATATTTTTAGAACCCCCAAATCAGTTTTCATGTTTGTTTGCTTTTTCTTTCAGTGAACACATGTCGTTTTCTAAGTACTCATTCTCCCTCAGATAATAAAACTAAAAGCCTGGCCTTTTTGAGTCATGACAGTTCATATCTACTAGTCACTTAAAAGCCGTTTTCAGAAAAGAATGTGCTCTGCAAAGAATAAAACCATAATAAATGGAGGAAATATACAAGAAGCGGGAGGGAGAGAATTAGTTATAGACTATGATGGTTTACTAAGTAAAAAAATCTCGGCCGGGCACGGTGGCTCACGCCTGTAATCCCAGCACTTTGGGAGGCCGAGGCGGGAGGATCACGAGGTCAGGAGGTCGAGACCATCCTGGCTAACAAGGTGAAACCCTGTCTCTACTAAAAATACAAAAAATTAGCCGGGTGTGGTGGCTGGCCCCTGTAGTCCCAGCTACTCTGGAGGCTGAGGCAGGAGAATGGTGTGAACCCGGGAGGCAGAGCTTGCAGTGAGCTGAGACCGCGCCACTGCACTCCAGCCTGGGTGACAGAGCGAGACTCCGTCTAAAAAAAAAAAAAAAATCTCTACATGAAACAAAATCATCCTTGAGAACGTGAAGTAGCAATTACAAAATTATGTCACACTGAAATTATTTAAAATTATTCTGGCAAGATACATAAAAATGTAAAACACCAGTCACCTTTATCTGCAAGGTTTGAAAGAAATGTGTTCAGGAATAAAATTCCATGGCTAAGCCAGAGGATATGAGGTGGTGGCTGGAGAACTGAATTGAACCTATATCCTATTTTTGTTTGACCCGAACAAAATTTTTGGCCTATTTATTTGTTTAAGATGGTAGACAATATGTCAAGTTTGGAAAATTTTACATAGAAAATTGAAATCCCTGCTTCTCCTGGGGACAAAGTAAATCAGAAATCTGGCCACCCAGGGCTCACCCATCCAGAAGACTCAGCTGAAGCGGAGTTCAGGCTACCCCCCTTAGACTAGGTACTCCTCCTCTAGTTGTCCACAGTTCTGATTTCCCCAATTTACTCATTTACTCAAGCAGCCCAGCTCTTGAGGCCCTTTCTGTGGTAGTGAAGATAATCTCATCCTTAGGGTCCTGTTGTTGATATAGAATGGATGTGGGTAATGTATGGTGGGCAAACTGTGGCCAGGAAGTCAAATCAGACTCTAAGTCTGTTTAAGAAAAACTTCTACATCTTTAAATAGTTAAATACAACTTTTAAAAGGATATTTCATGACAAATGAAAACTATTTTCAAATTCATATTTCAGTGTCTATAAGTAAAGCTTTATTGAAACGTAACAAAAGTCATTAGTTTTTGTATATCTATGGCTGCTTTTGTGCTACAAGGATAGAATAGCGTGGTTGCAACAGAGACCACATGGCCCACAAAGCCTAAAATGCTTATCCTTGTTAAAGAAAAAAAAATATTCAATGACACTTATTAAAGCACAATAAGGAAGAGTTTACTCAGCACCATTAAGACAGGTACAGGGACCACTACAACAAGGTCTGGCAGTGAAGGGGAAACTGGGTTCAACTCCAAATACCTGGGCAAGTGGAAATTCATAGTCAAGGAGCAGGGTGTGGTTCAGTGGATGGAAATTACTAAGAGGAAACATCAGGGATAAAAGTGAGTCTGGCTAAACTGACCTAACAGGATTTTTGCTGAAGGCAGGCCAGGGTGACCAGACATCACCTGGAGGATGGTGGAGGATGAGGAGCCTGATCAGATATTGAAGATGGTCAGCTTCCAAGGGTAGGGGGTTCTTCCTAAAACTGAGTTTAGTTAGGAAGTGCACAGACGGGTCTAGGAGAGGGTTCGGCAGCCTGACTAAAGTTTGGCCAAGCAAAACATCTTTGTCACTATCTGGCCTTTATGGGAGAAGTTTGCTGACCCAATCTAGAACAGTATTGTTGAATGGAAATGTAATGTGAGGCACATATATAATTTTAGATGTTCTAGTAGCCATATTTTTAAAAAGCAACATGATAAAATTAGTTTTAACAATGTATTTTGTTTAACCCAATATAACCAAAATATCATTTCAATATGAAATTAATTTAAAAATTATTATTGCTATCTTTTACATTCCTTTTCATTCTGCCTTTGAAATTCAGTGTGTATACACTTGCAGTTGTGAAAGTTATCAGAACCAAAATGGAGTCACTAATATAAAACCCTAACACAATGGAGCTGGGATGCCGTGAAGGACAGGTCCTCACACATGTGTGCCTATGATGGGAACTACTCAAAACTGCAGTAACCTGATTGCACAGGGACACTTGCCTAACAGTGGCTATTTCCACCAATAAGCTAACAACTCCAGCAATGAGACCCTGTAATCAATGGCCTTTGTTTCAAAATGACTTATATGGACATTTATTTTGCCTTTAAAAGCTTCCCCTTTGCCTCAATTCTCTTGGATGCACCTATGATTTTCATAGCACACATATCCCTCATTGCAATCCCTTGCTACTCCTGAATGAACTCTTCGGAGAGTTGGTCTCTCACTGATTTTAGGTTGCCACAGTATGTCTCCAATAGGATTCGCCACCTTTCAAGGACTCAATAGCTAAGATGGTGCTGACGTGTTGGAAGGACATCACAGATTTAGAATTTAAGAATGTTAGAAGGCAACAATTTAGCGAAGAAATTAAGTCAATTATTATTTCTTACACAATAAAGAACTCAGAGGTGTAGGAAAAAGAGTAGGAACAAGGTCCCAAAGACTTCTAGGCTTAAGGGTGAAAGAGGTTTGGGGTGGGGAAAATGGAAGTGGGCTATCACAGATCATTCTGCCTAGCTGAATAGAGTAGCCAATGGGAAAAGAAGGGAGGATTTTTAAGAAGTATTGGGGGTCTGTGAGTCCTTTTCATGAGGTTCAAGAAAAATCTAAAGGTCTTGATATTTAAAAATATTTATGTTCACATGATGTTCATTTCTTGTCAAGAGAACTGCTCTGGATTTGAGCCACAAGGGATTCAAAAACTTTAAAAAAAAAAATGCTTCAAACTATTAACAAATATTTTAAAGTAGGAAGCTTTTAGTCAAAAGGTTGTATAGGTTGGGGGATAAATCTGTGATCCAAACCTGTTTCTCATTTCCATAGAACATGGCCTGAATACTTCTTGCCTTCTCTAGGACTGCCCATACCCCTGCTTTGGAGGAGGGATGGCTAATCTGATAGGTGAGGGTCAGATACTCACTGAGTCTCTCATTTCTGGTGAAAGGTTCCAGTAATGAATAGCCACTGGCCCAAGCTCTCTTTTCCCTCCATACTGTCAGCTGCAACACAGGCTCTCCTTTTGCACACCCTATCTGGTGGCAACAGACATATAATTCCAATACAATACAGTAATTGTTTAACAGGGTTTTGATCAAGGTAGAGTAAGAGCAGAAAGGAAAGAGGGGCAGGAGTTTGGAGGAACTTGTTCACAATTGGACATCCTTCTTTACTATCCACATCACTTTTTACTCATGCTATTTTGTAGTTCAACATTACTATGGTGAAGTTATTTTGAGTATGTATTGTTTTATGTGAAAATTAGATGGTAAAAACCCAAACAGTATTTGCATATGTGTACATATAAATGTGTGGATAAATAAGAATTCATTTTTGTAAACCCCTAAGATGATGGCAAAAATTAAAAACATTGCTTGGACACTGCGATTATGCCCAGAAAAAAGTCATATCTTCCATAAGTTTTTGATTTAACACACACTTATATATGTCAGACACTGTTGTAAGCACTTTACAAATATTAACTCTTACTCCAACAACACCTCCATAGTGTTGGAATACTTTTACCTCCATTTAGATCTGAGCTAGTAAGTAGCAAAGTTCTGGGGTGACCACTGTCCTCGTTTTAGTACTGACAAGTCCTGCATCCTTGTAGAACTCCTCAGTCCCAGCACAACCAGAATGGTTGGTCATCCTAAAATTCAAACCCTGGCAATCTAATTCCATACTCCAGGCTATTAACATGTTTTCTCTTTTATAACAATGCAGGGATAACTCTAATAAATATAGAAACACCATGTGTAGAAATGGACCAAACAAAAGCAACCCTGAAATCTGGGCCTGCTACAAGATGCTCTACTTATAGACGCTACAAGTAGAAATTCACCTTCAACTCACCTAGTCTCCCCATAAACACTCTGGAATTTACTAGGGTTGATTTTCATCAATTGCTTGCAGCTGGAGAGCTGCAAGGCAATTGCAGAATCTTCAGAAAGGCAGAGGGAGGAGCAGGGGGATTGGAAATTCTCTGATAAAATGGCATAGAAGATGTTTCACTCTTCCTAAGTGGGACCTAGTGGGGAACTTGAAAAGTCTGTAAATCCAACTGGGAGTACTTTATGTTGTTTTCTGCTTTGCCTGACTATTTCTGTACATTTATATATTCATGGCTATTAAATAAACTTTCCGCTGTCTGCGTCTTTTGACCTTTTCCCTTCAATCACAGTTACAGCCTTGTTGTGACAACGCCACACTAAGTAAGAAGCCTCTTCAAGGCAGGGAGCCCAGAGGACAGAGAAAATGGCTGGGTTTTCCCATGGGGAGATGCGAAAAATGCCCTAAAACCTCCTTCACCTGGTGAAGGGTGCAAGTAAAAGATAGGAAATATATCAGCAGGGCCTTTGAGTCTAAGCTTATGCAATCACCTCTCAAATCACTCACTTTTCCTTCCACCTTGGCATTCCAGGAGGAGCATCACTACTCTCCACCTGTCTTCTCCTTCTTTGGCCAATACTAGGTACAAAAAGAGCCAACAACAGAGTAGGATGCCTCTCCCTCCAATTCATATCTCCCTTCTATAAAAAGACATAGAGAGAGGAAGAAACAATAAATGTTATTTAAATAAATGATTGTGCTTGGTTCCTTCCACCTAGATTTTGTGTAGAACTATTTGCTGTGAGAAAGTAGAAAAAAAAAAAAAAGAAGTCTAATTGAGATTTGCGTATGCAAATACAAGACAAGGAAAATGCACCCAATCTGAGATGGGAGCTTAGAGAAAGAATCACTGAGGCATTAACACTTGAGATGATACTGGAAGGTAAGAGTTTGTCACAAGGATGAGGAGAGGGAAGTTGAAACTGGGAGCAAACACTTAACAGATATTCTTCCCTCAGCCTGGAAAGACGCTAGGAAGGGTGGGGGTGGAGGGGTACTGAGAAAAGAGAAGGTATGGCAAGCTCAGTAGCTATAATTGTTCTAAGGTCTGACCGAAGGAAAGTGTTGGGAGATGAGGAGTCTCCTCAGAAAGAGTCTTCTGTTCATGCTTAAAACCTTAAGAGTTTTCTGTGCCTGACAAGAAACCACTGAAAAAATTTGAGCAGAGGTATGATATAATCAGATCACAGTATGATAATATTTGTCACAGTCCTCAGGAATGTGCCATGCAAAGCCATGGTTAATGGAAAACTAGTTATTAAATGGACCAGAAAAAGAAAAACAAAACATTGAAGAACTCTTTGAAAGGGAATGTGAAACCAATGAAAACAATAAAAATATTTAAATATATGAAACAACATAAGTCAAAAAATGTTAAGGCTGGGTGCAGTGGCTCACGTCTATAATCTCAGCAGTTTGGGAGGCCGAGGTGGAAAGACTGCTTGAGGCCAGAAATTAGAGACCACCCTGGGAAACACAGAAACCCCGTCTCTACAAGGAATTTTTTTTTAATTAGCTGGGCATGGTGGTGTGCACCTGTAGTCCCAGCTACTCGGGAGGCCGAAGTGGGAGGATTGCTTGTGGGAAGTGGAGGCTGAAGTGGGAGGAGTTCAGGAGTTTGAGGTTACAGTGGGTTATGATAGTGCCACTGCACTCCAGCCTCGGTGACTGAGACCTTGTCTCTAAAACGAAAAAAAATTAAAAAGAGAAAATAAAGATTTTAAACTGTGTAAGCTAACAATGTACCTAAGGATGAAGAAGAGATAGCTCACAGAATGAACAAATTGTTTACTTCAATACTGATCCAGTAAGGATCAGGGAGCATGCATTTTCCAAACTCTCTCCAACAATAGCAAATAATGGTCAAGGGTTGGATATTCTAAACCGATACAAAGTAATGTATAGAAAAATCATAGGGACTGACTTTTGGTCTCTGATTGCCTCACTGAATAGTACTTTATTTTGTTTTTTATTTTAAAAAGTCGAATGAGATTTGTTTTAATCCTTAGCTTATGTATTTATTAGGCTTTTTGTAGGTTACTGACTGTTTTTTAGAGACAATCTCACTCTATCCCCCAGACTGGAATGCAGTGGTGTGATCATGGCTCACTGTAGCCTTGAACTCCTGGGCTCAAGTGATCCTCTCACCTCAGCCTCCCAAATAGCTGCCACTACAGGGGCATGCCACCACACTCAGCTAATTTTTAAAAAAGATTTTTGTAGAGATAGGGTCTCACTATGTTGCCCAGCCTGACAAGTATTTATTTAGTGATTTAGTGATAGGGTCTCACTATGTCACCCAGGCTGAAGTATAGTAGCATAATCATGGCTCACTGAAGCCTCAACCTCCTGGGCTCAAGTGATCCTCCCACCTCAGCCTCCTGAGTAGATGGGACCACAGGCATGCACCACGACACCTGATGAATTTTTGTATTTTTTGTAAAGACAGGGTTTTGCCATGTTGCCCAGGCTGGTCCCAAATTCCTGAGCTCAAATGATCTACCTGT
The DNA here is from genome assembly GCF_003255815.1 of Theropithecus gelada. Taxonomy (NCBI): domain Eukaryota; kingdom Metazoa; phylum Chordata; class Mammalia; order Primates; family Cercopithecidae; genus Theropithecus; species Theropithecus gelada. The sequence continues at coordinate 61,100,471 of NC_037683.1, read as the reverse complement.
CTCAGCCTCCCAAAGTACTGGGATTACAGGTGTGGGCAACAGGTCCCAGCTCCAGGCTGGGAGGTTATTGACTTAAAATTCCAATTTTTACATTCTTTCCTAATGTTACATCACAGTTTATTTTCTAAAACTGATATTCTAGATATGGTTTTGTTTAGTTTAATACCTGTTCATTGAGAAATATTTCTTGAATGCCTATTTTTTTTTTCCCTTAGGCCCTAAGGAACCAATAATTAACAAAGATAGACAAATCTGGCTGCTGCCCTTATGGAGTTTACAGTCTAGTGGAAAGCAAACAATTATAATGTTATATGTGTAAAGAACATGACAGAAACTCAGCTTGCCTACCCAACATTTATTCGCCACATCTTCCCTGTGAAGAGAATCCCACCTTAGTTAGGGGTAAGCAACGTGCCCAATTGTAGAAGGTTGTATTTCCCCAAAATGGCCACAGTCATACTTTGTTTTTGGTTTTTTGTTTTTGAGATGGGGTCTCAGTCTTGTCGCTCAGGCTGGGGTGCAGTAGCACGATCTCAGCTCACTGCAACCTCTGCTTCCCAGGTTCAAGCTATTCTCCCGCCTCAGTCTCCTGAAGTAGTTGGGATTACAGGCGTGTGCCAGTACACCTGGCTAATTTTTGTATTTTTTAGTAGAGATGGGGTTTCACCATGTTGGCCAGGCTGGTCTCAAATTCCTGACCTCAAATGATCCACCTGCCTCGGCCTCCCAAAGTGCTGGGATTATAGGCGTGAGCCACTGTGCCCAGCCCACAGCAATATTTTGGGCCACTTGCTCTTCCATACCTTGCCACCCCCAGATCAAGTTGTAAAATCTACTTCTCTTCCCCTTTAATCAGGCAGACCTTTGTATTTTCCACCATGAATAAAATATAGCACAAGTGATAATGTGTGACTTCCAGGTCATAAAAGGCAATATGGTTTCTACCTGGGTCTCTCTTGGGACCCTCACCCTTGGGACTCAGCTATCGTGGTGTGGGAGTCCAAGAACCCACATGAAAAGCTCGTGTGTAGGTGTTCTAACCACAGTTCCAACTGTGTGAGTCTTCTTGGCCAGCAGCCAGCAACAATTGCCTCTAGGCTGATGCCAAGTGAAGCAGAGACAAGCTGTCTCTGCTGAGCTTTGCCCAAATGGCCTATTTGTGAGAAAAACACATTTTCATTCTAAGCCATTAAGTTTTGAGTTGGTTTGTTTCACAGTAATAGATACCTGGAAGATCCACTTAAAAAATTGCATTTCCCAGCCTTCCTGGAAGATTGGTTAGGCATGTGACATAATTTTGACCAATGAGATAGAAAGAGAAGCCCATGGGTGAGGCTTCTGAGAAAGACTCAGCAGATACATGACTGTAAGATCTGGACCCTTTGTTCCTCCTTCTGCCTACGATACAGTGACAGCTAGAGCTCCAGCAGCCATTTTGTAAGAATGAGAACAAAACCCACACTTTAAAGATTCCAGGACAGAAATGTAGAAAAGGTGCTCAATATTTTTAGTCATTAGGGAAATGCAAGTGAAAACTGCAATGAGAAATCATTTCACACTTCTGAAAGGACAAACATTAAAAAAATTGACAACACTAGATTTTGATGTGAATGTGGAACAAGTAGAATTTGCATACATTTCTAGTTGGAGTATAAAATAATACCAATCTTGGATAAACTGTTTAACAGTTTCTAATAAAGATAAAAATACACCTATTCTGTGATCCATCTGCTATTTGGCTTCTAGGTGTTTATGAAATATGGAGACATATCTTCACAAGATTTATGTAAGAATGTTCACAGTAGATTTATTTGTTATAGGCCAAAATAGGGAATAGTCCATAAGTTCACCAATATGAGAATTGGTAAAATGGATAAATTGTGCTATATATACTATGTTGGAATACTGTTCAGTAATAAAATAAGAATGAACTATTCATATATGCAACAACATAAAGAATCTGAAAAACGTTATGTTGAGCAAAAGAAGCAAAATATATGAGTCTATGTATATATATATACTGTCTGATTCTACTTGTATGGCTTTCCAACACATGCAAAACCAATGAATTGTGGTAGAAATTAGAACAGTAACTGCCTTTTAGAGGAATTGACCAAAAAGGCACAAAGGAACTATTTGGGGTGCTGGAAAAGTTCTGCTTTGGAAACCAATTGGGATATTGGTTACCCAGAGATATACAGTCATCAAAACTCATCAAACTATACACTAAGTTATGTATACTTTACTAGATGTAAATTATAAAACATTAGTTCACTAAAAATAAACATGGTCATGCTTTTCAATGGCTTCAATGGCTTACTTACTAGTGAGATCCACTGAAAGGAACTATGACTTAAATATCATTGATTTGCTGTGATAGCTAACTTACAGCAGCAATGTTTAAACTAATACTAGGAATGAAAATATTTTGGTGACCAGGCCCCACTGATGAGTAGAATATTATCTCCAATTCATTTACCCAAAACAAATATATTCTATATTCTACATCAAAACATATTCAGCATGGTTTTTTTTTTCTCTCCTTTTCCTAAGCTAAGATAACCATACAAGATTATTTAGGCAAATCCCCATACCAGCAACTGACAGGGTTTCTTGATAAAGGTGATATCTCAGCTGAGATCTGGGTTACAGAAGGATTTTTCAGCCAAAAAGGAAGAGAGAGAACAGGAGTAAAATGAAGCCCCAGGGGCAAGGGAAATACACTCTCTCTCTCACACACACACACACACACACACACACACACGAGACAGAGAGAGAGGGGGTGGGGGGGAGAGAGAGAGAGAGAGAGAATGAGAGAGAGAGAGAGAGAGAGATGGACAGACAAGCAGGCAGTCAGAAACAGAGAGATAAAGAAACTGAAAGATGGTCAGTGAGTTTATTGTATGAGAAGCAACCATTGAAAAGGCTTCAACAACTATCTAAACAGGAGAAATAGTACTTGATTGAGAAAGAACACAGAGAATCTTGAGAAGTATCTTGATCTGGATGGTGGTTAAATGGGTGTGCACATATGTACATATATAAAATCCATTAAACTTTACATTTATATTAGTGCACTTCACATACTTTCCTGTACATATGTTATACTTCAATTTCAAAAAGAGAGAGGACTGAGCCCTAGATGACAGTTAAAAGGAGGTATGTGGAGAAAAGTGACTAGAATGAAGATCTGTTTAGGTGGTAGATTTGATTAGGCCTGGTGACTGTTTGGATGAGACAGGTGAGAATATAAGTATGAGACACCTTTACTTCTGAGTTGGGCAGCTGGTCGAATGATGGTGCAAATGACCTAGATAGGAAGGAGGAAAGTTTAGGGAATATGGAATGGTCAGCTTTGGACATGTTAGAGTTCTGAATAACATCTAAATAGAAAAAGCGTCTTTTTTAGTGTGGCTGGTAACACAGGAGCTCAGTTAAATATTTATTGAATAAATAAATGCTCAGTAAACAGTTGAATAAATAAGTGTGAACATCAGGAGAGAAATCTGAACTAGTGAGACATATTTAGTAAACCTCAGTATTAGAAAGTGCTGTTTTTCTATAAAATAGAACTTTAGCTGGGCCCGCGATTCCCCAAATATAGACGACATTTCCCAGCCTCTGTGCAGCTAACTGTGGCCATATGATTAGGTTCTGATTTGTGGGATTTATTAGAAATGATATTTGCACTTTCTCAATTATGCCTTTTATAGGAAAGAAGCATGTCCATGCTTTCCATGGGGTTGAATGCAAATATGACAGTGAGGTCATTTTGACCACATGGATGAGGGTCATACCCAGTGGCTGTCATACATCAAAAGGACCTCGGGTTCTCTAACCTATTGGGCCACCATATTATTCCTGGACAATATACACAAAATATTACATGAGAAATAACTCTTTATCTTGTTTAAGTATTTTTTGTCTCTTGCTGCCTCAGTCTAGCCTTTGTCTAAGCTAATCCAACTATTATTAAAACCAGGAGAGAATGTGACTAATGAGAAGTTCCAGGAGAGTGTGGAATTGTGAAGGCTAGGGAAAAGACAAGAAAAGAGTAGTCCACTGTGTTAAAGGCTTTTCAACGAGGAACGGATTCATAAGGCATCACCTCAGGATGTTGAATTTTATTGTGTTTCAATCATTATTACCTAATTACCTAACCACAGCACCACACGAAGCAGCTCTATCTCACTAATTAGGACAAAGTCCAGTAAATTTCTTCTAATTTTTGTTTCTGATCTACTTTGGTTGGTGTGAAGGATAATATTGAGTGTCAACTTGATTGGATTGAAGGATGCGAATTATTGATCTGGGTGTGTCTGTGAGGGTGTTGCCAAAGGAGATTAACATTTGAGTCAGTGGACTGGGAGAGGCAGACCCACCCTCAAGCTGGTTGGGCACCGTCTAATCAGCTGCCAAGCAGAAGTTGGAAACAGCAGACTTGCTGAATCTTCCAGCTTCATCTTTCTTCCATGCTGGATGCTTCCTGTCATTGAACGTCAGACTCCAAGTTCTTCAACTTTTGGACTCTTGGACTTTACACTTTGCCAGGGGCTCTCAGGCCTTCAGTCACAGACTGAAGGCTGCACTGTCAGCTTCCCTACTTTTGAGGTTTGGGGACTCGCACTGGCTTCCTTGCTCCTCAGCTTGCAGATGGCCTATTGTGGGACTTCACCTTGTGGTCATGTGAGTCAATTCTCCTAATAAACTCCCCTTCATATATACATATATCCTAGTAGTTCTGTCCCTTTAGAGAACCCTGACTAATACAGCTAGTACTTTGTCTTGCTAAAAATCTCACCAACACCTCTCATTCAAGAAGAATTTCATCACTCTAATATTGTATTTAAATAGACACTATAAAAGCTGCCAGTATTGGATCCAGTTTAATTCCAAACTAATTAAGCTTGGACTAGAACCAACTGCAATGAATCAAAGCAATCAGCACCTTTTACCCAAAATTATACAGTAGGTTCATCTAGCAAAAGGAAGGAATACATATTTCAGGCCAGGGTCATTATGTTAGTCAATTATCTTTTCGTGCAGGGGACAGAGACTAAGGGATCGTGGGGGAGGATTTATTGGAAACGTTCTGAGATAGCTCACAGATTATGAAGAACCAGGGCCGTTTTAGGGACTTCAGTGACTACAACCAGAATCTTAATGCCACCTCTCTCTTCCTACTGCCTTCTTTCCCTCTGGCTGTCAACTTTATGCTTCATGCATATTTACACTTCTGAGAACAGGAGATACATTTTGTGCCTTTAAACGTTCTAGAATGGGAATCTGGGTCAAAGAATACGAATCTTTTACAAAGTTCTTGATATGTTGCCAAATTGCTTTCTAAAAATTACATGCCGGTTTAGACTCTTAATAGGAGTGTACGATCTTATTTTTGAAACAACCTCACTAGCCTTAAATTTTGTAAATTTTAGTAACTTTTCTAGTAGAATACAATGATATATCATTGAAATTGTAACCTTTTTGTATTATCTTATAGCAGTAAAAGTGAATTGTTTCACATATTTATTGGTCATTTATATTTTTGCTTCTGAGATTTCTCTGCACATTGTTGTACTTTTTTCCATTGAAGTTTCAGTGTTTTCATTATTGATTTAAACTACTACATGCTTTTTGTCAGATATATTGGAATATTTTTCTACTTTATAATTTACCTTTCACATTTTGATGGCTTCTGTTGTATAGACTTGAATTTTTCATGTAGTCAAATATTTGATGTTGATTCCTTTGTGATTTAGCCCATTGATTTTATATTTAGACAATTCTGCCTTCAGTTCAAGAACAAGTAAATAGTTCCCTAAATAATCTCCTAGTTTTTTAACCAGCACTTTGGCAAAGATTTACTATGTTTCAGACACATGTTTTAATAGTCATTGGTTTGTTTTACAGTGAACACTTTTCACATTAATATCTGGAATTTATTTTAGTATATGTTGCAAGTTGACAATTTAACTTAAGTTTTCAGTTAACCAACCTATTGAATGATTTTTTCCTTTACACATTTCTATGTGATGTCAACTTTATTATTTATATCGGTTTTATAAGTAAGAGATAGTATCTATTTATGGCTATTTACTTTGTCCCAAAGATATGCTCATAAACATTTATACTAGTAGTACTGTGTTTTATGTACTGTTTTAATATCTGATGGGGCAAGTTCTTGAATTAGGACTCTTTTGGTTACAAGTAACAAAAATTTATTTAACTTACTTTAAGAAAAAGGGAGAATATCCATGGACCATGTGCCCAGAGGCAAGGATCTCTTTGACAAGGAAAGAGAGCTACAGAGCCAATCCTATTGAATCCTTTGAGCTGGGGAAGATACTTAATAACTATTCACTCTTTCCCTCATCAATTTTCTTTCTTTTTTAAAAAATTTCCTCATTCTTTTCTATTTTCTTTAAGCTAATCAACTCTAGAATCACCGTTTCAAGCTCCAAAAGGTATCCTATTTGGATTTTGAGTGGAGTTGCATTAAACCTATAAATTAATTTGAGAAGAACTGACATATTTATAATAGTCATTGCTACCCGGGAACGTGTGAGGACTTCCCATTTATTCAAGTCTTCTTTTATGATCTTCAGTAAAATTTTGTAGTTTTATTTATATCGTTCCTGTCCATTTCTTGTTATGGTTATTCTGAAGTATTTATATCATTCATTTCTAAGCCAATTACAATCTGACTTCTACCTATTAATCTTAATTCTTGTGTTACTAAAAAAAAAAGCAGGAGGAAGTAGTGGAAATTATTTGAAGGACATTAAGGAAGCTCATAGAATTAAGTGAAGAGAATTAAGATTCAAAAAAATGTGGGGCAGATATTTCTCTTTCACAGGAGCGCACATGCGTGCTCTCTCTCTCCATTGCTCGTTTCATCTCTACATATCTCTGTATGTTTACTTCATTCTGATATTTCCATCATTCAGAAGGAAAAAAAGATTTTTCTCATTAGTTCCAGACAGAAAAATTCCATGCAAATGTTCAGATTGGTCTAGCTTGGGTCATGCACCTATTATTATTATTGTTATCATCATTATTATTATTATTATTATTAATGAGACAGAGTCTTACTCTATTGCCTAGGCTGGAGTGCAGTGGTATGATCTCGGCTCACTGCAACCTCCACTTCCCAAGTTCAAGTGATTCTCCTGCCTCGGCCTCCCAAGTAGCTGGGACCACAGGTGCATGCCATCACACCCAGCTAATTTTTTTGTATTTTTAGTAGAGAAGGGGTTTTACCATGTTGGTCAGGCTGATCTCGAACTCTTGACTTCAGGTGATCCATCCGCTTCAGCCTCTTAAAGGCTGGGATTACAGACATGAGCCACTGTGCCTGGCTATATGCCTACAATTGAATGCTGCCTATCTCTATAGCCAGGAAGATGTGATGCTATGATTGGCACAAGCTGAATCATGTGCCTACTCCTGTGGACAGAGAAGCAGGATTTCTTGCCAGATGAAGAAGAGCAAGGCATTCTGGGCAGACAATAGCCACTGCATCCACTGACATTGTTATTGTCAAATTTGCCTGTGATCACCTTGTTGCTAATTACAACGAATACTTTTCAACTCTTGGAATTATTTTAGTCTCTGAAGCCTTTGATGCTGTTGACAACTTCTTGAAATTCCCTTCTCCCTTTGTTTCAGTAATGAATTTTCTTGTGTTTTTTCCTCTCTTTAACTCTTGCCGTTCACTTTTATTCCCTTGTTTAGACCTTTTTTCTTTTACTCACCCTTCTTACTGGTTTTATCCAGGCTTTCATCTTTGATTTATTTATCTTCTCCTTCTAGAGTACATTATTGTGGATTATCTCATCTAATCCTACGGCTTCAATTATAACCTGCCCATGGATGATTCTCAAATCTCTTCTTCTAGGCCAGCTCTCACTTTGCGTGTTTAGGCTTAGCCTCTAGTAATAAGGAACTCTCTGATTTAACTATAAGGAAAAATGGAGGGTTAAACTATCTCTTGGCCGCAGGAGACACTGAACATATTGTTAATACTCTAGAAACCGTGTCCTATGAAATAGTTTATTTTAAATCTCTGCTATTCTTGACCACTTTGTTGTGCTTTTGAAGGAAGAACAATTTTCTCATTATTCATAGGTCATTTCTAATTATCTGGTAGAAGCCAGAACACGGCATGATAATTGAAAAAAATGCTGTAATGAGTATCTAACTCAGGTTTATGGTGGCGATCCAGTGAGATAACTGATACAAGTAAAAAACATTTGATAAGTCATTAACAGCCATATATTACCAAATTGGACCAAACAAGGTACCATCTCTCTCTAAGAGATCCCTCGTGATTTCATTAGTCATTTAAATCTTAATTTGATACACAGCGAATAGTCATAGTATATAAAATACATGTATTTCAACCCCAAAGCCAGCATCATGGGAAACATGTGGAGAAGTACCATTAAAATCAGGAGCTAGGTGAAAATATCTGTCACCTGTGTTTGACACTATTTTGGAGATAGTAGCCATCACAAGAAAGGAGACAGAAATGAGAAGTATAAAAAGTGGAAAGGAAGAGGGTAAAATTATAATTATTTGTAAATATTATTGTTGCATTTCCGAAAAACTTGAGATAACTGAAAAATTACTACAGATGATAAGAGAATTCAGTAAGTTGCCTAAGTATAAAATTAGCATACGGAAATGAATAGTCAATTCATTTACATATATTAACTAGTTAGTTTAGAAGATATAATGGACAAAAAGATTCCATTTACAAAACCAATGAAAATGTAGAAAATCTATTTGAAAGAAAAAAAATCATTAAACCGCAACTGAAGTTTCAAAAGAACTTTGAACAAAGGGAAAGACATAGCATATTCTTGAACAGGAAGACTTATTATCACACACGGATTGATCCAATAAAAAGACAAGATGATTTTATTTTAGCCAATCAAATTCTAAAGCTTATATTTAAAAATAACAAGCGGCCCGGCGCAGTGGCTCACGCCTGTAATCCCAGCACTTTGGGAGGCTGAGACGGGCGGATCACGAGGTCAGGAGATCGAGACCATCCTGACGGTGAAACCCCGTCTCTACTAAAAAATACAAAAAAACTAGCCGGGCGAGGTGGCGGGCGCCTGTAGTCCCAGCTACTGGGGAGGGTGAGGCAGGAGAATGGCGTAAACCCGGGAGGCGGAGCTTGCGGTGAGCCGAGATCACGGCACCTCACTCCAGCCTGGGCGACAGAGCGAGACTCCGTCTCAAAAAAACAATAATAATAATAATAACAAGCAATAGTATCTAGGAAAATGTAGGAAAAGCCTACAGTGTGAAGGTAAACTAGCCTTTTTATATCTTAAAAGGAATCAATGGAATAAATGAGAACATTCAGAAATAGAATTTAGTAAATTATAAAATCAGCCGTTTGAATCAGTGGGAAAAAATGATTTATATAAAAAATACTATTAGGACTACCAATAGACATCTAGAAAATATAAGAAAAATAAATTTGGATCTGTATCTCCTAACTTACCTCAAAACAAATTCAAGTTGGTTCAAATATTTACATGTAAATAAATGAAAACGTAAGAGAGCTAGAAGAAAGCTCTGAAGATTTCCTTTTAAAAAAATTTGGGGATGGGAAAGCTATTTCTAGATATGTCATAACATTCAGAAGCCATAAAAGAAATGATTTAAAAATCTGATTGCATAAAAAATAAAAATAAAGTTCTGCAAGACAAACAAAAATTCAAAAGACAAATGACGAACTTGGAAAAATATTTGCTAGTTATAACACAGGCAGGTGCTAATCTTTCTAACACAGAGAGAGCATTGGAAAATCAGTAAGAAAATGACCAGGCTGGGCATGGTGGTTCATGCCTGTAATCTCAGCACTTTGGGAGGCCGAGGTGGGTGGATCACCTGACATTAGGAGTTCTAGACCAGCCTGGCCAACAGGGTGAAACCCTGTCTCTACTAAAGATACAAAAAATTAGCCGAATGTGGTGGCAGGCTCCTGTAATCCCAGCTACTCAGGAGGCTGAGGCAGGATAATCGCTTGAACCTGGAGGCAGAGGTTGCAGTGAGCCAAGATTGTGCCATTGCCTGGACAACAAGAGTGAAACTCTGTCAAAGAAAAAAGAAAAGAAAGAAAGAAGAAAGAGAAGGAAAGAAAGGGAAAGAAAACTGGTTATATAAAAGAAAATACAAATGACCTTTAAACATATGAAAAGATGTTCGGTCTTATTCACAAAAACAGAAATCCAAATTCCAATGACTGGAATATCATTTTAAAGTTATTGTATTAGCAAAGATCTAAAGGTTTGATTAGACAGTGTGTTCTCATACATTGCTAGTTGAGTGTAAGTTGGCAATTTGCCATTATCTCACAGAATTAACAATGTAACTCAACAGGTTTCCTCCTGGGAATTTATCCCAGATTTATTCACTCATGTATGAAATAGATTACTCATTACAGCATTGTTTATAATACCAAAAGATTTCACCAGTAGAGGATATACATAATAATGTATCCCTAGGGATATAGTAGCTATGGGGATCATCTTTATGTGATACAGGATGATCTCCATGATCTAATGTTATTCAGAAAAACAAGGTATGATATGTATAGTATACTATCTTTTGTTTAAAAACAGGATGTAAAATAATGTAAATTGTGTTTTATGTATAAATTATCTTCAGAAAGATACACGAAAACTCATAGTAGGTGCCTCTAGAAAAGGAAACGGTATAACTGGATTATAGCCATAAAGAAGAGCTTTTTCACCTTGTACCTTTTTATACTTTGTGTTCCATGTAAATGTATATAATTCTAGGGTGTAAATATAATTAAATTTTAAAACATTACCCCCTTTTCTCATTTATACAGCAGTATTTGCTTATTATTGAAATGATAAAATAACTCTGAGACTGCAACCTAAATAATGATGCTATCTGAAGCAAAATATGAGCTTGGTGCTGCCTCATAAATGGCAGTACAGTACACAAGTCCTAGAGGGCAGAAAGTGGGGCGACTGGGAGGTAGAACAGAAGTCACACTTAAGGCATTAATCTCCCATTTGGGAACCCAAACACATTACGTGGATGTTCCAATACCTAACTTAGTTATCTGCAAAAGTTGTTAAAACTAATTGTCCCAATGTAACCAATATCTCTTTGAGATATAAGCATGAAACAGTTCTATGGCTTCCAAAAACTACCACCACTGTGCTCAGTAGAAATGCTCTTTGTCATTGACTGGCTTTCCTCATCAATATCTTATTCCATAATGATCAGTTACTCTCAATTATTTATTTATTTTTTTGGGGGGACAAGCTCTCACTCTGTCACCAGGTTGGAGTTCAGTAGCATAACTGCAGCTCACTGCAGCCTCAATCTCCCAGGGTCAAGTGATCCTCCTGCCTCAGCCCCCATTGACCATCCCCCAGCTCCCCACCCCAACCCTGAGTAGCTGAGAGTATAGGCACGTGCCACCACACACAGCTGATTTTTGTATTTTTTGTAGAGATGGAGTTTTGCCATGTTGCCCAGGCTGGTCTTGAACTCCTGGCCTCAAACTATCCTCCCGTCTAGGCCACCCAAAATGTTGGGATTACAGGTGTGAGCCACAGTGCCTGGCCTACTCTCAATTATTAAAGTCATCCCCTTTAGGCTGTAAAGTCCTGTTTGCTTTAGTTTAACTTTCAATATTTAGAATTATTTCAGTACCACATGACTCAACATGTACCAAATGCAAACAGGCTCTATAAATTAGCCGGGTGTGGTGGCACATGCCTGTAATCCCACCTACTTGGGAGGCTGAGGCAAGAGAATCACTTCGACCTGGGAGAAGGAGTTTGCAGTGAGCCTGGATTATGCCACTGTACTCCAGCCTGGGCAACAGAGCGAGACTCCATCTCAAAAAAATAAACAACAACAAAAAAGCCTCTATGGTGAAGAGACTTCTTTCCATCCTTTACTCACGAGTCTTCCCTTTACTCTTGGTTATGAAGGTTATGCAGTGTACAACTCTAGAATGCTCGATACCCTTTGCATTTATAACAGTATTTCTCAAAATTTGATGCAATTAAAAAATAATTGAGAGTCCTCTTTAAAGGTAGATTATGATTCAGTAAGTCTGGGGTAGAAGCTGAGATTCTGAATTTCTAATGAACTCCCAGGTAATGCTGATGCTGCTGGTCTGGGAACCACACCTTTGAGTAGCAAGAGCCTATGTAATTGATGCCTCTGGAAGGTTGTATTTCCATCATGTGTGGCCTTACATGGAAGCCCTGCTTTGTTTGTCTCCCCCAAGGTTTGCAAGTTTTATTTTATTTTATTTTATTTGGGATAGAGATGGGGTTTCTTTCACTATGTTGTCCAGGGTGGTCTCGAACTCCTGGGCTTAAACAATCCTCCTACCTCAGCTTCCTGAGTAACTGGGACTACAGGCATGAGCCACCATACCCAGCTCTCAAATTTTCAATATCTTCCAAACATGTTCCAGGTGTATGTAAGCATATACATACATAAATATATATTTAATTATGTACACATATGATAGCATATTATATACACTGTTCTACATTTTGTTTCCCACCCTTTACCCCTCTCAAGCTTAATATGACTTGGAGCCTGTTCCATACTGGTAAGTGTAGAGCTGCCTTGTCTTTTTAGTGACAAAATATTATTACATTGCACAGTGTAACTGTTATTTAGGAAATGAGTTTTCAAATGGCAGGAAAGCAGGCTACCCCTCTGACACGCTTGGTCTCAGCTCTGCCTCCCTCTCCCTCTGACACTTGTCTTCTTGTTCCAGCAACATCTGGCCTGAGACATCTATCCCACCTCTCCTCCATTGAAGAGATAAAAAGGGGAAGACATGGTTACACCACAGTTCTGTACTTCCCTGAAAAGATGACCAGGATTAGTCAAATCTTGCATGTACATGGCTGATGCTATAGCTGGCAATTCATTGACTTAATATATTGCATCTGTTCTCAGTTCTGGGATCCAAGAATATATAAAAGATATATCTAGGCTCTGTTCACCACCATTTCACATATATTGGTTATGATCCGTTTGACATACCTCTCTCCATTTTTTTTTTTTAAGATAGGATCTTGCTCTGTTTCCCAAGCTGGAGTGCAGTAGCATGATCCCAGCTCACTGCAAACTTGAACTCCTGAGCTCAAGTGATCCTCCCACCTCAGCCTGGAATAGATAGGACTATACCCAGATAATTTTTATTTTTTAAAATTTTTTGTAGATGTGAGGATCTCACTATGTTGCCCAGGCTGATCTTGTAATGCCAGCTTCAAGCTATCCTCCCACCTTGACTTTCCAAAGTTTTGGGATTACAGGCATGAGCCATTGCACGTGGCCACCTCTCACCATTTTATATTCAGAGTTATTATTTCTATTGGTGGGGTGAAAGAAGAACTATATATTTCTTATGTTCTTTCAAGAACCTTTATTATTCTATTTACTAGCAATAGCATTGATAAATTATTACAGAGAGATGGATAAATCACGTGCCCATAGGCTAAAATATGGATAGGGCCAGATTCTAGAATGGCTCTATTAGTAGTAAAATTCTGGTGTTCAGAAAATCCTTTAACTTTGCAGTGCCCTAGTTACATAGAACCGTTAGCTGAGAAACAAAAGTATATAGAGAAGAGAGTTAAGATTACTAAGGTACAGTATTACTTCTCATTCATTATTACCTTTCAATATATTCACTCTGGAATTTTTTTCAATCTGATGATTTATCATTTTGGCTGATTAGAAGTATACCTTAGACATATTACAGGTTCAGTTCCAGATCACTGCAATAAATATCACAATAAAGCAAGTCACATGAATTTTTTTTCCCAGTGCATGTAAAAGTTATATTCACATTATACTGGAGTCTATTGAGTTTGTAACAGTATTATGTCTAAAAAAAAGTACATACCTTAATTTTAAAAACTATTGCTATCAATAAAACAGTATTTATTAATATGTTACCAATAAAAAATGCTAATAATCATCTGAGTTTTCATTGAGTTGTAATCTTTTTGCTGGAGGAGGGTCTTGCCTCAATGTTGATGGCTGCTGACTGATCTGGGTGGTGGTTGCTGAAGGTTGGGGTGGCTGCAGAAATATCTGAAAACAAGACACAATGAAGTTTGCTACATCAATTAACTCTTTCTTTCGCAAAACATTTCTCTGTAGCACGTGATGCTGTTTGATAGCATTTTACCCACAGCAAAACTTCTTTAGAAATTGGGGTCAGTCTTCTCAAATCCTGCTTTCTTTGCTCATCCACAAAAAGCAACTCCGCAACTCCTCATCTGTTCCAGTTATATCATGAGCTTACAGCAGTTCAGTCACATCTTTAGGCTCCACCATTTTTTTTTTTTTTTTTTTTTTTTTGAGACAGAGTCTCACTCTGTTGCCCAGGCTGGAGTGCAGTGGCACAATCTCGGCTCACTATAACCTCCACCTCCCAGGTTCAAGCGATTCTCCTGCCTCAGCCTCCTGACTACAGGCGTGTGCCATCACGCCCGGCTAATTTTTTGTATTTTTAGTAGAGACAGAGTTTCACTGTGTTAGCCAGGATGGTCTCAATCTCCTGACCTTGTGATCCGCTCACCTCGGCCTCCCAAAGTGCTGGGATTATAGGCGCGAGCCACCCAACCCTAGGCTCTGCTTCTAATTATACTTATCTTGCTATTTCTGCCACATCTGCAGTGACTTCTCTACTGAAATCTTGAACCCCTCAAAGTCATCCATGAAGGTTGGAACCAACTTTTTCTAAATTGTTTATGTTGATATCTTGACCTCTTCCCATGAGTCACAAGTGTTCTTAACGGCATCTATAATGGTTAATCCCTTCCGGAAAGTTTTCAACTTACTTTGCCCAGATTCACCAGACAAATTACTATCTATGGCAGCTATAGCTTTACAATAACGATAATAATAATAATAAAAGAGTTGAAAGTTGAAATTACTTCTTGATCCACGGGCTGCGGAACAGATGTGTTAGCAGGCATAATAATAACATTCATCTCTTTGTACATCTTTTTTTTTTTTTTCTGAGCAGCAAGTCTTTACAGGGGGCTTAAAATATTCAGTAAATCATGCTATAAACAGAAGTGCTGTCATTCAGGCTTGTTATTTAACTTATAAAACACTGGCAGAATGGAGTTAGCATAATTTTTAAGGACCCTAAAATTTTCAGAATAGTAAGCGTGCATTGGTTTCAAATGAAAGCCATCAGCCCCTAACAAGAGGGTCAACCTGTTCTTTGAAGCTTTGAAGCAAGGCACTGACTTCTCCTCTTTAGCTATAAAATTTCTAGATGGCATATTCTTTCAATGGAAAGGTGTTTCATCTACACTGAAAATGTGTTGTTTAGTGTTCCTCCTTCATCAGTGATCTTAGCTAGATCTGGATAATTTGCTGCAACTTCTACATCAGCACTTGCAGCTTCACTTTGCACTTTTATGTTTTGAAGATGACTTCCTTCTTTAAACTTCATGAACCAATCTGCTAGCTTCTAAATTTTCTTCTGCACTTTCCTCATGCATCTCAGCCTTCATAGAACTGAAGAGAGTCAGGGCCTTGCTCTGGATGAGGTTTGGCTTTAGAGAATGCTGTGTCTGGTTTGATTTTATATCCTGACCACCAAAACTTTCTCCATATCAGGAATGAGGCTGTTTTGCTTTCTTAGCATTCATGTGTTCACTGGAGTAGTTCTTTTTAATTTTCCTCAAGAACTTTTCCTTTGCATTCACAATTTGGCTAACTGATGCAAGAGGCCTAGCTTTCAGCCTACCTTGGCTTTTGTGATGCTTAATCATTTTTAGCTTTTGATTGCAAATGAGCGACGTGTGACTCTTCTTTTCACTTGAACGTTTAGAGGTCATAGGGTTATTGGTCTAATTTCAATATTGTTATTTCTCAGGGAATAAGGAGGTCCAAGCAAAGGGAGAGAAATGGGGGAATGTCTGATCTGTGAAAGTGTGGAACAATCAGGACACACACATTTATCAATTAAATTCAAGTCTTCTATGGGTGTGGTTTATGGTGCGCCAACAAAATTGCAAGAGTAACATCAAAGATCACTGATCACAGATAGCCATAAGAGATACAAATAAAACGAAATTATTTAAAACATTGAGAATTAACAAAACGTGACACAGAGACATGAAGTGAACACATACCTCTGTAAAAAATGTTGCCAATATACTTATTCGACACAGGGTTACCACAAACCTTCAAGGTGTGAAAAATGCAATATCCAGCTGGGAGCGGTGGCTCATGCCTGTAATCCCAGCACTTTGGGAGGCCGAGGCAGGGGGGATCACAAGGTCAAGAGATCAAGACCATCCTGGCCAACATGGTGAAACCCTGTCTCTACAAAAAATATAAAAATTAGCTGGGCGTGGTGGCGCACTCCTGTAGCCCCAGCTACTTGGGAGACTGAGGCAGGAGAATCACTTGAACCCGAGAGTCAGAGGTTGCAGTGAGCCGAGATCATACCACTGCACTCCAGCCTGGCAAAAGAGTGAGACTCCATCTCAAAAAGAAAAAAAGAAAAGCAATATCCAAGAAGCACAGTGAAGTAAGGTATACTGATAGATACTTGCTTT
Organism: Theropithecus gelada; assembly: GCF_003255815.1. Taxonomy (NCBI): domain Eukaryota; kingdom Metazoa; phylum Chordata; class Mammalia; order Primates; family Cercopithecidae; genus Theropithecus; species Theropithecus gelada. The sequence continues at coordinate 61,083,849 of NC_037683.1, read as the reverse complement.
CCTTCTTCCTTTATCATTTGACTAGATACCTGAGCTGATTTGATATCAATACTTAATTCATTTCCATGAAAATTTATTAAGAGTATGGGCTATTACTAAATAACATGCTAGGCATTGGGGCTGCAGTGGTGCACAAAACAGATCAGATTTCAGTTATCAAGGAGCTTCCAGTTTTTGTAGATACATAAAATAAGAGGGCTATGTAAAAGGTACACAAATAAAAAGAGGCTGGGTGCAGCGGCTCACGCCTGTAATCCCAGCACATTTGGAGGCTGAGGCAGGTGGATCACTTGAGGCCAGGAGTTCAAGACCAGCCTGGCCAACATGGCGAAACCCCATCTCTACTAATACTAAAATTAGTTGAGCATGGTGACGCATCCGTGTAGTGCCAGCTACTCAGGAGGCTGAGGGAGGAGAATTGCTTGAACCTGGGAGGCAGAGTTTGCATGAGCCAAGATCACGCCACTGCACTCCACCCTGGGCAACAGAGCAAGACTCTGTCTCAACAACAACAAAAACAACAAATAATAATAAATAGTAATGAGCAAGGAACCTCTTCAGGTATAGAGGGTGTACCTATACCTGAAGGTACAGAGGAAGGTTTACAAAGGTTTTGTGGGAGTATGGGGAGAATGGAATGTGTTTTCTTTTACAAAAAAAGTTTTTTAAAACTCCTGTCAATAACCCAACTGTGAACTCAACTTTAGAAAGTTCAGTAGAGGTATACTTCATGTCTCTTTTTCCTCATCCAGTCTCATCAGCAAAAGAAAGAAAACTTATTTTTTTCCTCTTCTTCAGTTCTATGGATTTTGTGCCTCTAGGAAAAAGAGAGTGGGACTTAACCCCAGAATTGGTCTTCTTGGAAACTGAGATACAGACTAGTTGTCAGGTCTCTGAGGGTTTTATGAATATCACAAATGGAGACCCAGTCCTGCAGCAGGACATGGGGTACCTATGTGAATACAAGAAGCAGGATACTCATGGCATTCCCTTGGGCCCCTCCATGAAGGTTTCCTTGGCTGGCTCTGTAGCCCGTGGCATACCCCTGGGGCATGCAACACTTGGCTGCCTTTTCTGAAGGTGAGGGACCAGGACTTGCAACATCACTCAGATGCAACAAGTCATCTTTCATGACCTTAGTCTCAGAGATTAGGAGGGGAGGTGCCTCGGAAAGATGACTGTGATCATCCCTGATTTGATCTGATTTTGAAAAAAAAACCAAAAAACAAAATATGACCTATCCTATGCCAGAGAATTATAGAGCATTATAACAGCAGCACAAGAACAACTCATAGTGGTGACAAAATTAGTGTTTTGAAAGTCATGACTTAATCTACTCGTAATCACAAGGCAAAGAAATACAGCTATATTTACAAGAAAAAAAGACCTTGAAGATCAGTGTCTCTTTATTAAATTGGACACCTTCTTTTCAGTCTAGGGTAAAATTTTGCCTAACTTGTGGGTTTCTGATTACTAAGGATATTGGTAAAGATCCCTTTTCAGGGATCTTAGAGGTCCCTTTTTGGACTTAGGTCTACACAAAACAGGTATATTTTCTAGCAAGGCTCTCTTTCTTGGGGCACCACCCCATCCCCTAAATAAGTTAAAAGAGTAGGTCTTGGCTGGGCACAGTGACTCATGCCTGTAATCTCAGCACTTTTGGAAACTGAGGCAGGTGGATCACTTGGGCCCAGGAGTTCAAAACCAGCCTGGGAAACACAGGGGGACCTCGTCTCTACAAAAAATACAAAAATTAGCCAGGTGTGGTGATGTATGCCTGCAGTCTGTTACTGGGGAGGCTGAGGCAGGAGAATCACTTGAGCCAAGATAGGCTTAGTGAGCTGAGATCGCACCATGGCACTCCAGTCTGGCTGATAGAGCAAGACAGTCTGAAGAAGGGAGTGGGAGGGAAGTAGTATGTCTTAAATATAAAGTTAGATGATTCAATGTGATTGAAATGTAGTGGTTTGATTTACCTGCAAGTGCCACATTGAAAAAAGGTGTGATTGGCTTTAAGCCATAAAGTTTGAAAGTATAGATGAGTTTCTCATGCCTGGATAGCCCAGTTCCTGAATGCCTGATTTCTCTTGATGCAAACTTGCCTTCTCATTTGGCTGCATAAACTATGCAGGACTGAGGCAACAGGACAGACACCTGTCCCTGTTGTGTGGCTGCTCTGACATTCTTGCAGAGGATTTGTTCCTCTCTTGAATGGACAAGACAAGACTCAGTTTCTGCCAAGAGGCAAGTCTAATGGGACAAGACTCACTCACTTCTTCATGTTCATCTTGCCTGGAGCAGTCCTTTATTTCCCCCTGGTAAGTGTCTCTCATTCTCTCACTAGGTCCAGGAAAAAAGCTTATATTTTATGATTCTGTTTCTTTTTTATACAGGCTCACTCATTCAGAGGAAAAAAGATATGCTCCTAGTTCTGTCTTTAGGAACTAGGGTACTAGGAAATACAATGAAACTATCAAAACAGCATAATAAATAACAGTTGCTGATCCATGGGAATGGAATTTCAGAAAAGTCTCAGAGTAAGATTCGAAGGATGAATAGCAATTTACCAGTGACGAGAGGGCAGGGTGGGCATTCTTGTCAAAAGGAGTGTGTGGCTCAAAAGCACCAAACAGACTGGATGTTTAAAGAACTATACAGAATTTGGTGCCTTTGGATATTAAAATAACAGAGGGAAATAGAAGACATGAAGTTGCAGAGTTGGAAGGGGTCGTATTATGAGTAGGTTTGCAGGTTATAACGACTAACTCCATTCTTAATTGGTAGGTGATTCTTATGGGTTGAACTGTTTCTCCCCAAATTCCTATGTGGCAGGTCCAACCCCTAGTACCTCAGAATGTGACTGTATTTGGAAATAGGGCCTTTAAAGAGGTGATTAAGTGACAGGGTGTGGTGGCTCACGACTAGCACTTTGGGAGGCTGAGGTGGGCGATTGCCTGAGCTCAGGAGTTCGAGACCAGTCTAGCCAACATGGCAAAACCCCATCTCTCACTAAAAATTCAAAAAATTAGCTGGGTGTGGTGGTGTGCACCTGTAGTCCCAGCTACTTGGCAGGCTGAGGCAGGAGAATCACTTGAAACTGGGGGGCGGAGGTTTCAGTGAGCCGAGATGGCACCACTGCACTCTGGCCTAGGCGACAGAGTGAGACTCTGCTCCTCTCCCCACCAACACACAAAAAACGTTAAAAAGAAAATTAGCCTGGCAAGGTGGTGTGTGCCTGTAGTTCCAGCTAATCGAGAGGCTGAGGCATGAGAATTGCCTGAACATGGGAGGAGGAGGTTGCAGTGAGTCAAGATGGCACCACTGCACTCCAGCCTGAGTGACAGAGTGACTCTATCTTGAAAAGAAAAAGAAAAAGAAAAAAAACAAGCAAGCAAGCAAGCAAGCAAGAAACAAACAAACAAACAAAGAAACAAAGAAAGTAAAAGAGGGGATTAAGATATAAGAAGAGGAAATTTGGCCGAAGAGACACCCCGGGTGTATGCACATAGAGGAAAGACCATGTGAGGATATGGTGAGAAAGTGATCATCTGCATGCCAAGGAGCAAGGCCTCAGGAGAAACCAGGCCTACTAACACTTTGATGTTGGATTTCCCTGCATTCAGAGCTGGAAGAAAGTAAATTTCTGTTGTCTAAGTCACCCAATCTGTGATATTTTGTTATGGCAGCCATAGCAAACTAATGTAGTAATAGTCATTGAAAGATTTTATGCAGGGAAGCAGTCATTTTGATGGCAATGTGAAAGCATTGGAAAGCAGTGAGATGCAGGTAGGCAGATCAGTTAGGATATTGCATCAGTCTAGGCAAGAGATGGTAAGGACTTGAATAAGGCAGTGACCATAGGAATGGTGCAGTGAGATTTGAGAGATAGTTCAGAGGTAGAAACTAATGGAGACAGAGTGGATAAGTTGGCAACATTTTCCAGGTTTCTTGCTCAAGTGGCTGGGTGAATAATATGCCATCAAGGCCTGAAGTAAGAAATTTAGGAAGAAAATTTAGTTTTGTTTTCAAGATAATGAGTTTGGCTTTTGAGATGTTTTATTGGAGTACCTGTGGGACATCCTTGTGGACAGGTTCAGTGGTAGCTAAGTATCCAGATGTGGAGATGAGGAGATAAGAGGGGCTACAGACAATAACTTGTGAGTCATCAGCAATAATAACAGCAATAATAGTAATTATGGTTAACACTTAACCCAGGGCTTATCAGGTGCCAAGCAATGTTCTGAACCCTTTGGATATCACATATCCTTACAATGACCTATGGTGTAGAAACTGTTGTTATTCCCATTTTAAAGATGAGGAAACTGAGGCAGAGAAACAATACCCAAAGTTACTCTCAGCCAGGAAGTGGTAGAGCCAGGCTTATAGCCCACACAGTCTGGTTTTACAGCATGTATCTTGACAAGGTGATTTGCCTCTTCATGTAGTTGGTAGTTAAAATTATGGAAAAATATTCAGATCCCTTAGAGAGGAGATCTCTATAGGGTGAGAAGAAAAGAGGTAAGTATAAAATCTGAGGACATTTCAATACCAATATGTAGAGATTAGCAGAAAAAGAAGATCCGAAGAGACAGCAAGAGTTTGGTTGGAATGTTAGAAGGAAGACCAAGATGAGAAGTGGCCAACAGTGTCAATGCCACAGAGATACCAAGTAACAGACTCAGAAAAGTGTTCACTTAATGTGAAAAGTAGGAGAAAGCTGATAGCCCCAGCAAGGATCATTTTATTTGGGTTTGAGGGAGACGAATCAGAAGTCAGATTACAGTGATTTGAGAAATTAGAAAAAGAGGATGTAGAAATAAAAGAAGAATTACGGCTGAGAAGGATATGAGAGACAGAGAGTGCAAGAGAGAGGGAGAGAGAGAGAGCGCGAGCAATTTGGGCAAGAATTATAGGGACACTCCGTGACAAGACTGTGAATAAAATGGGGTGGTTGAACATGTTCATAGACTATGGAAAGGAGTCAGCAGAAGAGGGGAGGTTTAAGACAGAGAGGGAAAAGTTGAGAAGGGATGTTTTAGAGAAAGTAGAGAAGTATAATTAAGAGCACAGCTAGAGAGCTAAGGAGGCTGTGGAGATGTTTGGCAATGGCAACTGAAAATGATGGCATTCACTCTGATGTTCTTGGTCTTCTCTGAGAAGTACGGAGTCAAAGTTATCTGAAAAATGTGGTAGAGGAAAATGGATTGGGAGACAAGCAAAGATCAGTAAAAGGATTGAGAAATAGCATGAAGGGCTCAATAGACAGGAGAAACATTAAAATTGTAGTGTCAGCAACACTTAAAGATGTATGATAGTCTCCAATGTGCTGAGTTCTGTAGGAGGAAGAATAGACAACATGCATTATAAGATTGTCTCAAGACTGGGTTTTGCAGCAGGTTGTGATAGAAAAACCCGAGCTGGTTGTGAGGAGTGGGGAAAGAGAGGTGTTAAAAGTGAGGGAATTTAAATGGTTGGGAGGCAGTTGTCCACTTGATGGGCCAAGGAGCACAGACTGGGCAGGAAATTAAAATCTAAGAGGGAACTCTTAAACTGAGGTATTCTCAATGTCCTGCTTTTTCTCACTCTCTCTCTTCCTACAGTTTTACATTTTGTCACACTGGGAGAAAGTGGTTAATATTTAGAAAATCAGCCATTGTGTCTAATTTTCATATTACTAAACATAGGATACATTGAGTACATATTGCTGCAAGCCCTATGGATGTTAATTCAGTAATACTTACTAGATTACAAAGGCATTTACACTTAGATCCAGAAATTCTACTTCTGTCACTTTACCCTACGGATATACTTAGGCAGGTACAAAATGATGTGGGCAAAAGCAGCACTGTGGTTAGTAAAAGCTTGGAAACCTCCAAAATGGCCATCAAAAATGCTGCTATAAAAGAAATGAGGAAATTCTTTATATATTGACATGAAAAGATAACCAAGATATATTATGAAGTGAAAAAAAGGCAAGGTACAAAACAGTGGTAGAGTGTTCACTGTTTGTCTATAAAAATGGGGAATTATGAATGCATATGATATTTGCCTTAGTTGCATAAAGAACTGCTGAAAACACCTACAAGTAGTGGATGGGACATGATGTCACTGTAAACTTTTTATATTGTTCTTATTTTTTACACATGTGGCTGTGTTGCTAAACATTAAGTGGAAATATACATGTATGTGTGCATATGTGTGTGTATATATGTATATATGTGTGTGTGGGTGTGTGTATATATATATAATTACAAGCTACATTGTAATAGCCATGAAGATGCACAGTCTAGATCTCATTACAAGGAATGAATTACTGCCCAGCTGTGGAGAAGGTAGTCTACACAAGAGCCTCCAGCTGTCAGCTCCTTTAGGGTCAGCCTCAGGGGTAAAGAGTCATCTTAGCCAAAGTTATGCCATTCCCAAGACAGCTTACATTTAGTGACTGAGAGAAGCGAGGGAATAAAGACTGGGACGTTTTAGTCTGGGTCAACTCTGAAGGGCAATTTTAGCCTGCTAAGCTCCCAGCCAAGGTTACTGGGGACTTTGCCCAGCCTGCATCTGGTTTCAACTTTTTTCCTGCTCAATTCTGCTTCCTCTCCCCACTCCCCAACACGTTTGACAGATATTTATACCTTTTTGTTTCTATTTTTAATTTTTTTTTTTTTTTTGAGACGCAGTCTCGCTCTGTCGCCCAGGCTGGAGTGCAATGGCCAGATCTCAGCTCACTGCAAGCTCCACCTCCCGGGTTTACACCATTCTCCTGCCTCAGCCTCCCGAGTAGCTGGGACTACAGGCGCCCGCCACCTCGCCCGGCTAGTTTTTTGTATTTTTTAGTAGAGACGGGGTTTCACCGTTAGCCAGGATGGTCTCGATCTCCTGACCTCGTGATCCACCCGTCTCGGCCTCCCAAAGTGCTGGGATTACAGGCTTGAGCCACCGCGCCCGGCCTAATTTTTTTTTTTTTTTTTTTTTTTTTTTAGGGATGGGGTCTCATTATATTGCCTAGACTAGTCTTGAACACTTGGGCTCAAGTGATCATCCTGCCTTGGCCTCCCAAAGTGCTAGGATTGCAGGCATGAGCCACTGCACCCAGTCAGATATTTATCCTTTATGAACATCTTGCAACCTGAACTTTGGCTCAGAGCCTGCTTTTGGAAGAGTCAGGAACATATATTTGATAACATTCTAAAGATTTAGTTTTCAATGCATAGTATACTTAACAGAAAAATCAAGACATTTACACTTAAAGGAATAATTCAAATAACATAATAGAAAATTATTTGTATCCAGTTGTCTTGAGTCTAATGTATTTCAATATAACCTTTCAAAGTTACAATTCTAATAGTAACACTTACAATGTATCTTATTCTCAGTAAACAAACTATGTAACAAAAGGTTTTTTACTTCTGACAATATCAAGGAACAGTCACTATGTTTGCAAATTAAATTAGGCTAGGTGTGATAGCTTCATGTCTGTAATCCCAGCTCTTTGAGAGGCTGAGGCGGGAGGATCACTTAAGGCTAGGAGTTTGAGACCAGCCTGGGCAACATAATGAGACTCTGTCTCTACAAAAAAATAAAAATAAAAAATTAGTCAGGCATCATGGCACACGTCTGTAGTTCTGAGCTCAGGCGTTTGAGGTTACAGTGAGCTATGATCATGCACTGCACTCCAGCCTGAGTGACAGAGAAAGACCCTGTCTCAAAAAACAAACAAGCAAACAATAAATAATATGATAAATTAAGAGGCACTCTTTTTCTTAATGAAATATTTCTACCAGCGGTCCATATTACCTACTACATGTAAGCATGTGTGCATGAACACACACACACACACACACACACACACACACAGAGTTGACGACTACGTTTGCAATCTTCCAATCTATCTTCTATCCTTAATCACTTAATAGACATTTTATTAAATGCTATGCATCAAAAACAGTTCTAAGACACAGGCCCTGTTTTCAAAGAACTCAATATAGTTGGCACTTGAATAATCATACCAGAATGCTTTTAAAATTCTGGTGTGAGGAAAACAATATGTAACCTCAAACCTAAGGCTACTTCAGATATCACAGTATTTTTTGAAAGACTTTCCTTTTCAGACTTCTGAATTTTCCATTTCTCTAAAACACATTTTCTGTAAAAAACTATCTCCAGTATCTTTACAAAATATACTTTGCATGATATTTTCTCCCAATCTTCATACTCGAAAAAATAAACATGTAGGGATTATGTTTATTTCTATTCTTTATTAATGTCATGAAGTAAATCACTAGTGGATGATGTCTTTTAAATTTGCTTTCCTAGTTACATATTTTGTGTTGTTATTTTGTCTTAATGAGATCCACTGAGACAATAAATTTCAAAGCACTTTTCCAACAGTGAAGTGAAACTATCAGAATTGTTGTTTTCATTAATTATTAATGGAATGAAGGTATTAACCCTGTTTTCTCCTCAAGATTCTGCAGAAAATGTAATTTTAAAAGTTTCATATTTAAATAACATACGTTTTCCTTTTAAAAAGTTCTGTATTTCTAGACCCATATATAAATAAAAAATAGTTTATAGTATTACATTTATATCTATTTGTGAGACGATGTTGACTAAGTGATCTGCCATATTGACTAAGTGATCTGACATCTAATATGACCATGGAAATACCTACTTTATTAAAAGAGGTAAAAAGTAATAGTTTAATTAATACTGATTCTATTTAATGATTCAAAAAATGAGACCTCAATTAGAAACAGATATTCATTTCTCAGTGCATATTATTTGCTAAGCATTTTTAGGGCTCCAAAAACAAGTAGGGCTTTGTCAGTCTTTCTGAAGGGTTTATAAGTTTATAATGTATTCAAGAGGAATAAGGCAAATAAGCAGGAAGGGAGAGACAAATCCCATAAAGAAGAAACCTTGTAGTGGAGAGCTTCAAATATCAGAGTGATATCTTTTCTTCTCTTTCCTTTTTTTTTTTTTTTTTTTTTATTGGGATGGGGGTCTTGGTTTACTGACCAGGCTGGTTTCAAACTCCTGGCCTTAAGCAATCCTCCTGACTTAGCATCCCAATGTGCTGGGATTACAAGCGTGAGCCATTGTGCCTGGCCCAGGGTGATATCTTAATAATGGTGATGGTTTCAAGAGTTTATAAGTATGTCAAAGCTTATTACATTGTATACTTTAAATACATAAAGTTTAATGTATGTCATATTTACCTCAATAAAACTATTTTTCAAAATACTAGTTTTTGGTATTTTGAAATGTTATACATAGTGGAAAACATTGCACTTTTTTAAAGCAGAGAAATAACAAAACTGGTATTCTGCCCTATGAAGAATAAGTTGGTGGCAATGTTAGTTGACTTAGTTAAGAAAGGAAAATGATAAGCCATGGTAGAGTGCCCCAGTATGGGGGGTATTCTGCTAGATTAAGTAGGCATGTTGATTGTTAATGGCTTAATAGAGCTAGAGTTACCGGCTTAGAGACTGCTAAAGAAAAAGAAAAACCTTGCTTGAAGTTTCATTAAGAGTAAGAATGAGTCCCAAGAAGTCTAAAGACCTAGAATAACTGTATAGGTTTCCAAGTCTTATAGAAGAGTATGATAGTGATGATAGTGAAAAACATAAATATCTTCTAATTTGCAAAGCCTTTTCTGGGAGGCAGTGACTCCCAGAAAATGTAAATATTACGTTTACACTACTTAGGACAATAAAGCCCAACTCTTTATCTTTTGTAACTAATGAATGATGAATCAGCTAATTCATCTCTCTATCTCATTCTATAATAAAAAGGTTAGTGATTTCAGTTCAGTCACTTCCTCAGGACTGTGGTCTGTATTGTCAGGACAAGATCAAATAAGTGCATATCCACCTTTTATCTGTCTATACAATTATTTGATTCTAGAAATATAAGAGTGAAAGAAAATGAGTAAATATGTTGGTGAAAAGTGTGACAGTGCAAGCCTAAGCAGATGAACAAAGTGAAAAGTAGTTCTTAAAGGGAATAAAAGTCCTTTAAATGTTTGCATTTCCCAGGTTTTAATCTCTTATTACCCAGAATATAATTGAAATATACGATTTTAATGGCTGGGCACGGTGGCTCACGTCTGTGATTCCAGCACTTTGGGAGGCCAAGAAAGGTGGATTGCCTGAGGTCAGGAGTTCGAGACCAGCCTGGCCAACATGGTGAAACCCTATCTCTACTAAAAATGCAGAAGTTAGCTGGGCGTGGTGGCGGGTGCCTGTTATCCCAGCTACTCAGGAGGCTGAGGCAGGAGAATCACTTGAACTTGGGAAGTAGAGGTTGCAGTGAGCTGAGACTGCCATTGTACGCCAACCTGGGTGACAGAGCGAGACTCCATCTAATATATATATATATATATGGATATATATATACACACACACACAAAATACAAAACAAAAAAATACGAAAACAGCTGAAAGTGGTGGTGCATGCTTGTAGTCCCACCTACTTGGGAGGCTGAGGCAGGAGGATCAATTGAGCCCAGGAAGCGGAGGTTGCAGTGAGTTGAAACCACTCCCCTGCACTCCAGCCTGGATGAGAGTGAGACCCTATCTCAAAAAGAAGAGTGTATATATATATATATATATATATATATATATATACACATATATACACACACACACACACACACAGATACACATAACTCATAGATTACCTGTGTTTAGACATGTTAAACAAAGGTTTACAGTTTTCTTTGAGTGTTTGAGAATTAATTAGTAATAGGTACATAGAAGACTGAACAAATAAGGTGATCATTAATACCAGGAAAAACAAACCAAAAAATTGCACACGAGGCCAGACACAGTGGCTCACACCTGTAATCCCAGCACTTTGGGAGGCCAAGGCAGGTGAATCACCTGAGATCAGGAGTTGGAGACCAGCCTGGCCAACATGGCAAAATCCTGTTTTTACTAAAAATAAAAAATAAAAAAAAAATAATAATAATAATAAAGCAGGAATTCGTGGTGCATGCCTGTAATCTCAGCTACTCAGGAGGCTGAGGCAGGAGAATCACTTGAACCTAGGAGGCGGAGGTTGCAGTGAGCCGAGATCATGCCACTGCACTCCATCCTGGGCGACAGAGTGAGAGTCCGTCTCAGAAAAAGAAAAAAAAAAAAAAAGAAAAAAAGAAAAAAAATTGCACATGAATGAAAATGTTACCATAGTACACAAGGTGGCTAATTTGTGAATAATATTACCATAATCATAATAAGATAAATATTGAATATTGATTTAACCCCAAACAGTGATATAACTGCATTGAAAAGATGATGAGAATGTGTATATGTATGTGTGCGTTTTGCAGAGACAGACATGTATAAGAAAGATTAAATCCTTGTCTTTCAAAGTAGCAAGTCAATAGATACCATCTAAAACATTTTTTAAAAATCAAGAAATATTGCTATAATCTATTAAGAATTAGGAAGGTAAATACAAAGAGGGAGAGGAAAAGGAATGGACTTGAAAGTGGTTGTCACTAGAGATCTGGAATCAAGTGTGGGAAAGGATGGGTCAGAAGACTGCTGGCTTTTGTTTGTTCATTTGTTGTTAAAAATTCTGTAGTTGTAGCTCATTGTTTAAATTATTTACTCATATTATTATGCATTCTATTAGGTGGTTATTTGGTGAAGACCATAAATATTACATATAGTATGAATAAAAATAACTGGCTGGGTGCACTGTCTCGCCCCTGTAATCCCAGCACTTTGGGAGGCTGAGGTGGGAGATTGCTTGAGCTCAGAAGTTCGAGACTAGCCTGGGCAACATGGTGAAATCCCGTCTCTACTAAAAAAATTCAAAAACAGCTGGAAGTGGTGGTACATGCTTGTAGTCCCACCTATGTGGGAGGCTGAGGCAGGAGGATCAATTGAGCCCAGGAGGCGGAGGTTTCGGCGAGTTGAAATCACCCCACTGTACTCCAGCCTGGGTGACAGTGAGACCCTATCTTAAAATAAACAAACAAACAAACAAAACCTGTCTTACTCTTACTCAAATAGGTACTTAACGATTTGGAATGAAGTTTCCAATTAGAGTTTCTATATAGATTTAGTAAATACTTAACCTCAGACAATTTAGATGGAAGAGAAGAGGGTATTTTCTACAAAATTATGGTGATGATTTAAAATGTGGTTCCAGTGGCAACAACAATACTGATGCTGCAGGTGCCGGTGAAGAGTTTGATTAAATTGTTCAATGTATACAAGTGGGAAAAGCACATCAATTGGGGAACATTCTACAATACTAGATAACTTGAAATTGTAAACATGTATGTGTAAATAAATCCATAAATTATTTTTTGACTATATCTTCAATATTCCTGAAATATGAAATATTCTTGTTGGCAAAAATAAACAAAAAACCCCACAAAAACTACTTTTGCATCTACTCATTAGGAAAAAAGAAATTGATTTAACTTTGAAGTCACTTTATATTTTGGCAAATTTCATAGCCATTGTTCTCTAAATCTACTAATAATTACATTTAAATCGAATTTCGAATCTACCACTAATTAGTTTCTCTTTCTTTGTCTATCTTATAAAGTCACTAAAATCATCCTCATGTGAAATGCACATGTTGTACCATGTCTCATACTATCATCTTGATCAATTAAAAATTAAAATTTTCACTACTCAAAATATTCTGATAAGTAATCAAAGGCTATATACTTTAGGAAAAAACTAAAAATAATCCACACCTTTATTTGAGATTGAAATGGCCTTATAAGTCTTGTTGGCAATCTTAAAGCTAAAACAGTCTACAAATGCATTAACCCAGAAAGAAGAGGACAAGTTTGTGCCATATAATTTTATAATTGGGAATTTAAATTACAAAATAAAAAGTACACAATAAATAGTGCATCTCCTTTGTTTTAACCCCATCCAAAATTAATCCCACTTTTTGGTCACATCCCTGACAAAGGAATCTTTCTCTCTAATGCTACAATATTAGCCTGGGGTTCAGGAACATCCCCGAGAGGACAGAAAGGAATTACCCAGGAAACCACTGCAGAAATTCCAAGTATCTTTTAGGTGCTTTACAGTTGACAGCTGAAGTCCTTTTTGACATGGTCACGATTGTGACAGGAATAATACTGCTTCATGGTCAGTCTGTGGTGAGATTATGTGTGAAAAATCTTGGACTTCCAAAGAATTAAGAAATTAAAAACAACAGCAACATCAACAAAAAACAAAAATAAAAACCATATATGAAAAAAACCTCCCTAATAAAGACCGGATTCTTTCTTCTCTGCTTACACCAAAAAGATCATTCTGATGTAGATAACAGAAGTTGAGTTGAATCATAATTTTTTTTAGTTGATTATAGATGCCACTAGAAAAGGTTTAAGCATGTTTAGACAGGGAAATGGAAGTATACATTTTTCTTCTTTTACATTTGCTGAAAGAAGATCTATTATCTCTAATAATTTCTGAGTGAAATACAATTTAATGTACAGTTTCCTGTAAATAAATACATTTCCATGTTTCATATGGTAGAGAAGAAATTTGGTTTTGTTTGCATCTCATTTTTGTATTTTAAAGAGTGAAGAGTGAAATTATAATGACAAATTTCCCTTTGTTTTCCTCTATTTGAGAGTTCATTGCTGAATACTTTTAACATTTAATCATAAGGGAGAAAATGACCCCAGAATTATATGATCTTTAATGACTCCATTTTGACAACTAGATACAAAAAGAGAAGCAAGATGAAGGACATCCTCTTAACCCATTCAGATAGAAATGTGAATCAAGTGGAAACATTTTATAAATGTTTATTAATATAAGCAAGTTGCTTTATTTGCTAGCATTATTATACTGTGCAATAAAATACTCCTGGTGGTTAGAAGCAGTTACGAACAGCTAACTATTGTTTTCATATTTCTATTTTTTATGTTCCGATATAAGGCAACATCTACGTAAAAAAATTACAGGGGGAGGAAAAGGAGAGAAATTAGGATAGGCTATAAAGATTGGACAAATCCTAAATGGTGTGATTACAGGGCATGATGGCCACTGAATAGATCCATTAGTCGTAATTGAATCTGTCAGGAGCCAGTTAAATGGCTGTCTCTGAGGAGGTCACCTTCCACATATGAGCTGGTCTACGCCTTGTATTAGCCTTGTCAGGAGATTGAATCCTGACTTATCCGGAGAAACCTTTAAAACAAATAATAGGAATGAAGTAGCAAAGCTCAAAAGTAGCAACATTCTGGACGGGAACAAAATGCATAGCATAAGGAGTGGTGATCTCACCAGACGAACTTTATTGTCCATCCTGTTCCCAGTCTGTGTGGCACGCTCCCCATTTTCTCCTCTAGGTTCACTGTTAGCCTCCCAACCCAGCTCTGGGCTGACTTTTTCAAAGGACTGCATCAAAGGGGATTCCTTGCCCTGTGACTTCCATAGGAAGTCCTATTTGGAGACCGGAGGATGGAAGAGAGAGAATATTTATTTCCCTGCTCTTGGATATTTAATTCCCTGGTTTCTTTCTTCCTGGGGGCCTTGTACTTCACCAAGGACCACAGCTGGTCTTGATTAGAGTGAGGCAAGTGAGGTGCTAGGATGAAAAAAATTTAAGGAGGTCCTCATTCTCAGGGTTGTGCAAGGGGAGGGTCAAAACCGGAGAGAGGCCCTCCTTAGATTTATGTTGTCACCAGTTCCTTACATTAGCCCTTCCTTTAATTGAGCTGGTTTGAGGGGATTATTTTCTTATTTTCAAAACAGCACAGACCAAAATAACAAAAAACCCAGAAGCCTGAGAAGCACTTGGTGAAAACTTGGTTATTCTAAAAGAATTCAGGATTCTTGGGCCCAGAAACATATCCTGGTCAAGACTGGATTTGTGTTGCTTCGTAAATTGTAAGGCCAGTGAAAAAAGAAAACATGGCCTGGTGCTGTGGCTTATGCTTGTAATCCCAGCAGTTTGGGAGCCCGAGGGAGGCAGATCACTTGTGGTCAGGAGTTCAAGACCAGCCTGGCCAACATGGTGAAACCCCGTCTCTATTGAAAATACAAAGGCTAGCTGGGCATGGTGGTAAGCACCTTGTAATCCCAACTACTCAGAAAATTGCTTGAAAACCCAGGAGACGGAGGTTGCAGTGATCCAAGTTCATGGCACTGCACTCCAGCCTGGGTGACAGAGCAAGATTTCATCTCAAAATATATAAATAAATAAATAAATAAAAAGATAATGCAGGGTGCCCATGGAAACATTATTGAAAATGTCAAGGAAGCCAACAGCAGAGCATTAAAGCAAGCACAGGAACTTTTTTAGTGTGGGTTCCTATATGACTACATAGGTCGTGTACCCATGACGTCCAGATTCTGACATATTTGCAAATGAAATGGTTAATCATTGAGGAATTATGAGAACTGAAAAAGTATTAGAAAATAAAATTAAAAGTCATTTAAAATTTTGCAAGCCCTATCATGGCAGCATGGGTTTATTATGCATCTTTTTAACCCATGGTGTTTATTAGAGCACCTTATACATAGTAAAAACTTAGCCTTAACAACAATAATATCTGTATTTATTGAGCTCTTATTATGTGCCCAAGGCCTGATGCACAGTATTTGTTGAAGTAATGAATGGGTAGATTAAATTTAGAAATTGGTTAAGGGCTTTATATGAATAATCTCATCTAATCCTTAATCAACCTAGTGAGGTAAATATCATTATCTCTTGAATTAGTCTGTTCTCACACTGTTAAAAAGATACTACCTGAAACTGGGCAATTTATAAACAAAAGAAGTTTGATTGACACAGTTCTGCATGGCTGGGGAGACCTCGGGAAATTTACAATCATAGTAGAAGGCAAAGGGGAAGCAAGGCACATCTTATATGGCAGCAGGAGAGGAATAGAGAAAGGGAGGGAGTGTCACACTTTTAAATCATCAGATCTTGTGAGAATTCATTCATTATCATGAGAATAGCATGGGGGAAACCACCACCCTCATAATCCAATCACTTCTCACCAAGTCCTTCCCTTGACAGAGACGTGAGGACGTGTCTATTTGAGATGAGCTTTGAGATGAGCTTTGGGGTGGGGTGGGTGGGGGACACAGCCAAACCATATCATCTCTATTTTACAATAAAGAACCTGAAGCTTAGAGAATTAGTTTGCCCAAGGTCACACAGTTGGTTAACCTCTGCAATTTGTATCCCCATTTCTATGATTCCAAAGTCTAAGATCTTAACCACTCTGCCCACAATAGGCACTCTGGAAGAATTGAATGATTTTTGGATTATCTTTGGGCATTAACTGAGTTTACCTGTAACAACTCTATTAACTTGATATTAAAAATTAGCAATTATTATCATTTAAAAAATTTTAAATCCCAGCTAGTAAATACTAACTGTATAAGAGACTGATTGTCTACAGAACATTCTCTCCTTAGAAAGATGTATTTTCAGTCTTATATTTTATTACATTTCTGATCTTCTGTAAATAGGGCAATGAAATTATTATATCATGGATATAATATAATATAAATGACAGATTGTGTCATGGATGCCTACAACCTTATAAATATGTCAGGCCAATTAGAACTCTTAGTCTTATATTGAAATATGCACCGTGGATAAAATTACATAGATATAAACATCTATACATTGAACTCTCAGTGACAAATTTCAAGAAGTAGAAGCCTTAAAATAGAGAGGAAAAAGCTCTTAAGAATGGAATATGCCTTGAAACCAAATTTCACTTCTCCAATTATTGTGTGGACAATCCTGCTATCTCATACCAGTCTTCTAAAATCCTTAAGCTTGAAGAATGGTTTCAGCCCAGAACAAGCTTTCTCTAAGTGGAGTGCAGGAGGATCTGAGCAGCCAGACTCAAATGTGCACAACAGGAGAGCAGAATGTGTGTATATGGTGACTGTTCAGTTTTCCATCTATTAGCCATCCTTGCCAGGGAGGCATCATTCTCTCACAAAGATAGATTAGTATGGTAACATGTAATAAAAGATAGGAGAGATTAAAAAGAAGAATGCAGAGAGAAGAGAGAAAATGGGTTACTGTTAAACAGAATCTGGGGCAAATAATTATGCTCCTGACAGGCAAAAAAGGGCAAAAAGTTTCCTGTATTGCTCCCTAATACAGTCACCTTTGAAGATGCGATGTGCCAACTCTCAAAAGTAATCTGACATACACAGACATCTAAATCATAGCTGTCACTCTGGAGTGCTGCAACTGGCTTGTACAGGCTCCTGAGAGCTAATTGTGTACATCTCTTTCGAATTCCATATTCAGTGACATCAGGTTCATAGTTTGAAATTGGCTATAATAGGAATATTTACACCACAGAAATCAGCAACTGTTGTACTTTTTTTTTTTTTCTCCCTGGAGAGCCTGTTTACCCGCATACCACTGACTGTAGCTTATGAAGACAACATAACTCCATAGTGTGTACATGGGATAGGGAACCATACTCTACTTTTATGTGAAGGTAACAAATAAGGAAAAATGAATAAGGAAAACTCCTGTAAACTTTATAGAAGATTGTTCCAAAGGTCCTGCTGGCATATTGCAGTTTTTAAAATTCAACTACAAGTGCATTGCAATGTCATTCAAAAGGTTGAATCATAATTGGCATACTCTGTAGAAGAAGTGAGAAGTATAATAAAATTTTTATAAAGTTTTCCATTGAAAAATAATTTTTCAAGGCTATGGGAGCTGGTTTGACTATCGAGCATCTTTATTGATAAATATCAAGCCCTATGGCCTTTGTGCAACACATATTTAAGTTAAACAAGTGAAATCAATAAATTATAACTTAAAAATAAATTATTATTATTATTATTTATTTATTTATTTTTGAGATGGAGTCTCACTCTGTCACCCAGGCTGGAGTGCAGTTGCGCAATCCCAGCTCACTGCAAGCTCCGTCTCCCGGGTTCACACCATTCTCCTGCCTCAGCGTCCTGAGTAACTGGCATAACAGGTGCCCACCACCATGTCCAGCTAATTTTTGCATTTTTAGTAGAGACAGGGTCTCACCATGTTGGCCAGGCTGGTCTTGAACCCCTGACCTTGGGTGATCCACCCGCCTTGACCTCCCAAAGTGCTGGGATTACAAGCATGAGCCACTGCGCCATGTCGAAAATAAATTATTTAAAAAAATAACCAAAGAACTACAGGAAAAACCTGTGTTACTTAAAATATTATTGTTTAGCTGGTTAAACAATTTAGGTCACCAAAAGGACTCACCAAACTTCACTTCCATGGATTTAAATCTATTTACAAATTGCTTTTATTTAAATAAACTAATAGTTTCTAATATATAACTTATTGAAGTAAACTGATAATTAGGCATCAATTTGTATTCATTTTGGAAGCCAATGGCCATTTCTAGCAGTATCAGCAGTAAAGATACTCAGATTTTATTTCCGTTGCTTGGAGTATGCAGTGGCAATGACCCTCTGAAAACCACTCCAGAATGGTAGCAGGATATCTTGTATTTGGGGGAAGATTTTGCCAGTATAGAGAGAAATGGAAGAGGAGGCCTAGTTACTCTTATTTGTTTTTACCATTGGTTGTTTCTATTTTTTGACAATCACAAATAATGTTGCTATGAACATTTTAATACAAGCTTTTATGTGGATTTATGTTTTAGTTTCTCTAGGGCATATATGTAGGATTGGAATTGCTAGGTCATACATAACTCTATGCTTAACATTTTGAGGAACTGTCAAACTATTTTTCCATAACAGTGCACCATTTTACATTCAACAATGTATAAGGGTATACATATATATAAGGGTATACATATATGTATATACGTGTATATATACGTATGTGTATATATACTAATATACATATATGTGTATATATATACACATATACACAAGGGCATATATATGTATATATAAGGTATATATATACATATATACATAAAGGTATATATGTATATGCCCTTATGTATATGTGTATATATACGTTGTATACCCTTATTCATATATATACATATATACCTTTATATATAAAAATAATATATATGTATATAGTCATATATACATATATACCCTTATACATATATATACATATATATACATATATTTATATATACAGGGTATATTTAAATGTATAAACCACATCAACAATGTATAATAGTTCTAATTTCTCTGCATCCTCATCATTTATTGTCTTTTTTATTGTAACTATCCTGGTAGGTGTGAAGTGGTATCTAATTGTGGCTTTGATTTGCATTCTCCTAGGAGTTATGATGTTGAGCATCTTTTCATTTATTTACTACCTATTTGTATATCTACTTTGAAGAAATATCTATACATTTTTATTTAATTATACTTATTTAATTAATAATTTTTTTTTTTTGAGACAGGGTCTAACTCTGTCACCCAGGCTGGAGTGCAGTGGCGTGATCTCAGCTCATTGCAACCTCTGCCTCCCAGGCTCAAGCAGTCCTCCCACCTCAGCCTCCCAAGTAGCTGGGACTACAGGTGCGTGCCACACATGGGGTCTCGCCATGTTGCCCAGGCTGGTCTTGAACTCCTGAGCTCAAGCGATCTGCCCACCTTGGCCTCTCAAAATGCTGGGATTATAGGCGTGAGCCACTGCGCCTGACTCCTAATTAATAAAAGTTCTTTAATTAGATTGTTTTTTTAATTGTCAAGTTGTGAAAGTTTTTCTGTATTCCTCTTTACTCGTAATTAGCTGAAAATTTGTCAATTGTTCTTTAAGGTAAAAAGGCTAAATCAAGACCTTATACTACCAGTTTGGATAAGAAGAGAGGTACTGGGTCTATCTGTAGTGGTATGTTGGAGTCAGTTTGTCACAAGAGCCAATTGTTAAATTTCAGGAACTTCGCAAACTACTTGTTAAACACAGCCCTTATTAAAAAGCAAATTATATCAACTTACAATTAAATATCTTATATTAGAAATAAATATATTAGGTGTTCTAAGTTTATTACATCTGAATTATTTTTCTACATTTTATTATTATTTATGCTATTGAGGTTATTTATGCTATTGTCTCTATGGTGGAAATATTATACAATTATGTATAAGTGTACACCTCTTCCCAACTCCATGTAGAAATTGACCATGTGGGAATACTGTATTTATACCATGGAAGTTGGCAAACACTACATGTCAGCCTCACCCCTATCTCTTTCCACTAGAGCTGGTAATTAAACATTTGTCAGCACACCGCCTGACAATTAGGCCTGGGTATTATGAAAATGTTCCAAAGGCCTAATTCTTGACAGAGAATGTTAGGGGAAGGAAATTTTTCAAGACCCCTAACAACCCCTGCTGAGAGCACATCTTTGAAGTCCAGACTATGGTGCCACTTTGAACAACTCTCATGAAGTTCCATCAAAAGATACTGGTCAGCTTTGCCTATTAAGTTGGAGAAAGTGGGCCATGTGTTCTTTGAAAGTCTGGGGGACGATGATGATTTTATTTGACTTTGCTCTGTATAATCAGTGTTTAGCATGACATTGGGCTGATACTATTTACTTAGTAATATTTGTTGAATAAATGATAACTGTGCTTTTCATCTGCCCCATGGTTATAAGGACTGAAATTTAAGAAGCCTGATTGAATAGATTCCTTCAAAATTTCCCCCCAATACCTACTTAATAAGTTCCTGGGGTAAGAGGTTGTGTCAGAATCCAGGGTGAGATGGGGTAGTGTTGGGGCAGAACCATACGTATGGAAGCAGCAAGAGAACCAATTAATTTTCTGGTGCACATTCTCCAAAAATGCAAGAGCCACAATCAAGGGCAATTGACTTCTTCCTTGTAAGACCCTCTTCTTCTGGTTAAAAAAATTTTTCTTCTATAAATTTAGTTCTCTAAGTCTCATAGGCCAGCCCTGAATCACATGGCCATGACTTGCTGTAAGGAAGTCGGGGAAAGTGTCTGGCAAAGGGGAAGAAGAGAGCCATGGTTGGCTTAGGTTAGGGGCAGGCAAACTATAGTCTGTGGGCCAAATCTGGACGATTACCTAATTTTATAACACTTTCAAGCTAAGAATAGTTTTTACATAAAAATATAGACCATCATGTCAAAACAAGAAAAGAAGATAAAAGTGAACTTTTTACGTCATGCTTTTAAGGCACAGTGGAGTGTGGATTATTTTGTTATCAAATTAGATGACAAAATATGTGTCTATTGTGCAGTGATACTATACCTGTGCTAAAAGATAATATATATCAACATTGCCAGATTCATCACAATATTCTCAACTCACAGGACGACAATGGTGAGAACATGTGAAAATTTACAATGGAATATGTCATCACAGCAGAATTTCTTCACAAAAATAACAAATAAAAGAGTTGAAACCAAAGTAATTTTCTGAGTGGCTTCTTTGTTGGCCAAGCAAAGAAAGCTGTTTACTGATGATGAGTTAATTAAATCACTTTTGATCACAGCAGCTGAAAAAACTGTTTCCCAAGAAAATAAACTTGTTTCAGACTATTTTAACCTTTCAGTGAGATCCGTTGTTTGAAGAGTTGAAGACACTGGGAGCAACATCAATAGTCAATTACAAAACAAGGTAGATGATTTTGAGTGGTTTTCCTTGGCTCTTGATGAGTTGACAGGTATTACCAATAGTGCTCAGCTGTTTATTCAAGGAGTCAATGCTGAGTTTAAAGTGACTGAAGAATTAGCCTCTATGAATTGTCTGCGTAGAACAACTATGGGTAAGTATATTTTCAAAGAAGTTGGGAAAACATTAATAAAACCTGAAGTAGAATCTGCTAAGATTCCTTATAACTGATGGTGATAAAAATATGTATGGAGCAGAAAAGGCTTAGTTGGACAAATTAATAAAACTTTTGAAAATGTGAGATGCTTAAAGCCCGTTGTTACTTATTACGCTGTTCATCAGCAGGTAATTTGCAGAAAGTGTTTGAATCTATTGTGTGTTTCCGACCCAGCAGCTCCAATGGTGAACTTCATTTACTCGGGTGGACTTAATGATCAATTCTGTAAACTTTTGTGAAAAATAGAAACTGAATATCCTGATTTGCCCTATCACACAGCAGTTTGATGGCTTAGCAGTGGTAAAGTTTTGTTGCAATTTTTAAAACTCAGGCCTGAGACTTCTGGAATGAGAAATACCTCCCTCAATTACTGTTATTGAACATGAGTGGCTTTGAAAATTAGCTTTTGCTGCAGACTTCATCATGTTTCTCAATATAAAATTACAAGGCAAACAGTGCTTACGTGCAAAACTCACATTATGGTAAAGTCATTTTAACAAAAGCTAATGCTGTTTCAATCACAAGTAATGTCAACCTGCTTAATATAGTTCCTGTGCTGTCAAAGTTTTAAAAAGAAGCAAGAGCTCCATTCCCACAAACATTTGCAGGAGATATATTTTCCAAGATCAAACTACAGTTCCAATAGCATTTTTGGATTTCGATGCAAGTGGAAAGGAAAATATTTTTTAATATCAAAATCCATTTATTAAAGAAGATACAAATAAATGGAAAGACATCCTCTGTTCATGGACTGGAAGAATACCATTACAATGTTCCTACTACCCAAAATGATCTACAGATTCAATACAATCCCTATAAAATTTCAATAATATTATTTAAGAAATAGAAAAAGCAACCTAGAATTTATATCAAACCACAAAATGCCCTGAATAGCCAAAGCAATCTTGAAGAAGAAGAACAAAGCTAGAGGTATCATACTTCTTGATTTCAAAGTACATTACAATGCTACAGTAACAAAAACAGTATGGTACTGGCATAAAAATATACAGATAGGCCAATGGAACAGAGCAAAGAGCCCACAAATAAATCTACATATCTATGGTCAACTGATCTTAAACAATAACACACAAGGAAAACTGGATATTCACATGTAGAAGAATGAAATTGGACCCTTATCTCACCCCATGTGCTAAAGTCAACTAAAATGGATTAAATATTCCATAAGATCTTATTCGAACATAAGATCTAAAGCTGTAAAATTACTAGAAGAAAAGAGGAAGAAAGCTTCTTGACCTTGTTCTGAGCAATGATTTTTTTTTTTTTGGATATGACCCCAAAAGCACAGGCAATGAAAGCAAAAATAGGTGGGATTGCATCAAACCAAAAAGCTTTTGCACAGCAAAGGAAACAACACAGTTAAGAGACAACTTACAGAATGAGGGAAATATTTGCCAACTATTTATCTGATAAAGGGTTAATATAAAAAATACAAGGAACCCAGTTTAATAGCAAAAAAAAAAAAACCCAAAAAAAACAAATAACCTTATTAAAAAATGGACTAAGGATCTGATAGACATTTCTCCAAAGAAGACACACAAATGGCCAATAGGTATAGGAAAAAAAAAATGCTCAACATCACTAATCATCAGAGAAATTTAAAACTACAATAAGATATAACCTCAAACCTGTTAGAAAAGGTAACAAGTGTTAAGGATGTGGAGAAAAGGGAATGCTTACATACTGTTGGTGGAAATGTAAATTGGCAGAGCCCTGATGGAAAACAGTGTGGAGGTTTCTCAAAGTACTAAAAATAGAACTATGTCTGATACTGCAATCCCACTTTTGAGTATAGATCCAAAGGAAATGAACCTGGCAACTCAAAGAGATATCTGCACTCTTGTTCACTGCAGCATTATTCATAGTAGTCAAAATACGGAAACAACCTGTGTTTGTCAAAAGATGAATGGATAAAAAAAATATGTGTGTGTGTGTGTGTGTGTATATGTAGATATACTGAAGTTTTTATATATCCTTTGCTTTATTGAATCCTCTCAGCACCTCCAAGAATTAAAAACATTATATCAGGAAGAACAAAAAGAGACTTGAGGCAAATTTACTGTCTGGTCCATTTCAGAAAGAAATTGCTAGCTTAGATCAATCATATTTTATCCCTTGGGGCGGGGAACATTGCTGAGTCAAATAAAAATTTGGGTTACTTTTAGCATGGGGATTACATAGTATGTCAATATTAGTAAGGATCTGATATTGTCTTGTTATTAAGAAAAGTGATTGGTTGTAGTTAGTAGGGATACATGGCTACATCATTCTTATTGTCTGAGCTGACCTTGAGCAAACTACCAAGCATGTGAATGAGGTCATCCTAGACCAGCCAAGCTTTAAGCTGACTGCAGATATGTAAAGAGATCCAGGAGGGACCAGCAAAACCAGCCTAAATATGAATTTCCTAGGAAACCACAGGATCCTGAGAATGAATAAATGTTTGTGATTGTAAGCCACTAAGTTCTGGGGTGGTTTGTTACACAGCAATCTCTAATTGTTATAGGTGACCAAGGTAAGTGTGTCAGATATTCACTTTTTGCCCCTTCACAGTGCTGCAGGAGGCTGAATTATATGAACTGCAGCACAGGCTCCCCTTGCTTCAGGAGATCAAGAGAGAGGAGAATGAGGGAAATGACGATATTAATTCCCTGAACCCCCTCCCTGTAGTGTCACTGTGGACTGGCTGTGTTACTTGACCAAATGCCCCAAACATGGCTTCTTTGTGTTTTGTAACTACTCTCTCTCCTTTCTGCTTTCAGCTCAGGGGTGATTTGGGGCACCCAATGTTACTGAGTCTCCCTTGTGATCTTTTTAATCCCTGCTCATACCTCTGTTTATAGGCTTTTATTAAACTCTTCAATTTTTCCTAATTTGATTGTACCATCTGTTTCTTGCTGGGATCCTGACTGATAGAGAAGGCCTTATCCAGAAGGTAACATCTCAGCAAAGACTTGAATGATCTGATGGAATAAGTCACAAAGATATCTGGGGAGGAATTGCCAAGATCTTGCAGCAGCCAGGAGGCAGGTTGAGTAAGTTGGGGAGGTGTGTAGAAGACAAGGTCAAAGGGGCAACAGACACTCTGCCTGTGTGTGTGTGTGTGTGTGTGTGTGTTGGGGATGGACGTGTGTGGTGCAGGGGAAGGAGATCACGTATGGCCTTGCTGGCTTTTGTAAGGACTTTGGCTTTTACTTAGAAAGAAATGGGGAGCCATTGGAGCCACATACATCTAATTAAATCTAATAAGATTGCTTTCTGTGATGTGCTGACACTAGAGCTCTGTGATTTAGTACTGAATTTCTCCTCCCAGTCTTCGTGCCTGATGATGAATGCGTGGGCGTGTTGAGCCAGCCCAGCATGCTTGGGCCTGAGTTCAAGGCTTTGTGTCTCTCTCCTGATGCTGTGGGTGACATGACCTTCCTTACAGTACAGGATTCAGACTACAGTGTCTTTTTTTTGTTAGCATATTCTTTTCAGCTCTGTTAATGACTTGGGAGTGGGCACATTTTTCTTACTCTCTTTTTTTGTTGTTGTTAAAGTCAATAGGCCCTTCTACACTGACTTCAAAACGTGTACTTATCTAAAGGGTCTTATACAATAGAGAACTGCTTAACTACTTCAGTGGAAATAATACAAGGAGTTGAACAGAAATACTATCTGCCTGCCTACCTCTTAAAGACGGTAGTTTGTCTTAAATATTTAAAAGGCAGAGTTTTGCATGTACAATTCCAGAATATATAGATTTGAAAGGTGTTTTAATCCTTCAGTTGAAATTTGCATCAGAGCTGGGCCTTCTGGAATTAAGTCTAGCGCACCCTCCACAGGTTACATGAATGAAGGTGATTCTCTTATAATCCCTCTGAAGGACCACCCTCTCTCTGCTGTTTCTCAGAAATATTCCTCAGGCTGAAAGTCAGTGAACCAGCTGTGTAGAGCTACAAATATCTGCATCAAATGTAGGTTTGCCCAACTAAGTTAAACTGATCTTTCCTAGATTGTACCTCAATTAAAATTTAACTATAAATTGTAGCTACATTCCTTCAGGCTCCATTCTTTGCTTTCAGCTCAGAAGGAAAGTAAGCTATTTAGTTTTATGATTAATTAGGCAGGCAGAATCCTTTCCCTCCTGGCTAACAACATAGATGGACTATTAGAACCTGTTCTAATGTTTTTGTCCAGCCTTCACTTTAATTTCTTTAAAAATTTGTTATTATTGGCTGAGTGCAGTGGTTCATTGGCTGAGTGCAAGTAATCCCAGCACTTTGGGAGGCTGAGGTGAGCTGATCATGAGGTCAAGAGATAAAGACCATCCTGGCCCACATGGTGTAACCCCGTCTCTACTAAAAATACAACAATTAGCGGGGCATGGTGGTGCAAGCCTGTAGGCCCAGCTCCTTGGGAGGCTGAGGCAGGAGAATCGCTTGAACCCGAGACGCGGAGGTTGCGAGCCAAGATTGCATCATTGCACTCCAGCCTGGCAACAGAGCAAGACTCTGTCTCAAAAAAAATTTAAATTTTTAAAAATTTATATCCCAGTGCGTAAAGCAGGCTATTCAGTAGGTATGCAGTAGAAAGAGGATAGGAGTAGGAGTCAGGGAACCAGGGTTCTTATTTTTGTGAAAACTTAATACATTGTCCATATTTTTTAATTTCAGAATTTGTCAGAGAAAACTTTGTTATGGACTGGTAACTTCTGAGATCCTTTCTCATTCTAAAAGTCTATCTCTGTAGTCTTGTCAGAATCAATCTGGTGGCTGCTGACTTGGTCTCCAGAATGAGCTGGCTCCATAAAGCTCTAGAATATATCTTTCAACTTGGTATCTCCTGTGCCTACCACAGGGCCTGGTATAGCATTAGATTAAATAAAAGGTGAAATGATTCCTGCTGAATTGCAGTTCCTGTATGGAAGGAGTATACCCCAGGAGGAGTGGGTGAGCCCATGGACTTCCAGCTTAACCCTAGATCTGCAGTAAAAGCCGTCAAGTCTAAGTTAGGCTCCAAGTTTAATAGTCAAGTCCCTCAATCCTGCCCAAAATCTGAATCTAGGATAGATGTCTGCTATGGTCTAAATGTTTGTGTCCCCCAAAATTAATATGTCGAAGCCTAATCTCCAATGCTACAGGATTAAGAGGTGGGGCCTTTGGGAGGTGATTAGGTTATGACGACTCATGTAGTGCCCTTATAAAAGAGGCTTCAGGTAATCTATTTGCCTCTTCCACCCTGTGATGATACACAGAAGGCACCATCCATGAGGAATGGAACCTCACCAGACACCAAATCTGCTGGCACCTTGCTTGGACTTCCCGGCTTGCAGAACTGTGAACAATAAATTTTTATTGTTTATAAATTACCCAGTCTAAGATATTTTGTTATAGCAGCTTGAACATGCTAAGTCAGTGTCAAAAGTAGACTCAACATCATTCTTTAAATGGGCATTTCCCTGTGTGTTCCTAAAACCAGGCTTTCTACAACAGAGGCAGTACGTTTATTCATTGAGAACCAGGGTGCTTGGATTCAAGTTTTGGCCTGGCCATTAGCTAGGTGCATGACCTTGGTCAAGGTGCTTCACCTGCTGTACCTCAAGTTCCTTATTTATAAAATGTGGGTAATAACTGTAACTGCCTCATAAAGTTGTTCTGTGGATTAAATAAATTTATATACTTAGAACAGCGCTGTTTACATAGTTATGTGTTTAATTATCATTTTGACTAATGAGCCTCAAGAAATATAGGAATAGAAGAAAAAATATTAAAATAGTCCTAAAAGAAATACTGGTGCATTTGGAAGACTGAAAGAGAATATCATCAATGTTCATAAAAAGGGAATTATAAGCCTTATAAAACTCCTTTCACGCAAAGGAAAACAGAGGTTGAATACCTTGAAGTAGGTTCAATATTGATTGAGTGATTGAATGATTGATTGAGACGGAGTCTCACTCCATCAGAGGCTGGAGTGCAGTGGCGCCACCTCGGCTCACTGCAACCTCCGCCTCCCGGGTTCAAGCGATTCTCCTGCCTCAGCCTCCTGAGTAGAGCAGCTGTGACTGCTGGCGCGCAACCCCACGCCGGGCTAATTTTTGTATGTTTTTTTTTTAGTAGAGATGGGGTTTCACCATGTGGCTCAGGCTGGTCTCGAACTCAGCCCGCCTTGGCCTCCCAAAGTGCTGGGATTACAGGCGTGAGCCAGCCCACCTGGCCCCAAAATTAATTTAGATAAATTCTTAGAGAGTGAATGCATAGTCTGTTATTGGGAACATTGATAACGGTCTGTGATACACAATTACTTATCTGAGGTGATGGGGAACCAAACACTTCCTACAAATGAGAGACAGAACTTCTTGTCTACACATTAAAATAACTTTGGAAACTTAGAAAAATATCAATGTCAAGGTCCCGCAGCAGAGCTTTTTCAACCAAGTGAGGAGACCCAGGCACTTTTTTTTTCCCCCTAAGGGTGCCCCAGGGTTTAGAAACAACTAAGTCAGATATTTTTAGAGTAATTTGCCTTAACTCTTTCATCTTGCGTATAATTTCCATTCTGTCATCCACAACCGGAATTCCACTCCGTTATACCAGTCTCTCCTCATTTTTTCTGCTGGCTCTTTTCAGCGTGTTTCATCGTGGCTGCTGTCTGTCTGTCACAGCCTTCTCACGTGGGAGCTCCCACCCCGCCCCAGGAGAAAATACATGTTTATCATTCAGTAAATATTGGGCAAAATCGTAACAGCAATAACAGGCAATAATTACTCGCGCCAGTTCCCCCTAGATTACATCAACAGAAACACTTGGGCTAGAACGCCCTCAGGACTATCTAACAAGTGGATATACCACAGTGGCGTGGAGAGCTGCAGTGTTCTGTGTTGGCCAAGTGAAGTAAAGACACCAAGCCGTAGGTACTAGGCGAAGAACGAAGTGTCTTCGCGGCAAGTCGGCTGTCTGCTTTAAATTTTCTGAATCCTTAATGTTATCAGTATTATTTATTTCCCCCGGGAAACAAAATCTCCAAATACCAAGAAGCCGTTTTGCATCGCCAAAAGCTGCATAGGGGCAGGCTGCCAACAGGACTACCCGGGCACGCTGCAGTGGCATCTCTAGGCAGTTTCCTTTAATATGCTTTTCCTTGGGCTAACTCCTCACTGCGGTGCTGCTCCTCAGCCAGCCCCCGCGCGCAGCCCTCCCCGCACCAGCTCAGCTGCGGAGCTCCGGTCCGCCGCCCACGCCGCCTTCCAACCGCAGTGCGCGGCCCGGGCCTCAGACGCGCGTGCGCGCGAGTCGGGGAGGGCGGGCCACAGGCGGAGGAGGTGGAACAGGGCCTCGCGATGTGCAGCCCATTGGCTCTCTTCTGCAGTCCCCGCCCCCGGGTGTTCGAGGCGGCGGGGCGGGCCACGTCAGGCAGCCGGCGCTGGGCTGAGCTTGTGGCAGAAGGGAGGTAAGCCGTGCGGGGCGGCGGGCTGCCACCGCTGCCCCCTGCTCGGGAACCGCTGGGTCGCGCCGCCTGCGGCCCGTCGGCTTGCATGGAGGGCGGCTGAGGCCCTGCGGGGCTGGGGCTGAGCTGGGAGACGGGGCAGTGGAGCATGTGGCGGCAAGGCCGCGTCGCGGCGAGGGGCAGCCGGGAGCGGGGCAGGACCTGCTTTTTGCCCTCGTCCGGTCCTGACGGGGCTCTCAGCTTCTGGAGGACTAGGCCTTATGAGGTTACGGAGCTACGAGATACATGGGCAGGGCTGGCTGTGGTGGCTGCGGTGGGGCTCAGTGGGATCCCAACTCGGAAGCCGGTCGGCGCGCTTCTTGCATACCTGCTGCAGCAGGTTGCAGTCGTCCCACTCTCCTTCGACCGGTTCCCTAGTTGGGGACAGAGCAGGAGCTTCTGGCCGCGTCCTGCCTGGCCTGGGTGACTCTCCTTCTCATTCCCGGTGACTCACTCAGATCATGTCCACTTATAATGCAAAGGCTTATGGGTGAGCAGGGCCTGTTTTCAGCCTCGTAGTTCTCTGGCTCCGTCCGCACTTGTGGCAATTACCTGAAGAAAGCGTGTATTAGATGTATGTTTTGAAATTTTCGCAGCAGCTAACGTGTGGAGACGTGCAGTTGTGTTGCACTTACCCTTCATGAGTTTTAGTTTCAGCTGTGGCGTCCTGATCTCTCAGTGTGGTTCCTGAATTTGGAGCTTTTGAAATCAATGAAATCCTGCCAATTTCCTGCACTCATTCATTCATACTTTCCAAACTTTTTTGATGGATTCCTTGATGGTCAGCCTCATACCAGATACTAAAATCGGCATTTCCTGCGTTTTCTTACAGTTTATATGCTAGTTTTATTGTCTAGATTTGAGTTGCAATTTTTTTTTTTTTTTTTTTAATTTTCAGGTTCTAGTATCCCTTAAACTATGGTGGCTCTGAGGGTGTAATCCTGATAACTGTATAAGTAATGGCTCTAGGTTTCAGTGGCCTATCTGTAAGAAGGGGAATGGGATTAGTATAATTTTGAGATTTTCAAAGAGAGGAGGGGTAGATGGTATGTTTCCTGAAATGTGTTAGCAGTTAGGAAGTAACTATTTTAAAAACACAGGATGTATTTTATGATTATGTTTTACTGTGTCAACGTACATTGTGTCTGTCCACATTCACTTTTTGACTACCAAGCAAGTGCATGTTTACAATTTTGATTCACATCCAATTCCTGCGTAGAAAGCACTGTGACTCATCTAAATTTTGAAATGTAGTAATCATGAGCTTTTTAATGTTACATACAAAGGTATGATATTGAAACAATTGCATAAAAATGCAATTTTGAAAGCATTTTGCCTTGCTTTTATAGATTAGTGGAAGCTAAAACCTCTGCCTTGATTAATGCTTACTTAATCAATGTTAGGAAGTTACCATTGCGTGGCTAATATTTATCAATATTGTATCTATTTTAATATTTGTTTCATTAACCCCAGATTTACTGGATTTTAATTGATTGTTGCCTCCAGTTAACGCCTGATAACCAGGTCAATAAATAGTTTGAAATCAAAATTTTCGTGGAGGTGTAACCAGAGTTTTTCATTTGTTGACTGATTGATGGTGCTTACCAGTAAATCGTTTGGCCTTCCCCCCCACCCCCCCACCCCTGTCTAAAATGATTTATGAAACAGTCTGAGGCATAATATTCTTAGGTTCATGATACTTTTGGGATATTGTCCACAAATGATTAGTTGAATTAAATTGTGTATATCACTATCAAGAGTTTGGAAAATTTAAGAAAATATAACTTTTTAAATATTTGCATTTGCTACATTTTTTGTTTGTTTGTTTGTTTTTGTTTGGAGACAGGGTCTCACTCTGTCACCCAGGCTGGAGTGCAATGCTGCGATCTCGGCTCACTGCAACCTCCGCCTCCCGGGTTCAAGTGATTCTCCTGCCTCAGCCTTCTAAGTAGCTGGGATTACAGGCGAATGCCACCACACCCAGCTAATTTTTGTATTTTTATTAGAGACGGGGTTTCATCATGTTGGTCAGGCTGGTCTCAAAATCCTGACCTCAAGCGATCCCTTCATGTCAGTGCTACATCTTTCAGTTCTAGAAATGGACCTGATCAAGATTAGAAGGTTAAGGGGGAAAATTCAAGAGCTGAGGACATTAACATTCTAGCAGAAAAAAAAAAACAAAAACAAAAAAAAAACACCATGAGAAATAATAACTATATTTGGAGGAAGTCTAAGGAAATAATAGTGTCAGGATTATTAGTCTATAGCAAAACTTGATCTTAATCAGTTTTTCTTGATGTATAACAATGAACTTGGTTTAAGTACAAAAGGAAAATTAGGGTGATAATTTAAATTTTGATCAAGTGGGTAGTATGTATTTCTTTAGGAGATGAGAAATCTATAGATCTAGAGATGTATAATAAAGTATGCTATACTTACATGAGTATAAGTCTGTGATTCACAATTAGTAATAGATTGATGGAGGTTTTGTTACTATTTCCACATGATAAAACAAGATTTGCTAAGCTAATCGGACAAGGGACAAGGGATATTTGTGAATTTCCTCCATGTAAATGATTTGAAACAACAAAATTTTAAGTGATGTGGAAGAGCCCATCTGTTTTCAAACAATGGATTGACATATAGTTTTTTTTTTTTTTGTTTTTTGTTTTTTTTTTTGAGACGGAGTCTTGCTCGGTAGCCCGGGCTGGAGTGCAGTGGCCCGATCTCAGCTCACTGCAAGCTCCGCCTCCCGGGTTTACGCCATTCTCCTGCCTCAGCCTCCCAAGTAGCTGGGACTACAGGCGCCCGCCACCTCGCCCGGCTAGTTTTTTGTATTTTTAGTAGAGACGGGGTTTCACGGTGTTAGCCAGGATGGTCTCGATCTCCTGACCTCGTGATCCGCCCGTCTCGGCCTCCCAAAGTGCTGGGATTACAGGCTTGAGCCACCGCGCCCGGCCAACATATAGTTTTTATAACCCTCTAAGTACTTCTGGCCTCGTTGTTGTTGTTGTTTCCCTACTCAGGTCATATTGGAAGTAATAAAATTGCATTTATGATTTTAAAAGTTTATATTGGTTTTCATTTAATTAGTCTGAGTTACTTTAGTTTTATATATTTTGAAGATGTTTCAAAACCCTTGACTTTAAATACTGTATAGCTTTCCACTGTTCATGATGGGAAAACATTTCTTTAGGCCAAAGGAAGTTGAGAATTCAACTTGCATAGATGGTCAGTTTATTACCATTATTTATTTAAAGACTTATCTTTTCACTTGCCTGGAGACCAATGAAGCTTTCCACTGAAGCTCCTAAACTGGAGATTTATGCCTTCGAAGGTATCTTCTATTCTCCTTTTGATCAGATGAGTTCTTGCTAATTTGGTTGATAAGTATGTTGAACAAATGTCATACAGTAATTATGAGTGTTGTAACTGTAGTTTTATTATGAAGTTTTTTGGTTGCCAGGGTTTATCTTTCCCTTCTCTCTTGACAAGCCTTTCTATTTGGCCTACCTACTTTCATAATGTAGTCTTAAGTTCTACTTTGCTTTCCAATCATTGCGCATGTTGGTTTATGTAACCAAACCTGATTTTAGTATATGCTATTAGGACATACACATGGAAAGGAATGGAGGATACTTTTTATTAAATGTTTTTAATTGTTGAAACATTTAAGTAAATGTGATTTTTTTAAAGATTCTTAGTTATTAAAGGTATTGTATTCTCTATTTTTTATTTATTCCTTTGTTCAGTAAAGACAGCAACTACTTCGATACTAGGTCCTTAAATTTTCTTTAAGGAACTTACAGTATTGCATGGACTCCATAAATAATGCCAAAATACAATGGGATAAACATTATGATTAGTTGTTTACATAGTATAGTGGGGGATAGAAGAAAACTGTGTGTGAGGTTTGAGGAGATTCAGAGAAGGCTTTATGGAGGAATTTTCATCTCAGTTAAAGTTTGAAAGTGAGTAGGAATTAGTTGGTGATATTAGAGAATAAGACATTCCAGGCACAAGAAAGCAGTGAGGACAAACAGATAGGTTAGAGACAGAACATAGACCCCTAATGTGTTAAGAGAGAGAATAGAGAGATGAACTTTAAAAAGTAAACAAGGAGTAAGTAATGAAAGCTCTCTTCCACACCATGTTAGCCATTTTTAGCTTTATTCTGGAGGCTGTGGTGATCCATGAGTAATAGATTTTAAGTGGAAGAAAGTTAAGATCAGTTTCGTGAGGCAATGTGAGGAATGAATTGTAGTGGAGTAAGGCAAACATTTCCATTAGATATGACAGAACTCCGAAAATTCAGTGGTGCTTGAGAGAACAGGATGAATTCCAGCTATATTAAGGTGATTGAGTTAGTGGCCAGATGGATGTAGGGGATGAAGAAGTGATGGAGTCAAGGATACCTCCTAGGTTTATGACTTCCCAAGATAGGAATCACATTAGGAATATCAGATATATGGGGAGAATAAGATCAGTAGCCTTGGACATGGGTTTGGGTCACACAATTGGTGCTGTTCAGTGGGCATTTGGCAGCTTTGGTCTGGAGATAAAGAGAGGATTTTAGGCTGGAGATAGAGATTAGGATGCTATCAACTTATAGGTGGTTAAAACAGTGTGAGAATGGATGATGCTTAAGAGAGAGTTTATAGAATAAGAAAGAATAAAACAGAAGGGAAACCCTGGGAAACACTGCTCTGTAAGATGACTCAGTGAAAAAGACAGAAGGAACAGCCTAATGACACTGGACGTCTAGAAGATAAGGAGGGAGAGAATTCAACAAGAAGAGACTGCTCAGATGCCATTGGGAATAGGAGAAAGAGCCAACTACAGTTTTTGGAAGGTTTCCTAGATAGGCCAGGATCATTAATTTGTAATAATCTAGTTCATATGATTCTGTGACTTTTGGCAGCAAAATTCACTAGAACCAGAGATGATAAGTAGTTGGATTGATACAGTATTTGGATTTTGTTATGTGCATATGGTGAGAATGCAAATGAGTTGAAAATATTGTTGAAAGAACGGTCAGAGTGATGGAATGTGAAGTTTAGACTGGATAGGGATGATGATAGAGCCAGGAGGAGCTGAAAGATTGAGATAACATAATTGATTAAAATGATTAAAAGTCTGGATGAAGTAAATATACAAGTGTTTGTAGCTAAAAGGGAGATAATGAAAATGATGGAAATATTCTGGTCAGAGTAGAATATTGGAATTTAAGATTTTTAGGGTATAGATGGCATGTAGGGTTTGGCTGTGGATATAGATGGTAAAAATGGAGGTGTTCAGGAACAATGAGACTGGTGGTGCGTTGGATGAATTGCTCACCCAGATGACTATAGATGACTGTGGTACCCAGGGAGAAAGGGTAGAATGTGATCCTAATTTCTGAGGTTTAGATTGCATATGGATCAGTATATGTGAGAGATGAAGATACTTAGATGTTACACCCTCAAAGGCACAGAGGGTGGGGGTGGGATGGGGCGAGTGGTCTGGAAACATTCTTCTGGGCCTTGGGCTTGGAGGGATGATTAGCCTTTACTGATGGGGGCCACCAAAGAAGGGGAGTTTAGTTTGTATTAGGCCTAGGAGGTACAGGGAGCATCTAGTGAAGAGGCTGAGGATATAAGAAAGCTTATTGACTATGGTATCAGTATAAAAGCTTGGGAAGGAGTGAGAGAGCGAAGAAAGATTATTTAGAGGAGAAGACAGGTTAGAAAGAGCTTAGATTTGGGTGTAAGGGTGACAGCACTTTTCTGAAGCATATGGATAGCTTTTAGTAGTTTGGACTTTAACTTTCTTTTTTTTTAAAAGTATGGAAGAGAATTTATTTAGGTTTGTGAGGCTTTGCTTCATAATATACATACCCTTGGCACAGGAGGGGCCCCATTAAAGTTTCATAAACTGCTTAGTAAGTACATATTTATGTTGATTTTATGAGGCTTTGAGACATTAAGTTTGAGAAAGTTAATGGTTATCAGGATTTGCATACAAGATCATAAAACAGTAAAATAAACCAAAGAACAAGACTTCCTTACAATCTCCGAAACATAATAAATTGCAATTTCTAGTGAAATCTTTATTCCTATGCTATATTCATTTTGGTCTCTTAATTATTTTCCGTTTTATGCTCTTTGACTTTCTTTGGAACCTTTTGTATGATCGCCTCCATCTTAATAGTATAGTCACCTATTTTAGCTTGACTATATTTTTATCATTCAAAGTAGGATATACTTATTAAGCCAGTTATACTCCAGTAAACTTGTGAATGAAAAAACATTAGAGAACGGAGAATTAAGAACAAGTAATAGAGTCATTATTTCACTGATCCTCACCCAATTTCAGGAAAATCATATACCTAAAACAGCAATTCTGACTGATAAATTTTTCCATGTCTAAACAGAAAGAAAAGTGAAATTATAAGAATCCTATGATAGTTTACTATACATTATGTGCTTTTAATAGTTCAACACTGGTAATGTTTGAGAATCAAGATTAAATTAATAGGCTATTTAAAAATGTATACTTTAATAAGTATAAAGTGTATAAATAGGTAAGCTTGTGGAGAAGCTGACCAAGATACATAAATTAGGGAATACAAGTGTCCATCTAAATTTTCTATATTTCATTTTTTCATAGTATTTATTAAAGGTGTTTAATATACAGTTTCTCATCTGTCATTTTGGAAGTCCTTTATTGTAAAGATAATTCTATTGTCTGATGACAAACAGCAGCCACCATGGTTATTCAGGACCTCCACATTGGATAAATTCAATTTCTTCTTGAGACACAAGTTTCCTTCTGTATTTCTGAGGTAATGTTTTTTATTATTTCTGCAGTATCTGGTGGATCCTGATACATCAGCAAATCTGGTGATTTACTTCCCTTAGAATGTTGTGAAATTACAGAAGAGTGAGATGGTAGCCCTGCTGATCTCAAAGCTTCCGATACATTGGGTTCACGATCGTCTCTTCTGTCAGGAAACCTTATTAATGGAGTGTGTGGTTTCACTACCTGAACGACCCTACTAGCAGACGCCATCTTGCTGCCCATCATGACCCCGAGAAGGGGCAGTTTCCCGGAATTTAAATTTTGATGAAGCTTTCTGTTGTTAACATTTATCCATCAAGTCATTATAGTTTCTGTTAGAGTAGGACAGTTGGCATAGTACTGTTTCTAAATTTAAAAATAACATATATGTCTCCAGTGAATATTTGTGTTATCTGTCGGAGAAAGGATGGACAGTGTGGCCTATTTGCTTTTATGTACCTTTTCCTGACCTCTGAACTCCCAAAATACTTTTGTAAATACATTTCATCATGTGTGCCAATTCTTATCTATTGGTAGGATTAGAAGGTTATGTTGAGTATTTTTAGGTCAATTCTGGGCCCAGAGGTGTAGAAAACGCCTTAATGTGAATTAAAATTACCATGAATGTGGGAGGTGGGCATACCTGCATTTACCTAAGATTGCCATCTGTTATTTTCTCATCTACAGTCTGTTTCTAAGGACAGCTCCTCACTCATGCACTAGGTCTCATTCCTTTTACCTTTCCAAGGATTTGTCTCCAGCATCTCTGTCTCTGAACATAGCATTTTCCCTCATTACTGGATTATTCCCTTCAATAATGCAAGTATGCTGGTATTTTTCCATGTTAAAATAATAGCTTTTGACCCCATTCCTGCTTAAGCCACTGCACAATTTATTTGTTACCCCTTATGGTATAACTATACTCATGTCCAGTTACTTTCCTTCTATTCTTTCTTAAACTCACTTTAATCCGGTTTTCTCCCTCACCTCTATCAAAAAATTACTCTTCTAAAAGTAACTTTTCTGAGAAGTCACTTTTCTAAAAGTGACTTTATTTTTCATCTAGAGACAGAGTCTTGCTTTGTTGCCCATGCTGAAGTGTAGTGGTGTGATCATAGCTAACCACATCCTTCAACTCCTGGGCTCAAATGGTACTTCTGCCTTGCCTCCTGAGTAGCTAGAACTGTGGATATGCGCCACCATACCTGGCTAATTTTTCTACTTTTTGTAGAGGTGGGGTCTTACCATGTTGCTCAGGCTGGTTTTGAACTTCTGGCCTCAAGCAGTCCTCCAGCCTCAGCCCAGAGTGCTGGGATTACAGGTGGAGGCACTATGCTTCGCCCTTTCTTTTTCCCAAATCTAAAGGTCTCTTCCAAGTTTCTACCTCTCAGTTGATCTGTCAGCGTTTTTTTTTTTTTTTTTTTTTTTTTTTTGTTTGTTTGTTTGTTTTTTTTGAGACAGCTAGTCACTCTCTGCTTCTTTATTTTTATTTTTGAGACAGAGTCTCACTCTGTTGCCCAGGCTGGAGTGCAGTGGCAGTGGCTAGAGTGCACTGACCTTGGCTCACTGCAACCTTCATCTCCTGGGTTCAAGCGATTCACCTGCCTTAGCCTCCTGAGTAGCTGGGATTACAGGCATGTGCCACCATACCCGGCTAATTTTTGTATTTTTAGTAGAGATGGAGTTTCACCTTGTTGGCCAGACTGGTCTCGGACTCCTGACCTCAAATGATCCACCTGCCTCAGCCTCCCAAAGTGCTGGGATTATAGGAGTGAGCCACTGTGCCAGCCCACTCTCTGCTTCTTAAAACACTTTTTTCCTTTATTAGCAAAAATGCCACAATTCCTGGTTTTCCTCCTACCTATTGTCCCTTTTTAGACTCCTTTACTGGTTTTTCCTTATCTCCCTGATAAGAGTGCTGTTAACACTGAAGTGCTTCAGGGCTCAGTCATTAGACCTTATACTTCTGGATCATATCATTCAGCCTTTAAATATTAGCTTTATTATTTATTTATTTATTTATTTTATTTATTTAATTTTTTTAGATGGAGTTTCACTCTGTCCCCTGAGCTCGAGTGCGGTGGCGCGATCTCTGCAAGCTCCGCCTCCCGGGTTCACGCCATTCTCCTGCCTCAGCCTCCTGAGCAGCTGGGACTACAGGCGCCCGCCACCATGCCTGGCTAATTTTTTGTATTTTTAGTAGAGATGGGGTTTCACTGTGTTAAGCCAGGATGGTCTCGATCTCTTGACCTCGTGATCCACCTGCCTCGGCCTCCCAAAGTGCTGGGGTTATGGGCGTGAGCCACTGCGCCTGGCCAATTTATTTTTTGAGATGGAGTCTCCCTCTGTCAGCCAGACTGGAGTGCAGTAGCACGATCTCGGCTCACTGCAACCTTTGCCTCCCGGGTTCAAGCGATTCTTCTGCTTCAGCCTCTTGAGTAGCTGGGACCACAGGTGCGCCCCACCACACCAGGCTAATTTTTGTATTTTTAGTAGAGAGGTTGGCCAGGCTGGTCTTGAAAAATGATCCACCCGCCTTGGCCTCCCAAAATACTGGGATTACAGGTGTGAGCCATAGCGCCTGGCCTAAATATTAGCTTTAAATACTAGTAATACCCTACTAGCTTTCAAATTTATATTTTCAGTCTGGCCTTCCCTTGAACTCCTGACTCTGTATATCCAGTGCCTACTCAGCATTTTCTGTTTGGATGACTAATATATATTTCAAACTAAACTGAATTTCCTTTTTTACCTATAATCTTCCCTCTTTCAGTTAATAGAAACTCCATCCTTTTCATGACATAGGCTAAAAACCTGAGTATCATCCTTGGCTCTTCTTTCTCTCATAATCTATATATATATACTGTTACTTTGGAAAGCGTGTTGGCTATGCCTTCACGATGTATTTAGAATCCATGTACTTGTCACTACCCACTGCTGTCACCCTAGTCTAAGCCCCCATTGTTTATGTCCCGGATCTTGCAGTAGCCTCTGTATTAGTTATCTATTGTTACCAACCCCCAAAATTTTGTGGCTTAAACCAACAGTTATTTATTAGTTTGTGATTCTGTGGTTGGCAGCTTAGGTTGGGCTTGGAGTAGATGGGGGGCAGCTCTTTTGCTGGTCTTGCCCATGCTCACTCATGTAGTGATGGGGACTGGTAGGTTTGGAGGCCTCACCTGAGATGGCTTGTCTCTGCTCTACATGGTTCAGTAAACTATCTCATGTTTATGTTTCTTTACATGGTGGTCTAGTGGAAGCAAGATATCAAGAGGAAACTATGTGGCCTTTTGAGGCTTGGACTTAGAACTTCTACAGCTTCACTTTCCCTGCTGTTGGTGTGAGCAGGTCACCAGGTCAAGCCAGATGAAGGGGATAGAAAATTAGTCTACTTTTTTTCCGAGGGGAGCAGCAAAGTCACTTTGTAAAGCGCTTTGTATACAGAGACTGGGAGCAACCGAAGGCCATTTTTTGCAATCTTTCCTGGCCTTCTAATGGATTGCTTCTTTCTTTCCCCTTGCAGTATTGTCAGAACAGCAGCCAGAGTGATTTTATAAAAAACATGAGTTAGATCTCTTCTCTGCCCCAAACTCTCCCGTGGCTTCCCGTTACCACCCAAAGTAAAAGGCAGTCTTAGGATTGTCCTGTGAGGCTTGCCATGATCTGACCCATTTGTTGCCTCTCCAACTCCATTTATAGCCACTCTCTCCGTCTCTCGCTTAATCTGCTCAAATTAGCCTCTTTGCTGTTCTTCAGACATCGGAGGCCTGCTTTCACCATGGCATTGGTACTGCTACTCTTTCCGCTTAGAATCTTCTTTTCTGAGATGATGAAACTGCTCTTCTAGCCCCTTTCAGTCTACTTGAATACTTCCTCAGGCTTTCCCTGACCATCCTTTTAAAAATGGAAACCTCTCTCTAATACTGTCTATCCTCCGCCCTGGTTTACTTTTATCCATAACACTTATCTTCAGAAATGCTATATAATTTACTATTTTGCTTATTCTTATCTTCCCTCTACTAGAAATGTAATCTATAAGGGCAGGGATTTTTCTCTGTATTCCCAGTGCTTATTATAGTGTCTGACACAAGGTAGGCATCTCATAAATATTTCTTGAATGAACGAATGACAGGTATTGCAACATTTTTCAGGCTTAGGTATCTCTTCCATGCTTTATGGAAAAGCTCTGGGCCATTATCTGAGGAAATTCCTGGTCTCCTTTGCAAGTACTTTTGCAATCACTGTCTGTCTGTCTGTCTGTCTGTCTGTCTGTCTATCTATCTATCTATCTATCTATCTATCTATCTATGTATCTATCTATGTACATGGAGTCTTGCTTTGTTGCCCAGGCTGAAGTGCAGTGGTGCGATTTTGGCTCACTGCAACCTCTGCCTCCTGGGTTCAAGCGATTCTTGTGCCTCAGCCTCCCAAGTAGATGGGATTACAGGTGCGTGCTACCACACCTCGTTAATTTTTGTATTTTTAGTAGAGATGGCACTTCACCATGTTGGCCAGGCCAATCTCGAACTCCTGACTTAACAAGTGATCTTCCCGCCTTGGCCTCCCAAAGTGCTGGGATTACAGGTGTGAGCCACTGCGCCCAACTGCAATCCATTTTTTAAAAGAGGTCTTCTAGACCAAGTATTCTTCCACATCCAGACTCTAATTTATTCTTTGCAAGATTATCATATTCTCTTAACTATATGTAACATCTTTCTTGATACTTAATAGCAACCTCTTCACTTTGAGTTGTAAATTGTAACATTTTTTGTTCAAAGCAAAACTGAAACAGGTGAAAGTAACAGTCTAGGGCAGAACATTTTCAAACCTTTTTTAAGGTCTTAGACTGTCTCTCCACCTCCACATATCTTACTGAGAACTGCAGATAAATGTTTTGTTATTCAAAATAAATGTTTTATTATTCAAAATAAAGCTATTTTACATTTGAATTTATAGCATACTCTTATTATAAAGTCAGTCTGAACCATGAAGCTATTATAAGGAGCATAACATTGAAATGAATGATTATGAATAAAAATGATAATCTCTATATGCCTCAGCCTCCAGTTTATTTTTGTATTGTGATTTTGTATTTTGGTTTTGTTGCAGATCATCAAGGAAATTTTCATCCACACAGATTAATGGTTGAAAATGGTAATAATTTTTTTAACAGTTCGCATTGCAATCTTACAATCTCTAGTTACTTTTTTTTTCTATTTTCTTTTATTTTTAAAAATGTGTTACTGTGGACAATTTAAAACATACACACATTAATAGGAAATATACTGAATGAACTTAATTTCAACAGCATCAACATTTTGTCAGTCTTGTTTTTCTAACATTTTTTCCTCCCTAGCTTTTTTTAAAAAAGTAATTGTCTTTAATTAATCAAGACTTCTTAAAGTGCAATTACTAGGCCATTCATTATCAACCCTAAAAAAATTAATACCAATTCCTAAATATTATCTAATACAGTCCGTATTTCAGAATTTCTCAGTTGTGCCAAGGTTGTCTTAGTAGAATTGGTTTTTTGAAATCAGAATCATGTAAGTTTCCCAAATATAACATAATTTGGTTATTATGTGTGTTTAGTCACTTATTCTGTACAAAACCTCCACTCCTTTTCTCCCTTGTCATTGATTTGTTGGAGAAACCGAGTCCTTTGTCCTGTAAAGTGTCCCAAATTCTGGACTTGACCTATTGCTCTGGTCAAGAGCAAGTGATATTGTCCTAGAAGAGGTACCTTGTTCTTGTATCTCATATATTTCTTGTAAATTGGAAATTAAATGTAGAGAGCTGTGTATATTAGTGGCAAATGTTTTTAGGTAAGAGTATTCTTACAGAAGCCTGTGTATGTCCTATTCCATCACCTTGTGAGGATACAATATGTGTGTTATTCTTACTTTTAGTGATGCTAAGATGAATCAATCAATTCAAGTGGGATCATCCTGATCCCTCTAATATAAAGTTCCCTATCTTCCTTTAACTTAACAGTTTTAGCAACAGTTGATGATTCATTCACAAATCAAATTATATATTAACAAAGTAACTTCATATTGGTAGAGATTTTTCTTAAGCATGTAATTATGCTTTCATTTTTTCTTTCTTCATGTTTCTTTTTACAATACAATCAATTTTTCCCTGCCCCCTCATCCCACATTTAGACACGTACACAATGCCTTCAGTACGTTTTGAACATTTGACGTAAAGCCTGTAAGGAGATAGGAAATGGAATGGACAATAAAGGAAGGTGATAATAGGGAAGTAAGGATTATCTACCCATCTACCTACTGACTTGCCTGTCTCCTCTCCTTCTCTCTATCTTACTGGTTTCAATTTATAATATTTTAAAAGCTATGTGGGATAGGTATGGATTAGAGGGCCACTGAGGCCTTACAGGGATTGGAAAGTGGATAGGACCGGGGCAGGTATTGACTGCAGCATTGGTGTTAGGTATGAATTGAATGTAAATCCAGGCTGCAGCTCAGCTTACACATTTTAACATTTGTTGTGTAGAGTCAAGATTAGCCCCAAATAAAATTGAGAAGCAGATGAAGCTTATACAGTCTGTGTGTTGCATCCTTTTATCATGTAGCTTTTCTTAGCTGATATGGACAAAAGTAAATTGAACTTCCAAGAATTTAGGCAACTCATGCATTGCTGCGTTATTTTAGAAATGGATAAATGATTTCGACTTCTGCATCTTAGTGTATGACTGCTTTGTTCTTCCAGTTATCTGAACCCTAAACTTTGGAGTCATCCTTCACTCTTCTCACATTCCACGTCTAGTCCATTAGCAAATCTTACCAAATATATCTGAAATACTTACAACTGCAGGCATGTACCCTTTGACCAAATGGAGACTTAATGTATATATAACATGGTGACTATAGTTAATGTTAATGTGTTATATAGTTGAAATTTACTAAAAGTAGATTTCAAGTGTTCTCACCATTCACACACACACACACACACAAAATGGTAACTAGATGAGGTGATAGATATGTTTGTGGAAATCATTTCATACTGTGTATATATATCAAAACATCTGGTTTCGCACTCTAAATATATACAGTTTTTATTTGTCAGTTGCTATGGTTTGAATGCCTGTCCCTTTTAAAACTCATGTTTAAACAGGTGCTGTGGCTCACACCTGTAATCCCAGCACTTTGGGAGGCCGAGGCAGGTGGATGGCTTGAGCACAGGATTCGAGACCAGCCTAGGCAACATGGCAAAACTCCATCTCTACTAAGAAAATACAAAAATTAACTGAATGTGGTGGCGCAAGCCTGTACTTCCAGCTACTTGGGAGGCTGAGGTGAGAAGATCGCTTGTGCCCATGAGATGTAGGTTGTAGTGAATTGAGATCATGCCACCATGCTCCAGCCTGGGCAGCAGTAAGACTCTATCTCAAAAAATAATAATAATAATTAATTGCCATTGTAACAGTATTAAGAGGTGGGACTATCAAGAGGTGATTGCCATGAGGGCGCTACCCTCAAGGGTGAGATTGGTGCCAATATAAAAGTCAGTCCTTCCCTGCCCTCTGTCTCTTTGCGCTTCCACCATGTGATGATGTGGCACAAAGGCCCTCCACAGATGTTGACACCTTGATATTAGACTTTCCGGCTTCCAGAACTGTGAGCAAGTGAGTTTCTGTTCTTTATAAAATATTCCCAATCTCAGCTATTCTGTTTAGCAGCAGAAAACAGACTAAGACATCAATTATACCTCAATAAATCTGGAAAAAAATAAACATGTCCTAAGTCTGACCTCTTCCCACCATCTCTACTGCTGTCATCCTTGTCTATGGCAATATGATTTATCTCCTGGATTATTGATGTAACCTAACTGGTCCCTCTCTTTTTCTTTTTTTCTATCCTTGTCCTTTTATGGTCTGTCTGTTCTCCCTAGAAGCCACAATGATCTTTTAAAAATGTCAGTCAAATATGCCATTCCTCTTTCTGAAACCCTGTAGGACTTCCCATCTCACTGAGAAACATCCAAAGGCTCCCAGCACCCTGTAGAGGCTTACATGATCTGGGTTTCTGCTTCATTCTGTAATCTCTCACTGCCCAACTTGCTAACTTGCACCAGCCAGCATTGGTGTCCTTGGTCTTTCCTAAACTTGCCAAACATGCTTCCGTCTCAAGGTCATTCCTCCTGTTTGGACTGTGCATTACTTCCTTCAGGTGTCTGTTCAAA
Source organism: Theropithecus gelada (assembly GCF_003255815.1). Classification (NCBI taxonomy): domain Eukaryota; kingdom Metazoa; phylum Chordata; class Mammalia; order Primates; family Cercopithecidae; genus Theropithecus; species Theropithecus gelada. Next base: position 61,039,578 of record NC_037683.1, on the reverse strand, counting down.
TGTCACTATCAAAGCTTTTTTTATTCTTCGACAGATGCCAAAACGTTTAAAGACCTCTCTAAAATTTACCTATTGATGACTAAAATTTTGATTTTCTTGGTATTATGTTGTGTATGAATTTGGAAAATTAAAATAAGAAACTACTTATACTGCAGTTCAAGCAATTAAAAATACTCTCTAGACTGAGGCTAACATACTTGATTAAAATGAGACTGGAGGATGTTGAACATACTGGAGGAACACTTGATTTTTTTTCAGGCACAGATGGATAAATCTCCTGGCAAACAATTTAGAATCAAAGGTAATTCTGTTAGCTTACTTGTTTGGAACTCTGCAGGACCATTATAGCTTCTAATAACTCAAAGGTGTGTGACTTTCTCATTAAATAGTTCTTAATAAGTGGTATAATTGGATCAAGTGAGACTTTTTTTGTCTTGGTGTGTGCTGCGGTGAAACCACCTCTTTAGAGAATGATAAAAGACCGTGGTTTCAAGTGAGTAAATAATATCACTTTTTAAAAAATTGCAATTAAAAATTGTATCTTTTTATTTAAGAGAATTAATTGCTTTGTACTTTAAAATAATAATGTATGCCCCAATTTAAGAACAAAATTAAAAGTAGCAAAGGGGAATACAGTAGGTTACATAATCAGCCATCATCCTTTTCAGAAATAACCCTATCAACATTTTTGCCTATTTGTTTTTTTAATTCTATATTTCTCTCTATATTACACACATGCACACATATATACACACACATTATATATACTATATGTGTGTGTATATGTGCGTGTGTGTATGCACACATATATGTATAATTATTATTTTTGAGATGGAGTCTTGCTCTGTGACCCAGGCTGGAGTGTAGTGCTGCAATCTTTGGCTCACTGCAGTCTCGACCTCCTGGGCTCAAACAGTCCTCCCACCTCAGCCTGCTGAGTAGTTGAGACCACAGGGACATGCCACTGTGCCTGGCTAATATTTTATTTTTTGTCGAGATTTTTTGTATGTTGCCCAGGCTGGTCTTGAAATCAGCCTCCCAAAGTGTTGGGATTATAGGTATGGGCCACTGTGCCTGGCTTATGTTTTAAACTTTGTTGCGTTCATGGTTGTATGCAAAAATTTCTCAAGTGTTTTTTATTGTAAGCTTTTCTTTAGTAAAACTCTTTACAAATGTTATTTTCAATTACTGATCAATATTTTATCTGCATAGTCCTTAGTTTATCTTTTAGATTTATCCATGAATACTTTTGCACAAAGTGTGTTTGGTTTTAAGCCTTTTCAATTCTTTGTGCCTCTGTATCTTTTTTTTTTTGAGACGGAGTCTCGCGCTGTGTCACCCAGGCTGGAGTGCAGTGGCGCGATCTGGGCTCACTACAAGCTCCGCCTCCCAGGTTCAGGCCATTCTCCTGCCTCAGCCTCCGAGTAGCTGGGACTACAGGCGCCCGCCACCACGCCCGGCTAGTTTTTTTGTATTTTTAGTAGAGACGGGGTTTCACCATGTTAGCCAGGATGGTCTCGATCTCCTGACCTCGTGATCTGCCCGCCTCGGCCTCCCAAAGTGCTGGGATTACAGGCTTGAGCCACCGCGCCCGGCAAGCCTTTTCAATTCTTACCTCACTTTTAAAACGGGAGCTGAATAGAACTTGAAGGATGTATGGCACACTTTGGGATATAGCCAAGAAGTGTCAGATAGTAAGATCAAATGCTCAGGAAGTGGTACCCAGGCTGCCCAGTTCTACAGAGTGGTTTAGTTTTTGGCCTACCTCAGACCTTCAGCTTAATGATGCTAAAGTTCCCTATGAAATTAGGTATGGTAGGTGGGACTTGGGGACACTTTTGTGGTTCTGGGAATCATGCTGGTTCTGCCTTATTTGTGTGGCTTGTTCCTGAGCTGATCTGATCTTTGATAACCCTTCTATCAATTTGGCAGTAAGCCAGTTTGGGAGCAATTTCTTAGATAGTGTTTCAATTTGGGCTGAAAGGCAGTAGTAGTCTTTGAGGGTGAAAGAAACTCTTTTGAACACTGACTTTATTGTAAGTTGCTGGTCTATGGAGTGGCTATTGCTGTTCATCTAGTCAGTCATTTACTTAAAACAGAGTGTTGAAAAGTTCCATTAGGCCTGTATGTATGAAAATAATATGTACTAGTTTTAACATTTGTTTAATTAAATAAATTATGAAGAGCAGCCAGGTGTGGTGGCTCACGCCTGTAATTCCAGGACTTTGGGAGGCTGAGGCGGGTGGATCACGAGGTTAGGAGATCAAGACCATCCTGGCTAACACAGTAAAACCCCGTCTCTACTAAAAATACAAAAAATTTGCCAGGCATGGTGGCGGGCGCCTGTAGTCCCAGCTGCTCAGGAGGCTGAGGCAGGAGAATGGTGTGAACCCAGGAGGCAGAGCTTGCAGTGAGCCGAGATGGCGCCACTGCACTCCAGCCTGGGCGACAGAGCAAGACTCAGTCTCAAAATAATAATATTAAAAAAAAATTATGAAGCACTACATATTATATCTTAACCCTTTTTCCTTTCTCCTCCTCCTCCATATTTGTTTAAATAAAATTCTTAAACTAACTTTATCTGAAAGACGTCCTACATACTGTATTCTGTCAATTGGATGTCAGCGTTTCACTTCAAGATCCTCTTCTGATTCTTGAATATGCTGCTTGATATTTCCATGCTAATATGAAATGATTGACTAATCAACTCCTGCCCAGGCTGATTGCAAAGGTTAACTAATATCTGATTATTAAGTACCCTATAAATAAAAACAGCCACGAATAATGCTCACTGTATAATAGAAGATTAGTAAATGTTACTTTTTTTTAAAAGAAATTATATAAAATTCCTTTTACCCCAATGGGAAATATGCAGAAGTGATACTGTGGGGGTTTTGTTGTTGTTGTTGTTATCGTATTTAATATTTTTCCCAGTGTGGCATTTTTTATCTTGGCTTTATTTGTATCATGGAGAACATTTAAATTTTCACTTAGTTAAATGGATCTTTTATTTTTTAAAATTTATAAGATAGACATTTCCTGTCTGGTGTTTCCTCACTCCATATTATGGAAAGAATGCCATGGTTTTTAACCAAGAGTTTTGTTTTTTAACTTTTAAATTTGTGATCTAATAGGAGATAGGGTCTGTGTGTATGTTGTGTGTTCAATAGAACATCTGAGATAGAGTTTCACAATTTTTCTAAATAACCACCCAGTTAAATACCATAGTTATATACTAAATTTCTACATATGTGTGAGTTTATTTTATAATGCATCTTTTTCTACACTGATATATATTTTTATGAAGTGCAACAGAATTGTCTTGGTGAAATATTTTGAAACATTAAAAAATTTTTCAAGCCTAATGAACTTTCAATACCCCTTTTTAGGTTTTCTACATTATACTTCAGTGCTTATTTCTCCAATAAATCTTCGAATTCGTTTGCTGCAAAATTACGTTCCTGTTTTTGTCACAATATTGAATTTACATAATTTAGAGAGGTGCAGTCTCTAGAACACCAATTTGTTGCCTAAAAACAATGAACTCATTCTATTTACAAAACTCATTCTATGGTTGAAATCGTTTATTGCACAAGTTGTATAAATTATATTATTAAATTTATACCTCAATATTTTACTATTTTATTGCTTTTGTGAAAAGGAGATTTTATTTATCACATTACTTCCCCAGTTATAATACATAAGGAAGCTGTTAATTTTGTAATCAGGCAAATGACTCTCAATTTTTTTTTTGTTTCTAATTTTTCTCCACTGGACTATTTGGGGTTTTCTAGGAATGAAATGGCATTTTTAAAAATAAAAAATAACAATTTTGGCCTCAACTTTCTAATAGTGAAAATTCATTGTAAAATTTTTTGAATATCATTTACTGGTATGTCCACAATATTACATAAAATTAAAGATAAAAGTCACATTGATGGAAGCACTTCAAGTAGATCACTATTGAGCATGATACTGGAATTTGCTCAGACATGTATATTTTATTTTATTTATTTATTTTTTTATTATACTTTAAGTTCTAGGGTACATGTGCACAACGTGCAGCTTTGTTACATATGTATACATGTGCCATATTGGTGTGCTGCGCCCATTAACTCGTCATTTACATTAGGTATATCTCCTAATGCTATCCCTCCCCTCCCCCACAATAGGACCCAGTGTGTGATGATCCCCTTCCTGTGTCCACATGATCTCATTTTTCAATTCCCACCTATGAGTGAGAACATGCAGTATTTGGTTTTCCGTTCTTGCTATAGTTTGCTGAGAATGATGGTTTCCAGCTGCATCCATGTCCCTACAAAGGACACGAACTCATCCTTTTTTGTGGCTGCATAGTATTCCATGGTGTATATGTGCCACATTTTCTTAATCCAGTCTGTCACTGATGGACATTTGGGTAGATTCCAAGTCTTTGCTGTTGTGAATAGTGCTGCAATAAACATACGTGTGCATATGTATTGATAGCAGCATGACTTATAATCCTTTGGGTATATCCCCAGTAATGGGATGGCTGGGTCAAATGGTATTTCTAGTTCTAGATCCTTGAGGAATTGCCACACTGCTTTCCACAATGGTTGAACTAGTTTACAATCCCACCAACAGTGTAAAAGTGTTCCTATTTCTCCACATCCTCTCCAGCACCTGTTGTTTCCTGACTTTTTAATGATTGCCATTGTAACTGGTGTGAGATGGTATCTCATTGTGGTTTTGATTGGCATTTCTCTGATGGATAGTGATGATGAGCATTTTTTCATGCTGGGAGCTGGAGGCTGGAGCTGTTCCTATTCAGCCATCTTGGCGCCACCGGTCTGATTCTTCTTTACTGGCATCTGAGCAGGTACAACTACTACATAGATGGAAACTAGGCCCTTCAGGATGAGACAAGAATGTCTTGAGCAGTGATTATAACCCTCTCAGAGCTGGAAGGGACATTAGAGACTGATCTTAGCTCTCCACTTTGTCCTCTCAAACCATATCCTCATATTCCCTCTGCCTGGAATGTGATGCCAAGTCTTAGTTCAAGCCCTGTTTTCTGAGGCAGCTGCAGGAACTGAGAAAGAACATGCAGTGGCTTCCTCTTGATCTTCCTGCTTCTGGACATTTCTTCCTGAGCATTCCAGTATTATTTCAAACCCTGTTTTTACAAGTAAACTCGTGTACACACAAATTTCCCTGTCTCATTGAGCTGTGTTTTCACCTGTCACATGGTGGGGTTTCCTGCCAGCTAAGTATTCATTTGCAGTGGCATTGCCATCTGTATGTGTGTAGTGTTTAAGCAATCATTTGGGTATATAATTGCTTTAATTAATTTTAGTGATTATTTGCTTATTTAAAAAAACAAAATATAAATGTGAAAGTGTTGATATCAGTGACGAGAAGCATAGATTTACTACAGATTGATAGTTGTCATGATGGAAGTGGCCAATTGTTATCCTCTGTTAGATACTCATTGAACTTAAACTGAACAGTCAATGATGAAATAAAGGCATACAACCAAAGAACATATACAAATGTAGGAGATGTATTGCTGGTGATGGTGCCAGATGAAGGTTAAGTTTAGATAAACAATTTTTATGTTTTGTGCTCTGAGCAAAGAGTAACCCTTTAATATGTAATGTGTGCATATTATACTTGATTACCTTTTTAGGATTGCAGTATATACAAAGATACAAAGCTGTTTGCATATGCTGATAAGCTGCTTTGGGAAGTTGATTTAACACTGTATATACAAACCCAGGTAATTCATTTAAGGATTTATTTGATTTCCTGAGATGCAGCAAAATACAATGGAAAAAACAAGGTATTATATTCAGACTAAGAATAATAACTAACTTTTAAAAACTGTTTGCAGGCGCCTGTAGTCCCAGCTACTCGGGAGGCTGAGGCAGGAGAATGGCGTAAACCCGGGAGGCGGAGCTTGCCGTGAGCCGAGATCCGGCCACTGCACTCCAGCCTGGGCGACAGAGCGAGACTCTGTCTCAAAAAAAAAAAAAAAAAATAAAAAATAAAATAAAATAAAATAAAAAAAATAAAAACTGTTTGCTATGTTCCTGGCTCTGAGCGAAATGCTTTAATGGATTATCTTAATTTAGCTTTAGTTGTTTAACATTATTATTATTATTATTATTATTAGCTATAGGGCATTGTTCTATTGCCCAGGCTGGAGTGCAGTGGCATGATAATAGCTCACTGTAGCCTCTATCTCCAGTGCTCAAATGATCCTCCCACTGCAGCCTCCTGCGTAGCTAGGACTACAGGCATATACCACTGTGCCCGGCTAATTTTTAAAATTTTTTGTAGAGATGGGGTATTGATCACTCTGTTGCCTAGGTTGATCTCGAACCCCTGGCCTCTAGTGATCCTCCCGCCTCAGCCTCCCAAAGTGCTGGGATTACAGGCATGAGCCACCGGCTGCTTGGTGATCTTAATTTTACAAAGACTTTAAGTCAACTATATCTAAACTTTCTTAAAGAGTGGTTAAGCACGTGAGATTTGGAGGCAGACTGTTTATATTCATGCTTTTGCTTCTTACATAATTAGGTGATTAATTTTGACCTCTGCTTTCCTCGCTTGGTTTTTCATATGAAGGTAAAGTTAATAGTAGTACTTATGTCATGGGGTTGTTTTGAATATCGAGTGAGAGAATACAATACCAGTGAGACAGTACCTGCCTGGCACATGGTAAAATTCTCAATAAATCCTGACTGTTAATACTACTGTATAACCTCAGGCAAGTGACTACTTCTCTGAGCTCCTATTTCCTCATGTGGGAAATGGAGTTAATATTTACCCCAAAGTTATTGTGAGGATCTAGTGGAATTAAAGTGTCTTGTGGAGTGCTTAGCACATAGGAGCTGTTTAATCCAACATGGCATTCCAAATTCTATGTCATGCTTTGCACTTTTTCAGTGAATCTTTATTGAATAGGTATTTGTTATATGCTGGGGAGATAGTGGTGAAAAAGTCCCTGCCTTAAAGAGTTTGCATTTGGGGAGGTGCGGCTAGAGTAGGGAAGCAGAAATAAGTAAATGACGAATCATTTGAGACTGTGATAAAAACTATGAATGGTACAGTAGTGGGTCACTGTGGTGGCAGGTAGGGAACTATATGAGGCTATGGGGGTGGTGGGGAGACAGGGAATGTTCGAGGGAACATGTGAAGGGAGAGAAGAAACAGCTTATTTGAACAATTGAACAACAAGTCAAGAGCACTTGAGGCGGAGGGGCCTGAGAGTTCTAGACCCAGATGTGGAAGGAGCTGAGGGTGTGGGCGTTGGGGTGGATCAAGGAGGAAACTGAAGGCCCATGTGGCTAAAGCGCCCTAACTGAAGGAGCGTTGCGAGACTAGGACCTTTCGGCCTTCCTGTGGAGTTGCAATGGGGAGCTATTGAAAAGTTTTCAGCATATGAGTTAAAAGTCAACTGTATTTTATTCTATGTCTTTGCTATTGTGAATAGTGCTGCATAAACTGTATTTTAAATGGGAACCTTATGTATATTCTAACCTTGGGGCTGGTGTCTTATTTCTTTCTAATGGCTTGCATGTAAGATCCCATCTTTGTATATAAGTAATTAATCTTTTATCATTAAAACAATTTTTCTACTTCATTACTGCTCACTTGATGAGAGACTCCCTACTTATCACTTAAATTCAAATTCTTTTCCATCATTCACCTTCCTTGACTGTCCCACATGGTACTGAGGGAGGGAGGAAGCACACATTTCTACAGTACCTGCTATGTGCAAGACTCTCTTGGCTTTAAGGCATACTTTATATTGTTATTCCCAAGACCTTGTTTAACCAATGAGGAAACAGGTTCCAAGATGGTAAGTGATTGCCTAGTGCTGGAACCAGGATTTGCATCCAGGTCTATGGTTCCCTGCTCCCTTTAGCCCCCAAAGGGGGCTCTCCAAAACCCCTCAGAGCTTTGCTCTCTGTGTCAGATTGCTCTGTTAGCATGATAGAGGTATGTAAGACTGTGAGCTTAATCAGATTAAGGTGTTATCTTATCTGTGGACAGTCTTAGAGTTTGCAAAAGAATATATGTCATTGCTTCACAGTGCACTATTGATCTTATTCATTTGACCATTTTCACTGTAGTTCTTCTAACAGTACTGCGATAACTTTGTTTTTGTCCTTGTAACCGTTAAGTACTCAAATATAGAGATATTCTCCATGTCCATTTGTTGTATGTACATTGACTTTGTTGAAAATAGAGAAATTTACTATTTTCCTGTAAAATTTTTTTGTTCATTTGGTCTTCAGCTTTCATTAACACTAAGTAATGCAAATTAAAATAACTAAACCATATCTATTTCATTCTACATGAATTTAGTAATTTAGTTTTTAGGAAAAGTACCAAATGAGGTTGATTGGTCACTCTGCAACAATAAAAAATCTTGCCAATAAACTTGTAATCAGTCTATAAAATTCTTTTCCAGAGTAAGACTTTTTATTTTGGAGGAAGATTTCCTAGGAGTCTACTTGGGGAAATTATAATGGTTATGTTTCTCCTTGAAAATGAAGGAAGAAAACTTTTAAGTGCTTTGTCTGGCTAAATTACATTGGCCCCTTTTCAATATTACTCTTTTCATAAAGCATTGGTAAACATAAGTAACAAAGTAATCTTTCATCATTTTATCAACAATTTTTCTATTAAATTGCTGCTCACTTTATGACACCCTTTAATGATGGATTTCTACGCTTTCAGTGATTTGGGTGTCAGAAAGTTGTATCCTCTATTTCTACAAAATGTATTAGAATGTGAATCAAGATTTTCCTATTTTGGTAACTTTATTAAAATTACAAAACACATATTCTCATAGAAAAATTAGAAACTAGGAATGAGCAAAAATAAAAATTATCCACAATTTGTACATTCTGGGCTTTTCTTTGTGCATATATACTCTGGAGCGAGACTACTTAGGTTGGAATTCCAGCTCTGTCACTTTGTGACCTTGGGAAAGTTATCTAAATTTTCTGTGCCTCAGTTTCTTAATCTGTAAAATGAGTACCTATCTCAGGGTTATTATGGGGGTTAAATGAGTTAATACATGTAAAATGCTTAGAATATTGCCTTTCCCCTAGTAAGAGACACATACATGGGTTTTAAAAGACCTTTTATTATGGAGAATTTCAAACACAGAAATAGAGACTAGTATTATGAGTTCCAGTGTACCTATTGTCAACATTTAGACATTCCTGTTTCATCTATCAATCTTCTTTTATTTTTCTTTCTATACTTGGGTATTTTATAGAAAATCCCAAATATTACATCCTTACTCTATGTATACTTTGTACCATATTAATATTTGCTAAGAATTAGGTAAGTTATTTTAGAGAGTGAGTATACAAAATTTAAGTCATTTTTGAAGGGAGAAAATACAAGCAAAATATCTAAAACATCCATTCTGTGATGTTTTAATAATTTTAGCTGACTGAATGGTATTTGAAGTAAGATTGTGAATATGGAGATTTTGCTATTCAGATTAGACATTTATTGGCCAGTAACACCTTTAAAATAATTGGGTATCAGTTTTATTGTAAATATACTGTAGATATTTTGTATGAACACAAAGTCTTTATTTAGAAAATGTTTTGTACTGAGCAATATACGTAACTGTTTTGGTGAAGGAAAAATACTTAAAATTTGTGATATTGGAAAAAATAAAAAAGCTAACTTTGAAGATTTAGATTGGATGCTACAAAAATTCTAGACATTCATACGCCCTTAGATTTTAAAAAATAACTGTTTTTCATTGATATACTCATATATTTAGCATAAATACACATCCATATACCACACTTTAAAACACAGTATTCAAGAATAATTAGATAAAATTTGTAACTAGTTAGGCATTATTCAGTTTTGTGGGTTTTTTTTTTGTTGTTGTTAAAAACAGGGGCTGGTTCCGTCACCCAGGCTGGAATACAGTGGCATAATCTTGGCTCTCTGCAGCCTTGATCTACTCAAGTGATCCTCCCACCTCAGCCTCCCAAGTAGCTGTTTCTGTGGGCTTGAGCTACCATACCCAGCTAATTTTTAAAGTTTTTGTAGAGATGGAGTCTCCTTATGTTGTCCAGGCTGGTCTCAAACTCTTGGGCTCAAGTGATCCTCTTGCCTTGACTTCCCAAAGTCTAGGGACTACAGGTATTAGCCACCGTGCCTGGCCAAGTTTGTGGTTTTATTTTTTATTTTAATGTCTTGTTTTCCTGGACAGCGATCAGTTCTGACTTGGAATTTCCTGCCTTTGATCTTATTTTAGACTCTCATTTCAAAATCTGTAAGTAGCATGTGATATTGAGAAGGAACTAAATTGTAAAGGCAGGAATTTGATAGAATTCATTGTACTTTTAGTAAATGGCAACCAGTGAGATCATCTGAACTCATCGTCATGTAAATTTTCTCAGTATTTGAATTATTGATCTTAAAATTCCTGGGATATGGTAAGTGATGTGGAATGTACAGGCCATGCCTCATGTTACCGATGGTCCAGTGGAAAGAACACTTGATTGGAAGTCAAGAAACCTCTGTTCTCACTTGAACTTGGTCGTGATGACTTCCCTTTTTGGCAAGTTGCTTTAACCTCTCTGACATTGTTTCTTCATTTCTCTAGTGAACAAATGTAGGGAGGGAGATGATGTTAGGTCCATTATATTAGTTAAGGAAGTGCTAGATATTGCAACAAGGAGACCCCAAAATGCAATGGTTCAAACAGTGTAGAAGTTTTTCCTGTAATAGTTGGAGTTCCAAGTATGCAGCTGTGCAGCAAGCTATCATTTAGGGATCCAGGTTCTTTCCATTTTGTTTCTTCAACAGAGTCCCAGGGCCATTGTCTTCATGTGCATGGTTGCATCTAGGTTGTTGCCCAGAATTCATTGTGGTTCGGAAGAGAGAGTGGAGGAAGCAGACTCCAGCCGGGAAATGGCACGTCACCACTTCTGCTCGAACACCACTGGAGAGAACTTGATCACATGTTCATACTGTACCATATTTGAGCCTGGGAAATGTAATGAAGCTGTTCAGGTTACAGTTTTGTTAATACAAAAGAAGAGAACAGATATTGGTGGATAAATAGCAGTCTCTTCCACATCATATGGTTGCTGCTTTCTCTGATTATAATATTGACCAAGTGGCTTTGTCACACCACTGAGTTGCTATCTACTTCAGCTTGATTTTGAAATTACTGGCTAAGATAAAAGTGTTTTCTACTCTGGGTTTAATTTTAATGTGTCTTAGTGGTCTCTCTGAGAATATAATGACTAAAAATTACTGTTTTCTTGCACTTGCTCTTTAATGTTGAAGACTTTCAATTTTTATGAATTTTCATGAATCATATACAGTTGACCCTTGAAAAATTTGGGGTTTTGGGGTGCCAATCCCTCATGAGGTCGGAAACCTGTATGTAACATTTTACTCTCCAAGAATTTAACTACCAGTAGTCTTATGGATATTATAAACAGTTGATTCTTACATATTTTGTATATTATATACTGTATTCTTATAACGAAGCTAGAGAAAAGAAAATATTATTAAGAAAATCATAAAGGAGAGAACTATTCATTAAGTGGAAGTGGATCGTCATAAAGGTCTTCATCTTCACCTTCACGCTGAGTAGGGTGAGGAGGAGGAAGAAGAGGGGAGGTTGGTCTTGCTGTCTCAGGGGTGCCAGAGGTGGAAGAAAAGCCACATATAAATGGACCTTTTCTCAAGGATCAACTGTGATTAAAAGGGTTCCAATTATCTTGTCCTGTTAATTTGGGAGTTAGGTGGCAGTCGGATTTTTTAAAGCTTTTGAAGCAAGAGCTGAGGCTAAGTGTGAGCAGGTGTCAGGATTTAATACAAGGTGATGAAACAGAATCAAGCTGCCTGATCTTGGAGAGGATATATAGAAATACTTAGGGACTGGGAAGCTAAGCAGCAGAAGAATGAGAAAGAGATCCATATTAGACAGTAGAACAAGGTGGGCATTTGAAAAGTATAGGCAGAATTTTTCCCCTCTTTTTTGAGGGACAGGGTCAATCAGCCGGAGGACTCTAGAATCCACCCTTGAGCCACAGTCTTGATAAATTTATAAAATCACCTCAAAATTTATTGATAGTGCCCATCAGGTTTTCTATAAGCCATCCACAAAAAGTAATAAAAAAGATAAAAATTGTCAAAATATGTGTTTAAAAGTATGGTTTTAGGCTGATGGTTTCATAACTTAATTTGTGGGAGGAAGAAACTAAGTAAATTCCATAACTGATAATTGGAATAGTTGATAAAATGTTAGAAAAAGAAAAGTCCTGGATTTTGTGTCTCTGAAACATAGAGCCCATTAATGTGAATGAAGTATTCATTTTTTGTCAGCCATTTTCTCAGTTTGCTGATGATACTGCTCATGTAAACTAGCTTTAAGAATGTACTCTGGGCTGGATGTGGTGGCTCACACCTGTAGTAATCCTAGTGCTTTGGGAGGCTGAGGGTGGGAGGATCACTTGAGCCCAGGAGTTTGAGACCAGCCTGAGGAACAGAGGGAGTCCCCGTCGCTACAAAATAAAAAAAAAAAAAAAAAAAAAAGCTTTAGCCAGGCATAGTGGTGCATGCCTGCAGTCCCAGCTACTTGGAAGGCTGAGGATGGGAGGATCACCTAAGCCCGGGAGTTTGAGGCTGCAGTGATCTATGATTGTGTCACTATACTCCAGCTTGAGTGACCGAGTGAGACGCTGTCTCTTAAGAAAAAAAAAAAAAATATATATATATATATTCTGTTAGCCCTGAGTTTCAGCCAGATGACTGCCTTTGAGCCCTTCCTATATAGAAATTTGGTAGTCAAGAGCACTCAGAGTCAAATGTCTGTCTTCGTGACCATTGGATCCTCCTCCTCCGACTACCTTGTATAATCAGTTACTCTCTCTGCTGTGTTTTCATAATTGTTAGATTTCCTCTTGTTTTTTCAGATTGTGTCCTTTATTTGAGGTTTGACATTAAGCACTTTTGTGTGATATGTAGTTTTACAGTGTCCTAGAGAAACTATTGAGAAAGAAAGTTGAAAACCCAAAGTGTTTTTTCTGCTGCTCTTTTATTAGTGCAATTGATAGATTAATTTTATTGGAAGTATTCTTATGGGGCTGAAGTACCTTGGCAGATAATGTGCTAATTGCTTACTTTAAACAACTGCTTTGATTCACTGGGAACTTAAAGACCTTGTTAAAAATTACCTTTCTGATTTAAATTTAGACAGACAAAAAAGGCATACTGACAGGTTGGAGATAAATCTTTTAAAATCAAACATACATTTCTGTAGCATGTGGTTTATGGATTATATTGTTACTGGTTTCCTTTTAGTAAAATGGCATGACAAGAAGTAATATATAAATTGTTTTTTCTTAATGTATAAAATACCTAAAGGAAATTGAGTTTAAAAATAAAGTAGACTGCTGTCCAGACTGGATGACAAAGTGAAACCCTGTCTCTGTCTCTTAAAAAAAAAAAAAAAAAAAAAAAAAAAAGCAGGACATGTGCTATACTTGCCAATGCTAAAGTGACCATGTTTACTCTTTTTTGAAATTCCATAAGAAGATATGATGTTTTTATACCTAGAAAGGCCAATGGTTGTGACTAACCTTGAAATATAAGTCTTCAGCAAATGAAAGACACTTGCAATTTGTAGCCCAGTGATAGCAAATCAGGAATGATATAAAATCATATTGCAGCTTGGGTAGTGGTTTTGAGAATGCTTAATCGCCATTTGTTAGGAAAGGTAAAGTTACTATGGATTTAAAAAACATACTCATTCTCTGAGGTGTCTCACTGAAATTAGGGCTGTCTTTTGTAATCTTTGGTATTTGTCATCTATACTTAGGTAATTTGGATAAAAACAATACTCTTTTTTTTTTTTTTTTTTTTTTTTTTTTTTAAGGGGGTTTTTTTTGGGAAAAAATATGTGTTTTTTTTTTTTTTT